>NC_087458.1:23424407-23730824 GCF_036321535.1 Camelus dromedarius
AGGTGACTGATTTGGTTATACTGTTGAAAGAAATGGAGTCATTCACTTTGGTTCTGTCATTGATTCAGTCTTTTTCAACACTAAAATCTAGTTCTGTAAAGTATAAACAAGAGTTTAGACAGATAACTGAGATACAATACTAGGAAACAGGACCTTGATTCTGTATTCTTCTCTTGGCCCAGAGAGCACTGGAGTATTTCAGGACATAGATGCCGTTCCGATGTAGACTACTCAATTCTGAGTAATTTTATCGGGTTGCATTCTTTGTCTTCTGTCAAGATTTCATAATTATAATTTATGCATTTTTTCCTTGGTAAACTTGCCCTTTATTTTTAAAATTTAAGACATTTTTAGGAAGTCTTCCCCTGCCTTGAAGAACATAGCTCAGTACATTATAACCCAGAAAAAAAAAAAAGGATTAGAAATGTGGTGACATCCTATTGTTATAATTTACATGTTACCTTTAAAAAAAAAATCTGTTAATGTCTTCCAGGAGATTTTTTTAGTCAGTTCTAAAGCAGCCTCCTACATCTTTTAGAACACAGGAGACAGATCTTGCTGATTGCTGTCATCTTGCCAGCCTGATTTTTTTTTTTCCTTTTATGTGGAATATGTTGCACTCCCTCTCCCAGTTCTACTTAAAGCCCCCATGAATGTCTGGTTACCACTGATGACTATCTTTCATCAGACTGTGGTGTGCTCTACAGGGCTTTGTTGAGAATACTGTACCTCTGTTCCGTGCAGGGAATGGCTGAGTTTGGTGCTATTACATCTGCATCTCAGTTGTCACAGAGATCCTTAGAACCAAGATCCCTTCTTTTTCCTGGTAATTAGTAATCTGCTGGTTGAATTCATAGTTTCCAGAAACCTGTTGTAAGATTGTGCTTCATTGGTTTTCCCACCTATAAACCTTATATTACTGCCTTGTTTAATGATTACTAGGTATTTAATTGCAAACATATTTTAATAAGTTCTGTTTAGGTAATATTTACTTCACAGCTGGGAGCTGGTAATTACTCCTTATAATAGAAACTTGCAGTCCTCAAATTTCTTACTGAAGATTTAAAAATGATTTCATTTGTGGCAGATTAAATACTGGAATTGAACCACTAAATTATTCACTATTTGCTGTTGAAAGCACATATGTAAATGCAAAGAAATGAAGCTCTTGATTTAGCAATAGTAGTGATTTAAATTGTTTGTTTTGAGAATTTTCTCTCCTTTATCTGAATTTAATTTTTTATTGTGTACATTATAAAAATCATCTCTAAGCAAGCATTAATTGTGTGATTTCTACCTCTTCCCCATCTTTTTATGTCAGATAGTTCTAGAATGAATATGAGTTATGTGTTGATTTAGTGGATTCCTTGTAAACAATAAATTTAGAATATGATATGAATGTTAATGTGGAACTTTAGTAGTTATAACAGTAAATTGTGGATCAGATTAGGGGAGATGTATATTTTTTGTTGTCAGAATGTCAGCTGAGCTCAGATGCATACTTTTTTTTTTGGAAAGAAATATGCGTGAAATTAGAGTGGCTAAGTTATTAGTGTCAGCTAAATTATTAGACTTTTTTAAGAGCCATTTAGCAATTCTTTTTAGAAGTTGTGGATTTTTGGATGGTTGGTATTTAATGGGTCCTGTAGAGGAGGTAGAGAAGAGAGAAAATGAACTAAAGGCATCAAACATTGTTAGACTTTCTAATAAATACTGTTCTTAAAAACACAATGTAAAAGGCCAGTGTTATTGATATATAGATGGATGACACTAGTTAAAATAAAATAAAATATAATGTTAGGACAGGTTGGAAAATGTGATTCTGTTTAATTCTTGGCAGGGTCATTTCATGAATGCCTAGACCAATGTAGCATTTCATCTATAAGTCTGCAATTCTGTTTAGCCTAAATGCCTACTCATGTATATCATCTTTTCTTATAATATTTGACATTATGGGTAGCCTTCTTTTTGTATATAAAATGATAGTACATATTTGGTGGGCCTTGACTTTCATAAAAATCCTATTTTTGAGCATTATGTAGACTTCCTGAACTCCATTCTGTGTGGGGGATGGAAATCTTACCTATTCTGTTTCCTGAGTATTGATGATTTTGAACTGTTGCATTGTGGCGCTGCTTGCCTCAGATTATTCACTGTTTTTTAGCTTAGGGAGACCGCACTGGCAATAGTCTAAATATTTTCAGTTCATTGTGTCCTGCCTGGTGGAGGGCGCCTCCCAGAAATTCTACATTGCTAGGTGCTTCTCTGGGTCACCGCATAGCCATAGCCTAGAATTTGTTTGCTTACAGTAGTGCCCATCTACCCAGAGTTCCCTGTTGTCCTACTCGTCCCTTTCTGTCATCCCTCTGCCATTTTACCACCCAGTTTTTGCTTTTGTGGGGAGTGAGGCTTGTTCAGTGAAAGGGCTGTAGGCCTGTACGAAGGAGAAATACCTGATTCTAACTCCCAGGGCCACAGATTGTTGAGGTGCCTCTGAGGGTTATTTGCTGCTCCCTGGGTAGCGGGTTGGGGTAATAAGGGTGGTATTCAGGTAATAGGTAGTGCTCTCAAAGCCTTACTTAAGAGATTTGATTAGATCTTTTAGTACTCTGAGAACATAACCACCATTATAGCATATATGTCTTTTTATTTTAATTTTTTCCATCTATTTTTAGACTTGCTGATTCAGCCTTCAAATGCATCTTTGTGAATGCTATATATCAAAGTAAGGGACTGCCAATATTAAATGATGCTCTTCTCTAAGGTTTATTATTGCTACAAAATTTGTATGTAAGATTCAAAGTAAAGGAGTTACCATTTAAAGAGTTAGTGTTTTATTTAGTTCAGTGATGACTAGTTTAGGCCCTATACATCTCATATGAAAACTACTAACCACTTCTCTTATTAAGATTGCTTTTCATTTTTTGCTGATTTCCAAATGGTAATTTTTTTTACATGTGTCCAGAAAATTAGTGCCCAGTGGAAAAAAAATTTTTTTGGCTGCTTTCTTATACTTGTCCAGTATATGTCAAGAGGATGGGTTAGTTAGGCAGGTGTATGCTTGGTTGCAAAATCACCTTATTCTCTGTTTGTTTAACTTACTGCGTGCATTTTATTTTAATCGCAAACTTCCTGTTGGCATTTAAGTTTGCAGTTTTGCTTTATAAGAACAAAGGGTGAGCCCTTATAGTATAGTGAAGGAATGAGTTTTGGAATTGGACCAACTTGGATTCCAAATGCTGCTCTGCCTCAGAGGTTGTGTGTTTCCTTGTACAGAGTAGTTGACCAAATCTAATTTACCTCATTTGCAAAATGGGGAAAATAATATTCTTTTTAAGGATTCAATGAAGCAATTTATATGTAGCATTTACATCTAGCACATGGTGGGTACTGCGTAAATTGTGGCAATTCTTATTGTATACAGAAGAACCACTAATATCATGGCAGCTTTCTCAAAATATTACTAGTACCTATGACTTTGTTCCCTCATGCTTTCTTCCCTTATAATTCATACCCCCAAGTTGTTCTTATAAAAATATGTATAAGTGGATTTCTCCCTTAAAATTTACTTGATACTTCTCTTTATAGGTATCAGTTTCATCCTGATATTCCTGAGGTCCTAGGACATGGGACAACATGCAAACCCTAAAAAGTACTGTAATAAAAAATGTTTCTTGATGACTCATAGATTCTAAGGCTTATGTTTAGAGTACTGGATGATACTTTGCGAACTCCATATTGGCAAAATATGGTCTTTAAAAAGTCTTAATCATACTGAAATCATACTGGAATAAGGTAAAATATAACTCAGAATACATAAATATAAGTCTGGAATATAAATAACAGAAAACTTAATTCAGAAATTATTCTTGGGAAACAAAATATAGTTTTAAAGGAGTAAAAATTTAAACCTGTACAGTTTGGTATTTCAAACTAAAGTGTGTAAGTTGGTATTATGCTGGGTATTTTAGGTTTTACTTTAGAATTCTTTATCTTTCATATTTTAGTCTTTTTAATTTAACATGCACATCATTGCTACCAGAAACATTGCTCATGAGATAATGACACCGCAGCATCCATATTGATGATGTCTGTCTTGACTATCGTGTGTGTATATATATCCTCTAACTAGGCCAGTCACGTAATACAGGAGGGTAGACCTGGCATATCTTATTTCAAAGTAGTGCCAAGACTTTGTCTTGGCTGACCAGACAGTCTGCTTACAGCCTAGTAGTTTTCAGATGCCCTAGAAAATAAAATTAACAAAGCAAAGTGAGGCAAGGAAAGTGTTTCAAAACAAGCTGATTTACACATCCACCTGTTCTTTTCTAAAGTGCATTTACTTGTTAGACAGTTATTGCAAAGTATGAAAATCTCTCCTCTTCTCTGCCACTTTGGATGAGTGTGGCCAAAGCAAAAATCAAAATGATCAGAACTTTAAAATTTCCAGTTATTTCTGGGAAAATTGTGCTGTGGTTTTGAAAACTACAGTAGAACTTGTACAGAGGGAAAAAGCATAATAGTTTTATAAAAACAAAGTAATAAAATTATTACTATGTAAGAGAGTCAAGAGAATAGATTTCCTTTTAATAACTAAACTTATGAAATGAGATCAGGATCAGGTTGGTAATAAAGGGATCCCACTTATATTAAATTTATTGAGTAAACATTTACTAATCTTGTCTAATGAAGAAAAGACAGTGAAAAACCTGACTTATGGAGCATTTTGAAAGAAGATAGCTTGATTGCTTTCAGTAGTGTGCAGGATTAGCCACAACTAGAGAAGGAGGAGAGAACAGTAACCAGGCTTCTTTTGTAGAGAAAAAACTTAAACTGGCCGGACTCACTGTATTAAGCATCTTCATCACTCAGAATCAGTTGCCAGGATGGCGGTGTTCTGTCGGACATCATAAACTCCACATTCCCTGATTGTTTCTTTGGCCTCTTTTTTCCTGTCTGTTCCACTAGCTGAGGGTTACCTCAGTGTCTGTCCTGCCATTTTCTTTTCCTATCTCTTTTGTCTCACAAAGGTCTTAAACACATTTTCTTTTTTTCCCCTCAAGTAATTAAAAAAATTAAGATACAATTTACATACTGTGAAATTCATCGTTTTAAAACATAGTTAGGTGTATACAGTTAGGTGTTTTAGTATATTGCACAATAACTTATGCAACCATCACTGCTATCTAATTCCAGAACATTCATCACCCTCAAGAGAAACCCCTTATGCATCATTAATAGTCACCACCCGTTTTCCCCTCCCATAGGCCTTGGCAACCACTAATTTAGTTTCTGTCATTATGGAATTGCCTATTCTGTACTTTTCATATGTGTAGAATCATATAATGTGGCCTTTTGTGACTGGCTTCCTTTACCTGGTTTAATGTTTTTAAGGTTCATGCATATTGCAGCATGTATCAGTTCTCATTCCATTTTATGACAGTGCAATATGCCGCTGTGTGACTATACCACATTCATTGGTTGATGAACATGTGGGCTGTTTTCACTCTTTGACTATTATGAATAATACTGATATGAACGTTTGTGAACAAGCTTGTTGTTGGCATGTTTTCAGTTTTCTTAGGTATGTGCCTAGGAGTTAAATTTCTGGGTCATATGGTGACTCTATATTTAACTTTTTGAAGAAATGCCAAAATGTACCATTTTACATTCCCATCAGGAATGAATGAAGATTCTAGTTTTTCCAAATCCTTGTCAACACTTGTCACTGTCCATCTTTTTTTATTACACCCATCTTTTTGTTCTTCAAACATTTCATATGTATGTGTGTGTATAAAATTATCAGAAACAGTGAACATGGTGATTGAGTTTTTCAAACATAGGGCCAGAACTGTATTTTATTCATCTTTTGTGTTCCTAATAACTGTTACTCAATGAATGTTTGGTTTTTAGAATTGAAAGGAAATTTATAAACTAAACTAGACCTCCCCCTATGCTAATTTTACTGATGAATAAGCTGAGGTCCAGAAGAGAGTTAATGTCTCTTGTCCAAGGTTGCCTTGCTCACAAGTGTTGGACCACAGCAAACATCAACCTAATGCTTACTGGATGCTCTTTAAAGGCCTTAGTTATAAATGAGTGATGTGGTGGAATTGTTTTCATGATCTTTCCCCCTTCTTTATGCATGTGCACACACATGCGTACTCACAGTTCCCCAGACCCACTTTATCTCTATTGCAGATGTCAACAAACCCTGTTTCCCATAAAGTGTTCTCTGATCTCAGCAAAGTCAAATTCATCTGTTTTCAGCTTCCTAAAAGTAAAACAAGACCTTGTTTCCTAAAGGTGCTAAAAACAAAGGAGATAGGAGGGATCTTTTTTAGTGGGTCATGTGCTTGTAACCAGTGTCAGAGTTGCGAAGTGAAAATAATAGCTCTGTGACAGTACCAGTGTGATCACTTAATGGATTTTTAAATTAATACGCTTAAAAAATTCAAGGCATGTTATCCAAATAGCAACAGTTTTAAGGGGAAAAATTTTAATGAAATGTCAGATATCCTCATGGAACTAAAATCAGTAGGTGCCTAGTATGAGTAAGACGTGGCTAAAAGTTCTGTATAGTTTTAAAAGACAACGGTTGATATCTCATTATTAATATGTTAATTCAAAAAGGAAACAAATAAGAAAAAAATCAGTGAATGGAGGTTACTTTTTAGTTTAAAGTTTTAGTCATTTACATGGATTTTTTTTTTACAGTTTTATTATAATTCTTTCTAATTTCTGTTCTGAGGAATGCATTTCCAATTGTTACTCAAAACAATAAAAAAAAAAAACCTTTCCTAATTGATACATCCAGCAATACTTTTTCTCCTCCAATATCTGGCAAGAGATTTTCCATCTTTAGTGTTTCTTAAGGCTTTTAGTTGTGTGCACACTAAGTTACAATGTGCATAAGCCACTGGTTATTACTGTTTTATGCTATTTAAACACAGTGACAGAATGACAGTGGACTTTAGCCCTGCCCAGAAGACTTGAAGTTTAAATTAGAGAGGCAGATAAAGAAACAAGAGAATGAAAGAATGAAGTTTCATAGTTTCCAGTTAACTGTTGAGAAACATAGCCATGTAAATGATTTGACTATGCTTTTTTCTTATTTGTTGATATCTGAACTATGCAAGAGAGAAAGAATTTCCAGTATAAAAGATGAGCTTGTTTTTCAAAAATCAAAATAATAGATTTTCAGTTATATGAGAGTACTATTTTGAAATTGTCAGCAGTTTTGAAAATTTAATTCTTTCAAAAGTAGTGGTATGGGAAAAAAAGATATAGACAGACAGCTGCTTTTAAAGGGGAAAACAAGTTTTTAACTATGTCTAAGAGTATTTTAAAAAAATAACAGTTCATCTTGGATTCAGAGTGTGTTTTCAGTGTTAACTAAACAACCAGATTTTCCTGTCAACTTTGGAAACTGCTGAGGGTGAGCTTGATTCATGGCACGAGCAGATGGCATCCTGCTTCTGCAGAATGGGCAGAAAATTCCTTAAGCTCCCACCTGCATATGTTCTAGTCTTTATAAGATCCTGTGCACTTTTAAACTTAAATACTCTCTACAGTTTTAACACATTTATTAAAGTTGAAATCAGAGATAGCACACAAATAGCTAAAGTTAGTCTTATTTTAGATTGTGTGATAAATCAAAAAGGGAAAACTACACACCAGAAACTAGACTGTCTTATTACTGGCAAAATACTACATATTTATAACATGTAGATATAGCGGTATCCCCTGAGGAGGAGATTTATCAGAAATCTCATTGCCAGAAATCTCTTCCTCTTTTCATACCTTTAGCTTAATTTCTAGAGGTAATTTCCTTTAAAGTACTTTATAAAGGACCAATTTGTAATCAGAAGTTTTCACCAATAATCTATGAGAGGCACCTCTGTTTTGAGTATGTTATTTTCTACTCCCATGTTCGTGTCTCTCTTTAAAATTGGGGATTGTGGTGTGTTCTGCCTTTAATCTGGAGCGAAGGTCCCAACAGTAGCACTGCTAGCTTTGGAAACTACTTAAAATGCACACCAGGCTCTGTGTTTCTGAGATTTTTGTCTACAGCTTATGTTCAGCCTCACAGCAGTCAGTAGGGGGTGTCTGTACCATCACATGAGAAGCGGGTAGTGGGTCACACAGAATGCACTCTTTGATAGTCATTCTTAATACTGCTTCTTACTCTGTGAAGTTGTAGAGTTTGTTACCCAGCTTGTATATGGAAACCAAAGTCTTTTAATATTTATTTGAACATGTATGATAATGTTGAAGTTAATTGTGGCTCTATAAATTTGTTCTTTTAACTACAAAGCTATTTTTCATTTAATGTTTAAGATTTCCAATACAGTGAGGAAAGATCAGTGAAACTGTCCTTAGTTTTCATCTTTTATTAGAGCAGTATTAGAGCAATGGAGGACAGAATCTTTAAAATTATTTCTAATGTTGATATACACAGTTGTCCACCTGCCCTTTGAAATGTGCCACTTGTCAATTTTTTGACATTTTTATGACTATCTCCTCTTTTTTTTTTTTTTTTGGTAGCCAGTGTGTACTCAAGGGAAAAAGCCCAAATCTATTTATATTTGAATATCTCCAAGTTTCACTTAACTGTAATGGTTACTTTTCCCCCCCTCTATGATTGACAAGTTGTATTCACAATTTAGAAAAACACAGAGGAATCTTTGGTGACAGTTCCTATTAGAAGACTTTATTTTGGTGAAGTGTTCATTTATTTTTATATGTCTTTTAGATAAGACTTTTCAGTAGGTTCATTCTTGGATAAGTTCATTTTGAAAGGTGTTCTTTTTCATCATTACAGTTGACACTAATTGCCTCCCTTTTTGGGTATTTAATGAGGATGCTAACTATTGAGTAGGTCCAAGCAATGATCTTTATCTTTTACTCTTAGAGGGAGTGTAAGACAAGAGTTATGCAGAAGTCCTATTGGTCCTGGTTATGACACACCTTTTAAGATTTCTCTCCACAATTCTCAAATTTGTACCTTTTTCTTACCATTCTATTTATTATTGAATTTGCCTTTTAGCGTCTGCAACCATATGTTGAATCCCAAGTGTAGGGAACAGTTAAAGTTCTACTTTCAGCCTTTAAAATGAAGGCTATGTCATTTAATTCTGGGACAATCCAGTTTTAAGGGGATGGAGTTAGGTGGGTGGGCCTTTCCAAAAAGCAACATGTAAAAATTACTAGCATGTTTATACTTCCCAGAGTGCCTCCTTCTTAACATTCCACTTTATATTTTAAAGAAATGCACGTCATGGAAGAATGGAAGTTTTAAAATAGATTAGCAGTTTGGCTAAGCGATTATGAATACATTTATTTTCCACTCTTAAAATACTTCGTGTGTGACTTTGTCCTTCCCATCCTCCTCACTCTGATTTTAGATTTGTCTTTTCTCGTTTGGTTTAAATTTTTCCTCATTTCTAAATAGGTAAGTTGAAAAAATACACAATATTCTCTGTTACTTGGTTGCTAAGAAAAATTCCAAGACATTTAACAGTGGATTCTTGACCTGCATTTTATAAGGAATAAAATATTGGCCAGAGAATTAAACATTTATGGAGTAGATTAAAGGATTTCCTCTCTCTATTTTAACATAGAAAAAGATCCAGTAATTGCATCAGGAAGTAGCTAGACGGAGAGACAGAAATTCTTTGGTCTTTCCCCAGAAGTATGTTAAGATGTAGTATACACGTGTTTTGGTAGGAGCATAAAAGAGGAAGCTGCTTAGTTAAATCTAACAGCTGCTATTGTGGGAAGAGCTAAGTCATAGTTAATTCCTCCACTGCACTAAAATAAATAATCAAAAAAGGAATATCTAATTAGAAACACACTTCTTAGGAGGATTAAAATATTTTTAATATTCATTCACATGTGCAACTATTTAAAATTTTCTCTCCTGTTTTACAGCACACTTTACAAGGGGAGTTCTTTGGTGGCTCTTTTTCTTAGAGTTGGCCCTTCCGTGTTCACTTTTTAAGCTGATTCTGTTTGCTTTATCCTCTGAAAGACATGCTACTCATTTGTATTTCATGCTCTTTTCATATGTCTTATTTATTCAGGAATTCGGATCTATCTTTAGCCTTTTTTCAGATCTTCAGGTTTCAAATGTTGATCATTCATGCACCAGCATCTGTTTACAATTAAACACACACATACTTATACACACATGCTCATGCCCGCAGGCCCATGTGCACATACATACCAGCCTGGATGTTCTTCTGTTTAAAATTGTCAGTTCTTTTTTTAGTTTTGTTGAATTGATTTGTTCATCATTCCATTTCTTCCTTGACCACTTCTCTTATATTTTTTTACAACACTTTGTCTCAGCCAGTCTGAATGGAAGCAGTGAATTCACTTTGGCTAAATTTCTTGGCAGATGCTCTTGTTCAACATAAATTTGCTTGTCTTTATGTCTTTAATAAGTTAATATTTAATATTTACTTATCTGACAGTAAATTTATACACCACTCTGCACCAGTTGTTCCTGAGAGTATGGAGTATTTTTATCCACATGTTCTATCTCTAGGCCATCCAAAAGCAATTTCTAATCCTGAACATATGAGTTGAAAAGATAAGGAACAAAAACATAGCTTTTAAAGTAATCTGATGTATCAGCGCATTGTTCCTGCTCATTCTTACTGCCACATTGGTCCTGGTTTTGTTTTGAGAAGCATCAACACCATGGAGCTCAGGCAGTTTAACTAGTAACTGGTTTCTGTCCAGAGTAAAGGGTAAGGAAACATTAATAAAACCTGCAAACTCTTACACTGTCTGAGCAGTTTTCTCTACAGAAGAGTAAAAATAATTACTGATACTTGGGTAGCTTGCCTAAAGTATTGGTCTGGGCAATTCGGGCTTGAAAGTCTGAGCAGTTAGGAGTTCCGAGGGAAACAAGCATTGACTATTTGAAAATGTGGTAGATTGTACTTTGTCCATTCAGATAATATTGTACCTATGGAATTGGAGTGAACTGGTTGGTGTAGATCAGATCCTAGTAGAGACAATAGGTTATGAATAGTTTCTGTGGCAAAAATTCTTTACCTAGTACTTAATTCAAGCTAATTTAATCAAAACATAAGCTATTTTAATCAGATGGCCCATTTGGAGGTATTTTACGAAGTTTTGGCCTGGAAGGAGATCTGAGACTGAAGTGCCAGGAGCAGTAACCGTCCCAAGTATTAATTGCTTTCTCTTTTCACCATCTCTTATGGGAATAACCATGTCCAAAATTTATGCTTGTACTTGGTTCTATCGTTCAAGGCTTTTTAAAAGGATTTGTTATGCCTAAGATTTTTTAATCATTAAGAAGTTTATGGGTGTATAAAGTTTATCTGTTCTTGGATAGCCTTACCAACCTGAGCAAGATTCTTTTTCTTTTCCCTTCCCCTCTCTTTCCCCTCCTTCTGTTCTTTTCTTCTTCCATTCATTCATGACAGTCTTTTCCCAACTTTGAACCTGGTCAAGGCCTGGCTAAATTTGAAACTATTATTGACTATGCCCTATTTAAAGAAGTTGTCAATTAAAAATTGGTACATGGAAGAGATGTGTTTTTAAAGAATTTGCTAGTCCTTTTTAAATCTTTTTCTCCCTCCATGCAATTTCACAAAATCAAGTATACCTACAAATTGGCCCAGGTAATAGTGTGTCAGGGGTTCAGGTGAGAGGAAAGGCTACTTCTGACTATGACCTGGGTCACTTGTGGAAATGGTGGTGGTCTTAGAGAAGCTGGTGATAAACCTGGCCTCTAGCATAATGAGGTGGACAGAAATACCCTGAAAATTGATCCTGTAAACCATCATTTAACAATATTCGGTTTACAAAGAAGATTGACAGTTTTCCATTTAAATTTAATTGTTATTCCTAGATCAGTGATTCTCAACTCTGTCACACTCACTGTCCACTTGTTATATAGTAAATAGTTTGTGATGTTCTTTTTATCTTATCCAGAAACGAAATTAATAAATATGAATATATGTGTGTGTACATATAGATTAAATATATTTAGAATAGCATACCTGTATAAGTTACCTCACATTAGTTAAAAGTAATTATAATACCTTAAGTAGTATAAATGAGAGAGAATAAGGAAAGTAATTCAGAATAAAATCGTATGTATTTCAATGTGTAAATGCCTAAGCATGACTATACTAGAAGACATTGTGAGGTAGTCAGATGCTTATCCCTGTCTATGGAATCATCATGATTGTGGCACTTTAAAATGCGAATTGATAAAGATGTGCTTCACTGGCAGTTACAGTAGCACAAGTAGTGTTGCCATTGGTGACATGATTTTCGAAAAAGGTGAACAATCTTAGTAAAGTTCCAAACAAAGCAAAATATAATCTTTATTTATTTGGTAATTGCATTCCTAGAAATTCAGTGTATATTAAAATTGTGTGGGAGTACCTAGTATTTATTTGTAGAACAGATTTAAGCTTTAGGCTTAGCTAATTGTGAACTAAATTTTTGTCTACGTGAATGTCTGGTAGGACATTCTTCACTGCATGGGAATATCCATGCATTCCAAGATGAGGTGTCTAACATTCATATTCTTTTCTTCATCCTCCTTTCCCAGGATGGCAGGGAGGAGAGAACTCAAAACTTCCCTCAGTAGCAACCTCTAGTTACTATGGTAACCAAAAATACCCTCACAAATGCCCAAAGTACCTTCTAGGGGCACACAGTCCCTATTTTGAACCACTGCCCTGGAGATATGGTCAATGGGAAAATTGTTCTGACAGTCCAGTGTGTCTCTCATAAGGCATTTGTGACTCATTTTTAGTATTCCTGTTTCTGGAAATAATGATCTTAACCATAGGATACATGGAATAAATGAAATATAAAATGCCAACATCACAGTGTAGCATACACCTGAATATAGCATTTGCCTTGGCTGAAAGTGTATAAACCTGCCATTCTTTTCTAGGGCAGAAGGTCCTAATCCGCGGTTTGGATACTCCCCCAAAATCACACAATTTGGGCAAATGGTCCATAGTTTTGAATACACAATTAAAGGAGTCCCTGAGGTCCTGAATAGTCCAACAAGTGTGGAAGGGGTCCGTTCTCTTTCCATGGACTTTGGAGCACAATGGTATTCCCAGAGATTGACTGAGATTGGAGTAGCCTTACCTTTAACCACCGCTTCTTTCCTTTTTGAGTACCTTTTGACTAAATAGCAATTAAAATCCTGTAATTGAGGAAATCCGTTTTTGAAAATTTAGGTCTCTTGAAATCATTTCATTAAAACTCAGAGGAAAAGCTGACATATTGTCACTGAGTCTTTATTCTGCCACATTCCAGGGGAGGAATTTTAATTATTGGGTAAAGCGTTCCAAGATATCAGTTATGACAAACAAGCTTTTAAAAAAAATATTTTGTATTGTAATCAAGTCTAACATTTAAAAAAAGAAAATAAAAAGCTGAAAGACTTTTTAACTCTACGCCTCTTTCCAGTTACTCCTGTATATGTGACCATAGTTCCTATCCTTATGGAAGTTACTTTTTAAGAGAGGCAGTGACGTTAGGACAAGTTTTACTTAATTGATGCGGCCGTTTCCTTTGGCCTGTTACTTATTCTAAGAAGTTTTGAGAAAAATCTTTGTCTCCTAATAAATGAGTATGATATGAAAAAAGCGTTAGCATACAATCTTTTTCTCCTCCTGGGAAGTGGCAGCAATATTGTTAGACCTCTCTGTAAATGCTTAATTCAGGTCATATAGTATCTCCTCCTAGTCATCTTTTCTATTACTAGAACATCTATTTCCCTTACCTATCTGTATCTTTCTATGTCCTAATCATTTGGGAATTGGTTTCAGGATTTCTTTCTTCTAGTATTTGTTGTATTTCCTTTTTTATTTGCTATCTAAGATTAATGTTTTCCTGATAATACAGTTTCTACTTTATTAAATTGGAAAAGGCTGAAAGCTTTTTATCAATTTTTGCTGAGACAAAATGTGTGCTTTTCTAATTCATATAATCTGAACGATACCCTAACATACACTTTCAAGTAAGTGTATCACTGGGGGAAGAAGAGTTAATGGGGACTTCTTTTACCAGGGTGACACCTAAGCTAGGAATTTTGTAGGCTAGATGAAGTTAAACTGTTTCTAAGACCAAATTCCCTAAATGATTTGGTTGTATTGGATATGAATTATAATTAGGTTAGTCAAGAAGGCCTAAACAGTTAATAAATGAGAGGCTAATTAGTTTTCCTGTTTCTGCCTCTGGATTTAAGCAGCGTAAAATGTTCACGCATGAACCCGTTGACTTTGGCATTTACTTTCCAAGGACAATTGCAGGCAGCAGCTAGTTCCTTCATGAGCTAAATTCAGCTCCTTCCTGAGCTTGCTTTAAAAAATAATCATCCTTGCCAGATTTCAGCTTGAGTTGCCTGTTTTCAAATCAGTACAGATTATTGTCAAATCCTGATTGCTGTGTATTGCTTTCCTAGAGTCAGTCACAGGAAGCTCTTAGGAAAGTCTGACTGTTCTCTGGAGCTTTGGGCATTTTTACAGCTAAGATGAGATAGAGAGAGTGGTATAGAACTTGGCGCCTTATTGAGGATAGGGAGGTTCTAGATTTTAGAGCTAATACAACTGACTTGACTGCTAACTTCGGGAGAACAAAATTTTCTGAATTGTTTCAGTTTTCTCACTAATAAAACGGAGAGAATGCTCTTAGGTCCCTTTCACTTCCATGATTTTAACATTTTTTACCTTTTTAGTTAAGTTATGGGAATGATTAATTTCCCATTTAATCCTATTCATTTAACTTTGAAAATTTTAATTAACTTTTTAAGGGGAAAAGTCCTATGAGTATGGAAAACATCGTAACAATTACAGGGTTCTATGATGAAAGGGGAAGTCTACTTCCTACCCCAGACCCCCCAGCTTCTCAGGCCTCTTTCCCAGAGCTAACCTTTAATGCCATTGTAGCCATCCAGAAATATTCTATGCGCGTGTGTCACCCCTTTTCACCAAACATTTATTTTATATTTTATTTTTAATCATATTTTATGTTGTATTTATCTATATTTATTTTAAACATTGACATTCTTTTGAAATAAATGACAAATAGTAATAACCATAGAGTAATTATTTAATGCTAACGAAATTATTTAATTCATGCAGTTTATTTTGCTAGACCATTACTATACTCTGATCCTTATTAGAAGGTAATTTATGATCAGTTAGCACTTTTCTTCCATTTTAAAGATGGTGAGACGGTAAGTGATGTCATTTCTGAACCTTCACTTTTTCAGACAGCAGTAGTAATGACGTATATAGCACTTTATATTTTATCATTTTTTCCCACTTGGTTCAAATGTTTTAAAAACTTGTGTCAAAACTTTCCATTTCCACCTGGCATTGAAAGTGAGGTGGTATTTTAAAAGTGGAAACATTTGATATCGAAGATGTCCAAATTTAAGAAACCCCTCAGAACTGGTTATGTAGTTGAGGCCTCTTTTCCTTTTGTTTTGTCTAGGTGGTCATTTAGGTAGTTGCAGCCCTTCAGTACAGTGTCCTTTTTCCTGTGCTGTTTCCCCATTCTGGCATTTAGTCCAGTTACCCGTTCAGATGAACACTTTTTAATGTGATTCACAAAATACTTAATTCTCTGATGAATAAGACAGATCCATGCCATTTAACCAGGATGGGCAAATACATGACGTGGATGCCACTGCTCTCCTGGGCTGTGGCACGCCTGGCTGACATTTCATTAGTAACCCATCCCACTTCTCTTTTCTCTGAGCTTAGACTCAGCCTCAGGATCTTTCTTAGTCTGTGCTTTAGACAGCCAGTACCAAGTTGTCAGAGATGGTAATTATATATTAAACCATATGTATTAGTTGCCATTTTAAAGGTCTATTTGGAGGATTCTACCAGTGTAGACCTTTATATGGAAAACAGATCTAAATTTTGCTATCTCCAGAATCTCCTTCATCTGAATAGTTCCTTCACTTTTTAAAAATGGAACAGTGGGTAACATGAGTAGGTGAGAGAACAGTGTCATGAATGTGGAGTGTGATACTGCCTGAGAATTACTCAGAGTCTCCCTGCTTTTGGAAAAAAATACAATCCCTGAGTTATGTCTTTGGAAGCTAATACATTCAGTGGTACCAACAGGCTTCAATATGATCTTCTTAAGTTTTGATAATATTGTATCCCGATCAGTGTTATTTGGGATTCAGTAATTATATTGTGATCTTGAATTACATCTAATGTTGATTCAGTGTTTTGAGACTTAACTTGAATTGTATCCTAAGGTTGTAATGGTGAACAGTAATAGACGAGGTCCCTGGTTTCATGGAACCTAAAATTTAGTTACACAGACAATGAATGTATATATAAACTATTAAATGGTGTCAAGGAAAGGAACCTGACTTTGGGAGATAAGGGAAGATTTCTCTGAGGAAGTGATATTTGAGCTGGGATTTAAAGTGAAGAGGGCACTGGGAGAACATTCCAGCCTAAAGGGACAGCATTGGAAAGGCCCGCTGGACTGAGGAAGGATAGTGTTTTAGAAAAACTAAGGAAACCAAATAATGCCAAGTGTGGAGGAGTGGGGTTAGAAGGTTCCAGAGAGGTAGGCAGGGAAACAGACCTACAACTATTGTATAAATAACTAGTTTAAGAGACCACAGGTCCTGATTAAAAGGGATTCTATGAGTACTTTTGTGGTTGGTAATGGATACTGCCACATACTACCTTTATGTTTTAGACTAGAAAAACATTTCCAGTCTAAAACATTTCAGCATTTCCATAAAGTTTCAAACTATTCATAGCTAAAACTTGAATCTCATTGAAGGGTTTTATCTATCTCTTGTATGATTTTAGTTTTCACATGTTATGTTGAGTGTTGCTTATTGAATTGATTTTTGGCTTTAGGAGCATTAGTGATCTTGAGACTTGTGTCAGTGATAAAGGAATCTGAGAGCTTCTTAACATCAGTGCAAACAAATAGACATTAGATTACCATAAAAAATTTAACTTCAATGCAAGGAATAAGTCAGCATCAGAGAATGTATAGGACTGCGTAGGAAATGTGGATACTAACCACTTGAAACAAAATAAAAAATTATATAAATAATTTATTTCATTTATGTGGTGTTTGTAATGCAGTGGTAATCTGAAATGAAGACCTGGCATTTATTTATAGAGCTAAAGTAAAATAACCATTCAAATAATTATTTAATGAAGGGAGGAAAAACAATGTCTTTCTAGACAGTTTCATCAATAGTTTTTACTCTGAGACACTTCGGAGGCCTCCAAGTGATCTTTTTAAATGAAGTATTGCAAGTCAGTTTATTGTTCATAAACTATAGGCAAGGGATATCGCTCAAATTTCTAAAGTCTTCAGTAGAACGAACTGTGAAAGCTTCAGAAACACAGACAAGAAGTAGGGATTACAGTCTAAGATTTTTGATCACAATAATCCCCCTTTTTCCCCCTTCTTGGCTTAGGAGAATATCACATTTATAATAATAATAATAGTTACTATATACATTATTCATCTAATGGTGAACCTGAGTTCTTTATGTGCTTAACTACAGTTACTAAATTACCTATATTTATGACTTTGCATTTATGGTGCTTCCTCATAGGTCTTGTGGCTTTCTGAATGTGTACAAGTCACTACTCAAAAAGTTTGCATTTGCGTGATGTATAGTGGTGGCTGATAACTTGAACAGAGGAGACTATAACTAAAGGGGAACCTGGAAAAATGGAGTAGATGCAAAAAATAATTGTTCTCATTAATTGAGGGGTATTGTATGGAGTATTGTGGGTTTTTTTCCGTTTATAAATTCTGAAGGATCCCACAACCTGAAATAAAGTACTGAAATAAAGTTCAACTGTTTTATTATACTTTTTTTTAATTTTTATTATTATTTTTTTTATTATTGATTTCTTGGCTCACAGAGTTTTTTTTTTTATGCTCTGCTTTCATATGGCCAGACTCTTTTTTGTAATACCATAACACTTGCTGTCTGCCACACACTAAGTGTCTTATATGTGTCTGGCATTTTGCTAGGTGTTTTACTTACGTTATTTGAAATTTTTACAACAAATTAGTGTTGTTTGCATTATAGCCCTGACTGAGGAATGTGGAAACTAAGCCAGTGATGTGTTGCTGAATGTTCGACATTGGCTCCTCAGGTTAAAAAAAGCCTGATTTGTAGCATTTGCTGATTTCTGTGGGGAAAATGCTCCAGTTATGGCTGATTTCAAGCTATCAACTGACTTTGAACGAAGTCAGTGAAAGAGATTTGGGAGGAGATGGGCATAATTGTCTTTCCAACAGTGTGAGCGGGTTCTAGCATACCACTCACTGACTGAGACCTTAAAAACAAAGTGACTTTTCTTTGATAAAGGCAGAATTCACACTCAGGTCAGTCTAATTCTGAAGACTTTACTCTCTCTATAATACTCTTTTTCCTTTCTGGATAAAAATTAGCTAGTACTGTCCTTTTAACTTGAGGAAGACAGAAAGAGTTGGAAGAGAATGCAGAGAAAAGGGAAGTGAGGGAGGGAGGAAGAAAGGAGCTCTAAGATTGGAATTTGAGAGCTACTGATTCAGACCACGTTGGAGTCGGGGAAGAGGCTAACTCCGCTTTTATCAAAATGACAGCTACCTACTATGGTATTTTTCCGCTCTCAACTGGACAGCCAGAATGTAGAAATGATAATATTGGCTACTACATCTTAAGTGGGATTGTGTTCAGACAACCCCCTTCCTGCAACTAATGATCTGTTCTTACCACTCTTATTCATACCAGCTTCAGCTGGTGACCACATCATTGCAGACAAAACCAGTCCAGCAAAGTAGCTAATGTAGATAATAAATAACAATCTCTTATTCATATGACACAGAAAATAACCACAATTTTCTGGGGTAAAAAAGAGCCAAATATGCTATCGTATATTCAGCATTTGCAAAATTGCCTATTGTTATAAATTACAAGGGGAGAGAGGGTTTCAGAGCACCTCTAGAATGAGTATTCATTCACTTAAATTGTTCAGAGACTGATTATGAAATATTTATTAATCTGGATGCTCTATCTACAATAAAATTCTACTATTCTACTATTATTTGTAGCTTTGAGATGGATAAGGTGCCAGATTAAAAAGTTTTTCTGTATGCTCATAACCAGTCACATAAAATTCATGTATTTTACTGAAATGTTCTGAGTTATCTTAATGATATGTAGCTTCTTTCATAAAACATAAAATCTGAGTTGAGCCAAGTAGCATTAACTCCTAACAAGAAAGACAGCGCATTATTAATTTTCTAAGTCCTTCCCTTTCCTACTCTTGCAAAATTATCTGGTCCCAAAAACATGATATTGGAAAAAGAGGAAAAGAACACATCATTACTACCCTAACCACAATTTTTAGTTTGTTTTGCAACTAGAAGTATCTATGGTTTTTAAGCAGGAAAATACTAAAATAATCCTGAACAGGGACTTACTGATCTTTTCAAGAAATCAGCTTTTTGTGTTACTGATTTTTTAAATTGAGCTATAATTGACATATAATGTGTAAGTTTAAGGTGTACAATGTGTTGATTTGATACATTTGTATATTGCAGTATGATTACCACTGTAGCTTTAGTTAACACCTCTGTCACATCACATAATTATCATTTCTTTTTTGTTGTGGTGAGAACATTTAAGATCCAGTTTCTTAGCAATTTTGAAGTCTGTATTTCAGTACTGTTGACTGTAATCTCTATGCTGTGCATTAGATCTCCAGTTCTTAGTCATCTTCTAGTTGCAAGTTTGTATGCTTTAATAACATCTACCCAATTCCCTGACCTCTCTTCCCTCCACCTGTTCAAATTAGGCCTGCTATGTTTTATCCTCCCACCCCAATTCCCTACAGGTTGAAAATGCCAGCAATACCTTGACGACTAGGAGGAGGTAGAAATCTGTAAATGGCATCCTGATCTTATCTGTTATTTTGTGCACTGCATTATTTTTCTTTCATAATTCATTGTCTGTTCCAGAAGAAAAGAGAGCCTGTGTGTGCTTGTCAAGAGGGACAGTCAATATGCATAGTTTACTGATGTAATGATTAAACTTCTGATGATAGAATAATTTTAGGTTTATACGAGAATTACAAAGATACTGAGGCATTTCCATATGCCCTACACCTATTTCCCCCTGTTATTAACATCTTACCTTACTAATGCACATTTGCCACAATTAAATGAACCAATATTGATACATTATTACTAATTATGGTTCATACTTTATTCATATTTCCTTAGTTTTTACCTAATGTGCTTTTTTCATCTAGGATCCTACCCAGGATACCACGTTGTGGTTAGCTGTTACTTTCCTCTTAGGGGCTTCTTGGCTGTGATGGTTTTCAGGTTTTTCTTGTTTTTGATGACCCTGACCGTTTTATGGAGTAAAGATCAGGTACCTCAGTTGGAATCATGTATCAATTTCTTGTGATTAGACTTGGGTTAGGAGTTTTGTTTTTTTGGAGAGACGATGGTACAATGTTGTTTTCATTCCATTATCTCAAGGGTACATACTTGAGATATGCTTTTTTTAAAATGCTTTTTTTAAAAAAGCTTTATTGAGGTATAATTGACAAAAATTGTGTATATTTAAGGTGTATAATTTCATGTTTTGATGTATACTTATGCATTGTGAAATGATCACCACAGTCAAGCTAATTAATGTATCCATCACCTCCCACAGTTACCTTTGTGTGTGTGTGTTGAGAACACTTAAGATCTACCCTCTTTGAAAATTTCAAGCATACAAAATAGGATTATTAATGATAGTCACTTTAATGTACATTTGATCTCTTGAACTAATTCATCTTGCATAACTGAAATTTTGTACTCAACCAGTATCTCCCCATTTCTACCATCCCCAATCCCTGGCAACCTCTATTCTACTCTGTGTTTCTATGATTTGACAATTTTAGATTCCATGTATAGGAGAGATCATGCTGTATTTGTGTTTCTGTGTCTGGCTTATTTAATTAGTGTAATGTCCTTCAGGCTCATTCATGTTGTTGGGAAAGGCAAGATTTCCTCCTTTTTAAAGGCTCAGTAGTATTGCTTTGTCTGTGTGTGTGTACATACATGTCTTTCGCATTTTCTTTATCCCTTTATCCAATGACATTTAGGTTGTTTCCATGTCTTAGCTATTGTGAATAATACTGTAGTGAACATGAGAATGCAGATATCTCTTCAAGATTAAGGTTTATTTCTTTTGGATATATACCCAGAAGTGGGATTGCTGGATCATATGGTAGTTCTATTTTTAATTTTTTGAGGAACTTCTATCCTATTTTCCATATGGCTGATCAATTTACATTTCTCACCAACAGTGCACAAGAGTTCCCTTTTCTCCACATGCTTGCCAACATTCTCTCTCTCTCTATCTTTTTTTGATAATAGCTGTTCTGACAGATGTGGAGTGATACCTCATTGTGGTTTTGATACGTATTTCCCTGATGACTAGTGATATTGAGTGCCTTTTCATATATTCATATATTGGCCTTTTGTTTGGCATTTGAAAAGTGTTTATTCAGGGCCTTTGCCCATTTTTTATATCAGGTTTTTTGATTTTTTTGCTATTGAGTTGTTGGAGTTCTTTATGTGTTTTGGATGTTAACTCTTTGTCAAATATGTGGTTTGCAGATATTTCCTCCCATTTGTAGGTTGCCTTTTCACTTCATTGTTTCTTTGCTGTGTAAAAGCTTTTTAGTTTGGTGCAGTCCCATTTGTCTATTTTTGCTTTTGTTGTCACATCCCCAAAATCATCGCCCAGACCAATGTCAGAAAGCTTTTTTATGTTTCATCTAGTAGTTTCACTGTTTCAGATTTTATGTTTAACATGATTTAATACTGTTAGTGTTGACTTTGATCACCTGGCTGAGGTAGTATTTGTTGAGTTTCTCCACTATAAAGTCACTCTTTCCCTCTATTTTTCATACTGTATTTTTTTGGAAGAAAGTCCATTGGTCTACACATGTCAGGAGTGTTGAGTTATGTTCCATCTTCTTGAAGTTGGAGTATCTACATAAATTGTTTGAAATTGTTCTGCACAGAAGATTTGTCTATTCCTCCTTGTCCCCCCTCTCTTATTTATTTATGTCATACTGTCATACTTTAGGCTACAGTCCAATACTACTTTATATTTCTTGTTGTTCACATTATTCTAGGCCATCGGGAGGTTTTTCAGCTGGCTCATTGTCCTTTTGACATATCCCATCATTGTGCTTTTGTTGAAAACTTTCCTTACTTTCTGGTCTATTTATATGTTTTCTACCCCAGTCCTAGAATCAGCTGTTTCTCCAAAGAGCCCTGGTTCTTTTTGTTGGAGAATGGCATTAAGATTCAAGATCTGGGCACTAGGTGTTCTTGTTTATAGGGGTACTGTTGCTTGTAGGCCCTCTAAATTGACAGAGCAAGGAGATATATGTGTGTATACTGACCCATGTAATATACACATATCAATAAATATTTTTAAATGTAGTTGTCTATATATAAGCTGAAACATAAGTTCATATTGATGTCTCCAACTCTTATCTATTACCACATGGATCATGCTACCTACCTTCCATGGCTTTTCTGTAAATTCCCAGTGTAACAATGAGAAACCTGGCACCCACAGTCGGACACCCATTTACTTAATTGTTCAGTTTCAGTATACATGTATAGGGCCTTCTGAATTGTTAATCCAGAGCTCTGTGGGAAACAACTTCACCACCTAGAGTGCTTATATATAATTTCTTTTATTTTCAGTCTTACAGACTCTGCTAATTGCCAGAGTTACTTGTAGCTCTTGTTCCCCTCACCACCTTCGGTGAGGTGGTTTCACACATTTGTATGAGAGGTAGATTGTTTTATCACATTCTGCATTCAATCCTGGGATCCCCTAACTTCCTAAATGATTTATTTTTAATTTGTATCCTTTAAGATACACTCTTTTATGCTATAATGTTCTATGGGTTTTGTCAAATACATAAATATCGTGGAGCCACCACTGCAGTATCTTGCAGAAGAGTTCTACTGCCTAAAAACATTCCCTGTGCTTCACCTGTTCAGCATCCCTTCCCCTTCCACCCTGGCAACTATTGATCTGTTTGCCATCTCTATAGTTTTGCTTTTTCCAGAATGCCATACAGTTGAAATCATATATTATGTAGGATCCTCAAACTGGCTTTGCTCACTTAATAATATGCGTTTAAGATTTGTGTCTTTGTGTAGCTTGATAGCTCATGCCTTTTCTTTCGTTGAATAGCTTATTGAATAACCACTACCTATTGAAGGACATTTCGGTTGCTTCTTGTTTTTAGTGATTATACATAAAGCTGCTGTAAACATCTGTGTAGGTTTTTGTGTGAATGTAAATTTTCAAACAGTTGTATAAATACCTGGGGGCAAGATTGCTGGATCACATGACTAAGGCTGCATTTAGTGTCACAAGAAATTGCCAAAGTGTATATGACAGGATCTGTACCATTTTGCATTTTTACCAGCAATGAATGAGAGTTCTTGTTGCTCTACATTCTCACCAACAATTGGTATTGTCAGTTTTTTTGATTTTAGCTATTCAAATAGGTGGGTCATGGTATTTTATTGTTCTTTTAATTTGAATTTCTTCAGTGACAGATGATTTTGATCATCTTTTCATATGCATTTTTGCTATCTGTATATTTTATTTCATGAGGTGTCCAGATGTTTTGCCCGTTTTTGAGTTGGGTTGTTTGTTTCATCACTGTTTGATTTTAAATGTTCTTTGTATATTTTAAAGACAAGTCCTTTATCACGTATGTGTTTTACAGATATTTTCTTGGGAGAAAAATGGCTTGTCTTTTTTTTTTTTAGCAGTATCTTTTGCAAAGCAGAAGTTTTTAATTTTAATGAAGTCCTATTTATCAACTTTTTCTCTCATGGATTGTGTGCTTTTGTTGCAGTATCTAAAAACCAAATATCAAACCCCAGATCATGTAGAATTTTTCCTATGTTTTCTTCTAGGGGTTTTATAGTTTTGCATTTTATGTTTATATTTGGTCCATTTTTAGTTAATTTTTGTGAAAGATGTTAGATCTGTTTCTGGGTTCATTGTTATACATATAGACATCTGATATTCTAGCACCATTTGTTGAAAGACTGTCGTTTCTACATTGAATTGTCTTTTTGCATTTGCTAAAAATCAGCTAACTATATATGTGTTGGGTCTGTTTTCAGGCTCTCCATTCTGTTCCATTTGTCTACTTGTCTATCCTTCTGTCAATACCATGCTGTCCTGATTTTTGCAGCTTTATAGTAAGTTTTACGATCTGGCAGTGTGACCCTTCATCTTTGTTCTTTTTCAGTATTATGTTGGTTTTTCTTAGTCTTTTTTTCCTTTTTGTAAAACTTTAGAAACAGTTTGTTGGTATCCACAAGATAACTTGCTAGGAATTTGTTTGGGATTGTGTTTAATATATAGATCACATTTGGAGAATTGACTTTTTTTCAGTAATGAGTCTTCCAGTACATGAACATGGAATGGCTCTCTATTTAGATCTCCTTTGATTTCTCTCACCAGTATTTTGTAGTTTTTGCATATAGATTCTGTACATATTTTGTTAGATTTATGCCTAACTATTTCTTTTGCTTTTTTGGGGTAGAGGAGATACTATTATAAATGATATTTTTAAAAGATTGTTAATTCCTATTGTTCTTTGTTCCTGTATAGGGAAGCAGTTGACCTTTGTTTGTATCCAGTGACCTTGCTAGAGCTGCTTAGTGATTCCAGGAGATTTTTTTTTTTTTTTTTTTGTAGATTCCTTGTGTTTTTGTCCACAGATATTCATGTCACCTACAAATAAAGGCAATTTTATTTCTTCCTTTCCAATGTTGATGACTTTTATTTCTTTTCTTGTCTTAGTGTACTAGTTAAAGACTTTTAGTAGGCTGTTGAATAGGAATGGTGAGAGACTACATCCTTGCCTTATTTCCCGTCTTAGGGACAAAGTGTCTAGTCTCTTAGTACTTAATATGTTAGCTATAAGTCCTTTTTAGATGTTCTTTATGAGGTTGAGGAAATTTACTGAAGGTTTGCCTTTTTTTAAATTCATAAATGAGTGTTAGATTTTTCCCTTTTTTTATTGAAGTATAGTTAATTTACAATATTACATGGATTTTTTTCAAGTCTTTTTTGCTGTCACATGATTTTATGATTTTTCTCTGTGCTGTTCATATAGAGGATTGCATTAATTGATATTAAAATATTGAACTAGTTTTGCATGATTGGTCTCCTTGGTTGTGGTGTATAATTCTTTTTTATACATTGTTGGATTTGATTTGCTAATATTTTGTTGAGGATTTTAATGTCAATGTTTATAAGAGAGATTGTTCTGTAGTTTAAGTTTTTTTTCTTGTAATGTCTCTATCTGATTTTGGTATTAGAATAATTCTGGCTTCATAGAATGAGTTAGAAGGTGGTTTCTCTGCTTCTATTTTCTGGAAGAGGTGAGGTTATGGAGAATTACCATTGCTTGCTCTTTATATTTTTGATAGAATCCACTGTTGACCCACATCTGGACCTAGTTCTTTGTTTTCGGTAGATTATTATTTATTCAATTTCTTTAGTAGACATAAGTTTATTAAGGTTTATTTTTGTATGAGTTTTGGTAAGTTATGTCTTTCAAGAAAATTTTTATTTAAGTTATAAATTTTGTGGGCAAAGGGTTGTTTATATTAGTCATTTATTATCCTTATGTCCATGTGATCCGTAGTTATGGCTTCTCCTCTTTTCCACCTAATATTGGTAATTTGTATCTTCTGTCTTATTTTTGCTTAGCCTGGGTAGAGATTTAGAAATTTTAGGGATCCTTTCAAAGAACTAGCTTCTGGTTTTGTTGATTTTTCTCTATTGTTTTTCTATTTTCAGTTTTTAAAATTAATTAATTAATTAATTAATTAATTTGTTTATTTTCCTCTGCTTGTTTTAAACTTAAGTAAGTTCTAGTGGCAGTGAATTCACTTAGCTCCATTTACCCCAAATAATCTCTCTCTCTTTTTTTGACTCAATATGGAATTTAATATGACAGGTCTTTTTCCTGTTCATAAAAGTTTTCTGTCATCTTGAAGCTTAATTTTTTTCTGATGAGTATAATCAAGTTATTCTCATACTTGCTCCTTTTCGTATTATGTCCCCCAACCCACTGGCCGACTTTATTATTTTTCTCTTCATAATGAGTTTTCAGCAGTTTAATTACAGTTGACCCATGAATAACGCAGATTTTAAATACGCAGGTTCACCTATACGTGGATTTTTTTCTGTCAATACATACTAAGGTCCTCGGGGTGAATTTAAACTGAGGCACTAGGATATGGAAGGCCAACTATAAAGCACTGGGGTTGGTGCCCCTATTCCCCTGCATTTTTCAAGGGTCATTGTATTGGTGTGGTTTCCCTGGTTTTATCTTGCTGGGGATTTGTTGTTGGTTTTAAGGATTTTTTGTTCAAATTTTTACAAATTTCAGACTTAGTTCTTCAATTTTATTTCCATCCCCTTTCTTTTTATCCTCTCCTTCATGAATTGCTTGATATGATCCCACTGTCTACTGATGCTATTTTCAACCTCCTCCCCCACCTCTGTTTTCCAACTGGTATATTTTGAATTTCTCTCTCTTCATGTGTAGTGATATTTTCTTTTGTGGACTGTAATCTGCTCTTCTATCCATCAAGTAAATTTTTCATCTCAGGTATTGTGTTTTTCAGTTTCATAAATTACATTTGGTCCTTTTAAAAATATCTTCCATTTCTTGCCCTATTATCTTGTCTTCCTTTAAATCCTAAAATGAATTTTAATAGCTGTTTTATAGTCTTTGTCTGTTAAGTCGTATCTTTCATTTCTGGTATTGCAACTATTAATTTTCCAACTGGTTATGTTTCACATTTTCCTACTTCTTAACATGGGTAGTAACTTTTGATTGGATTTTGGGCAGTGTGAACTTTACATTGTTGATTTTTGTTTTTTGTTGTCTTCCTCTAGTTATGATTGAGGTTACATTTATTGAGAATCAGCTTCTTAGTTTTGAGGCTTGACATAAAGCTGTGTTAGAATGAGTCTAAAGTAGACTTTTTTCTTGGCTAATTTAGTCCTACCACCAATGTGTAACCTTTGGGGATATCTACAGATGCTTGGGGTATTAAACAAGATGTCTTCTTCTTTGGCTTGAGGGATCTCAGATATCTTGTAGGCCTGAGTTGTGAGGATTTTCCAGTTCATAGCTCCTTAACAGTTTTCTTTATCAGTAGTCCTGAAGTTTAATCCTCCACCCATACAGCTTAATTATGCAACCAGTCACTCAAAGGGATCCCCATGCAGATTTCTGGATTTTTATCTTTCTGTGTAATTTCCTTTTCTCTAATACTTTATCCTGCAGATTCCATTAGCTTTAATCTCCCTGAGTTCCCATTTCTTTTCCTCAAATTCAGTGAGACCATTTGTGTTCTGCCTGTCTTCCCTTTCCCTGTGCCAATATTTAGAAGATGCCTCCGGCTTAAAATTCAGGATTGTCACATGGCTCATGCGATACGTTTTCCTTTTCCTAGGGATCACAGTTCAGTACTTCCTGTTTTCTAATATCTGAAAAAGCTTGTTTCATATATTTTGTCTGGTCTTCTGGTTGTTTACAGCAGGGAGGGCAAGTTCAATATCAGTTACTTGGTCATGGCAGGAAATGGATGACTATAGTTTCATTTTTAGTACAGTATTAATTATGTCACCAAAAAGTCTACCACTAAAGTAATTTTACTTCACAGATTATTTAAAATATTTCCTGTCATGGAGCATGTTTAAGTAAAACCTAGAAATAGTAAAATCCTTAAACTTACATTCTGAATCTATGTTTAATTCAACAAACATTTATTTTTGGAGTATTACTATTTAGAAGGTAAATTATACTCAATATTTACAGACATCTGTGTATTAGCCTAAATGTGAACTAAATTGCATTATCTTAGGGTGAAGAACTGTTGGAGTCACTGAAAGTACCTAACTCCTTAATTTTATACCCCCTTATTTCTCAGATGTTTCTTCTGTTTTGACTCAGTGGTTCGTAGATGGGACCACTATGTTTGCTTAATATGGAGCAGTATTCGCTGGCATCAGTTATAAAAGAAAGACCCATATGGTTATTAGAAGCATCCAAGATAAAAGCAAGTAACCATAGCAATTATTGTCGTCCACTTCAAATGTTGATTTATGTTACCTTTGTGAAAGCTGGAGCCATTACGCAGATATCAGGGCATCATTATCAACCCTGAGTCACTATAAGTACACGATTCATAATAGTCTTCAAAACCACTGTGGCTACATCATTATGGCATAAATAAAGGGCTTTTAGTAATAGTTACAATTGTAGTTCCTATGTTCCCTGCTATGTATACCTCACATATTTTTAATAAAAATTGTCACATAAGGATGTAATAACTAATTCCTGGTCCAGTAGTGGAGTCAGTTTGAAAATAAGGGTTGTGGAACTTTGTTGGAACTGTTAGGAATACTGTCTATTATTTTTTGAGCTAATAGTACGTACAAGTACCAAAAGGAGGTAGTATGTACAAGTAGCAGAAGGAAAGACCATAGTCAACCAGAGAATTCATCCTGAGTCATTGGTCTCAAGATCATACTTCTTAACGATAGTAAGAATTTAATTAATGCATTTTTTGGGGGAACTTTAGAATTCTTTTACTTTTCAGCAAAGGTCATAATAACTGTTACATGGTACATGAGAGTTATATTCAATTTATAAATGATATGAATATGTCATAACCCAAGGGTCTCATAGTCTCAGTATAAATCTGTAACTGAGCCAAAAAAGAGATAAATGTATGAGTGTAATCTATACCAGTTGTCTCAAAAGTGTGGTGTGTACATCTGAGGAGTACACAAGATAATCCTCTAGAGTTTAGGTTATAAAAGTATTAGCAATTCTGTTGATCTCTTAAAATCTCACTCTGTTTAAATTTATGTTTTATGATGTATGTAACATTAATAAAATTAGTCTGTGTATGTCATTTATGAATAAATATAACTAGATAGAGATGCATGCTCAGAATTTTTTTACTGATGGTGTGTGTCGGGAAAAAAAAGTTTGAAACTATTATTTTATACTACCAATCTTTCAATTAGTAGTTCTCAACTGAGGACAGTGTCTGGAAACATTTTTGATTGTCCTGACTAGGGAGTGAGGGTTGCTTCTGGTATCTACTGGGTAGATGCCAAGGATGCTGCTAAACACCCTTCCATTCTCAGGATAGTTTTCCCTCACAACACGCACCACCGAACACACACACACACGCACACAAAATTATCAGGTCTAAATTGAATTTGAGAAGCCTTGCTACAGACTGTATTTCCTCTTCTTTCATGGAGGATAGCAAAGAAGTGAGTCTAACCCATGTTTCTTTTCTTTTTCATCTCACCTTAGACTAATATTTGGCTTTCCTATGTGTATGTCTGTATATTCTAGTATCTCAAAAATAGGCACCAAAAGAACTGAAAGTACTTATTGAGAATTCTGCAAAACCAGAAGGGTAATCTGAATACTTAGAGGAAAAGAGGTAACAGAATGTGTGAAGCCCCCACATAGTAGTATCTTAAATATTTGTGTGTGTTTTTACGCTTCGTTAAGTTCAACCTTAGTATCTGTATACTCCCAAACCTTTTGATATTTTATAAATGAGTGTCCTGATTCATTGAAATCTAAAAATAAAGCAGCTACCAATAAGATTGACAGGGAAGAATCCATCATCAGCTAGAATGACCTGTTTGCTGAGTGAAGAACAAAGAGTGTATGATCTCATGATTCTGGTGAAAGGTTCTGACTTGAGGTTTTGTTTCTTCAGTACATGATTCTATGCATATTAAACTTTGTTTTAGTTTCGTGGTCTGGTGAAAGAAAAGCCCTTTTTATAGCAGGAAAAAGCACTCACTGTGAGTTTTCCATTTCAGAACATGCGTTTCTAAATAGCGAAGACCTGTCTTTATTTGAATTTATATCTGAACCAAACATGTCTTATTTCTATATGTACTTGTGTGTTTTTAATAAAGGTGATTCCAAGAAGATGCAAGGCTGGCCTCACAAAAGAGTGATGAGGATTAATGGCTTCAAGTATTAGAAAAATGAAATATAACAGTATTCTATCACCATCTAGTTGCTTCTGCTTTTGATAACATGTGCCAAAGAATGTGATACCAGCTGCTCCTCACCCTCCTAAGATGCTTAAGGAGTTCGGTCAGCATAGCTGAATTGTTAGCATGGTTCTTAATTAAAATAGATCACCATCTCATTGATACATGAGGTTCTTCCTGAAGTCAGGGGATAAGTGTTCCATCTAGAGCTCCCTCTAAATCCAGAAAGAAGCTTAAAAGAGGGAACAATTTGAGAGTTATAGTCAGAATTAGATGCATTTAATAATAGCATCACTCAAACTATCTGTTTTTAAAACATTTTTAAATGTGTTGTGAACCAATACTTTAGCAAAATACAAGAAAAATGAGTAACTAGAGAAATCAGATAAAAGACAAGCTGTAATTTTTTTATTAGATTCAACAGATATGAAATTACTCTGTCAGACTTCTATAAAGGTTTCTAAATACTTATTCTCTATTTTTGTATTCATGTTGACACAGCCTCATAGCAGTTTGTGGACCACCGGAGGTCTGAGAACTAAGCTTTGAGTAATACTGATTTCAATAGAAATTATTCAAAATAAAATTTCCTTTTCTTCTGTTTATAGCTTAGCTCTCACTAAGTACAAATTCCTACCTAATCTCAGTTGAAATATTACCTTCTCTGCAAAGCTTTCCTTCTCGTACCCAAGCTCGTACGCAGTTGACTCAGGTAGTCCATCCTTTCTGCTCTCATTTCACTCCAAAGGGGCCTTCAGTCTATCAGTTATTTTATTAATTCATTTACTTTATTTAAGAAAGTGTGAAAACAGTCTTTAAGAACTGGGGACTGAGGAGAGTTTGTGGCACTTGGTAGACACTTGGTAAAAATCTGTTTAATGAATGAAATAAAAAAATGTATAAATTGCAGCAAACTAAGGGCCTAATCAACGCATACTGATGGAGGAGAGCTTTATTTTCTGGAATGAAAAGAAGACAGTTTCTTAGTCTCTTATGTGGATCAAATTATAAAAATAATTCTTGATAGAAAGTCAGATGAACACATGCATGTATTTCTTAACTTTGTAACACAGACTGGGAGGAAAAAAACCTCAAACCACTTTAACTTGCTAGCATCACTGGTTAAAACAAATTTTGGCAAAAGAGGAAGGTGTTATGATAGAAAAGGGAATTGAAAACTAGTGCCCCAAGAGTTTTAAAGTTACTTTGTGCTGTACTTACATCTTTTTCTTCTCCTTGTCCCTTCAACTGTGAAGACTTGGTATCCCATCATACTCCATCAGTTTATTTCAGTGTATCTGATGACAACTTACTGATGACTCCTTTGCTAGGCACCTTGCAGAACACCAAGGAGCTTGAATGTGAGGAGATTAAACTCTGGTGAATAAGTCAGAAACACATAAAACAAACTAAAATAAAAAGTAAAATGCATTAGATAGAAAATGCAATAGAAGCATGAATGAAGAAATTTTAAATATGCCTAGTTTATTTTAAAGTTAAAACTGTTTATAGATTGCTTTTCAAGTTTTTATGTTTCTTCTGGGTCAGTCTTGGGCTATATGTAGGACAGCTGTTATACATGACACATCTGTATTGAAGTAAATTTAGTATTTTCTTTAAATAATAAAGTCAGTAATTCAGAGACAGATGATAGATAATGTTGAGCTAGTTTAAGCAACCCATCAATAAATGGACAAGTTTGAATTTAACCTCCAATCTACAGGAGATGCAAATGGTAAGGAATTTAGAGGCGTACAGTCTTCTGCCTTGAATGTGTGACTAAGTAGCGTATGAGTGTATAATTTTCAGGACTTCCCCGTCTGAGGCTGCACAGCTATTTCCTTTGCATTCCATCTCCAACAGACTGGTTTAGAGAGGGAAGGAGTGCAGAAGTCTGAAGTCCTAGGATGCTGGCACTGCCCTTGGGGAAAGTTCAGATCTTGCATCACTTCTTGGGTATGTGCACATTTCCAGTTCCCACAGAGAAGCTGATCCTTGGCAGGAGGCAGATAGACACAGCCAGACTGAGTCACAACTTGAGAATCAGGGAAATTATTTTTTAAAGGAATAAAGGCCCTTAGGATTGCATTTCTGCAGCTAAACAAGAAACAATGAGAAAAAAAAATTAAGCCTGGATCACATTTGAGGGGACCCATCCTAACAATTTCAAATTATTCTGCCATGACATAAATCACTGTGGATTCATGTGGCAATTTACCTTTATTGATTCCACTTCACAAACATTGACTGATTATCTAACCCCATCTGCCAGCTGTGTGGTGTTCTTTAAATATGGCTCATAGGATAAGCATGGGTCATGTTATTAAGCAAATATGGAAGTCCACAGTAAATACCACAGGCCTGCTTTTCTGTCCTTTCTGACTGGAAGTTTATTTGTTGGAAAAGTCTTACAACAGTAAAATAAGTTACTATTGTTTATAATTTTGAGTCCCGTGTATTGAAAAAACAAAAATTAAACAGCACTGTCCTGAAAAACGAAGGACATGGTTTTATGACATTATGTTTAATAAAACTTAATTCTATTTGGAAATTCTTTAACCTTTCTTTAATTTCTTTAAATTTTTTCTTTCATCCTTTTTCTCTCCCCTTCCCCCAACCCCAGTCAGCACTAACACAGGTGCTTAATATATCACTTCTTTGCCTCGATTTAAATGTCCGCTCTGAGAGGGACCTAATCTTTATTTCCTTGTAGCTAACAACTTATATTGCCTCATAGATATGTGAGCCTTAAGCAAATCTAACTATAGAGACTTGACACAAAGAATGTTTTAAGGTTTAAATGTAAGTATTTTTAATTTAACATGCCCACCAAATGCTTGCCAACTATTTTTCTATTGCTCTACCTGCCATCCTCAAATGATAAAAAACCAAAAATAATTGTTGTTTGGGACACTGTGGGAGATGGTACTTGTGATTCTGTGAGTGCTTGAAGATCTTTCAAGGGTAATTTTTGACTCCACTCAATCTTAGCTTTATTCATGAACTCTGAGACCTAACTCTACCCCTGCTTCCATTTCCCTCAGCACAGATATACATACACAATATAGTTCCTCTGTGGTCCCTTTTTTATTTAAGTAAGGCTAAGAGAAATTAAGTGACTTGCTCAGAGGTCAGTCAAATAGACAGTTGTGGGTGGGACCAGCTAGATTTCATCTTTTTCTTAAAGGTTATATTCTACCCCCACAGTCCAAATAAATCACTTCTAATTTGCCAGCAGTCAACATTACTACTTTCCCTATAGTAAATGTTCATTAAATATTTGCTATTTAATTGCATTTGAACAGCTGATTGTAAGTGATCTTTGCGGTAATACTCAATTTTGGTTATTACAAGGGTTAAGGAGTTACTAGGCTTCTGTTTGAATTACTGCTCTGTCTCTTGCTAAATATTGCTCTACCGATCAATAACTGTGGCTCTGGTACTTAATTGTGTGGCTTTGAGAATTGGCCTCATTTTCTCCATCTATAGAATGGGAATAATATCCACCTCATAGAGTGCTGTGAGAATTAAAAAAGATAGCTAATGTAAGACGTTAACTATTCAATACATGGTATGTATTATTATCTGTTAGCATACTTGCTGTTTTCCCTCTCAAAAAGCTGCTGCCAAAGGTGAATCATTTTTTATAACATCAAGACTAAACAAAATTACTCATCAAACTACACATTATTTTCTAGCTAGAACTCTTGAATGTACGACACTTATATATCCAGGAAAAAAAAATAAACTAATTATGGTGGGCTCTGAATTAAATATATTGGATTCATTATCCCAAGGCTGTTGTTGTGACCATAAAAAAATAGATTACTGACAGTTTTCCTATAATTTATACTATTCACATATGTAATATTCATATTTATATATTCATATTTTCCCATACTGTTAATATAGATTGTCCATACTATTCAAGGGACTCAATGTAAACCTTGAGATTCTATAACGTATTAAAGATATAAATTCACTAACCTGAGATTAAAGACTTAAGAGAATTCTAGATCTCGTAAATATTATAAGGATATCAATATAACCATAGTAAATGAACAAAAAATGAAAGAAGGATGTGAAATATTACAGGCTTTCAATTTAAGAAAGTAGAATCTTTAATTCTCAAAAGCCTTTTCTTTGTGGTGCTTGTTTTCATTGATTAAAAAAAAGTAAATAGTGGCCAATGTTATGTATTTCTAAAAATCTACTGCTTTGCAAATTTCGGGGCCTTTCACACTCACCAGAACCATGCTAAAAAATAACTATAGCATTATAAAGAGAGGGAAAAGTCAAAGCATAAAGTGAGAGAATATATTTGCAATGTGTAAAACAAAGGATTAACATCTAATAAAGGACTGCTGTAAGTTAATAAAAGAAAGATAAGCCACCACATAAAAAATGAGTAAACAACTTCCAAGTGGCAACCCACAAAAGAGGAAATACATATTGCTAGTAACTAATCAGGAAAATTCAACTTAAAATACAAGGAAATGCCATCACACACCATCAGATTAGTAAATATTTAGAATTAGTACTGAAGGAGATACAGAGCAATTAGGAATTCTTACTTAGTACATCTCAAAGGACTATAAATTGGTACAAGCACTTTGAAAAATATTTTGGCTTTACCTGGTAAAGTTAAAATACATGGCCTGTGACCCAGCAATTCCACTTCCACACATTTACCCTAGAGAAATTCTTGAGTATGTGTACCAAGAGACATGTGTAAGAAAGTTCAAAACAGCAAAAACTAGGAGATAACTCACATGTCCATTACTAGTAGATTAGTTAAATATATGATAGTAAATTCATACAATGAAGTATGTTTTATAGTAGTGAAGGTGAAGGAACTACAGCTACATACATCACTGAATATGTGAAAGTCTGCAAGTTCTGTTATAGATACTTCTGTAATTTTTTTGGAGGCAAACATTCTAGCCCTCAACCACCAGGAGGCTGACACGCGTTAAGCAAGTGCAGCCTTCTACTAACACTTTCCCTCTCTTCACCTCTGATAATTTCACTCTTTTTTTCCCTCAGGCATATACATGCAGGCCCTCCTAAGGGGGTGATATAAACAGAAAGATTTTTTGCATTTTTAAAATGGTCTCCAAAAGAAAGCTACTTGTTGGTCTTAATGGAGGTAAAGAATTGAAAGAAAGAAATGATTTTTAAGCCAAATATTGAAATTTCCCACAAATTATAAAGCATGACACTGAGTTTTGACACATCTTGACTTTCTTGACTTTGAGATTTGAGTAAATCCATCCTGTATTCTATACAGAAAGATAAAAGCCATTTAGGAAATTGTTTCTTGGGTTTTTCCAACTATTTTATAAAATGCTTACAAGGTTAAAGACCGGTCATTTGCCATTTTAATTTCAGTGTAGTTTCTTCCAGCAAATGAAATATAATTGTATTTCATAATTGGGGGAACATGGAAGGCTTCCAGATTCTTCCCTGAGCATAATTAGGGTGTAACATCGATCCATGATAAAAAAAAGGACAAGAAATATTAGAATTACTAATATATAGTTTTATATATAGTCAAGCAGTTAGTAAAGCCAGTTATTTAGAGTCTTTTCTGTCACTCAGATACTGTTAAAAATTGCTTCATGCTTATGGAAAAATAGATGCTTTTGTGAATTAACAGGCCATACCAGATATTAGAACTTTTTATAAAGTGGCGTCTTTCCTGAATGATTTAAAGGCCAGAAATAGAGTTCCTTCTTAGCCTGTTAGAATTTCACATCTCTATTTAATATTTTACTGAAATCACAGAAGTCCTACTTGCTAAATCTAATGGCAGCTTCTAAATTCTCAACATTATTGACTTCTGTTTGGCACTATTGACCGGACGTTGTCCTTGAAATTCTTTCTTCCCTGGTTTCTTTCACATTGCTGTCCTAATTTTATTTTTCCTACTGCTCCTTCCCAGCCTTGTTCCTTAGTTCTAGTCCTTTGCCCATCCCTTAAACATAAATTTCTCATCAATATATTTTCCTTGCTGTATGTACTCTGTCCCTTATGCTCTCAGATACCCAAACAAGCCAGCTTAGATGAAAGTTTCAGGCAAGATAGGAATAAAGAAAGCCAGAGAGGAAAGAGAAGTAGCGTTCTGTTTTATTCTTAAATAAAGATCTCATTTTAGAAACCAAATTGCTAACCTATAGTTTATCTCTGATATTCCCTCCCCCTCCCATTCCCTACTAGACCTTGCTGCACCATTACGTTTCTGTCTTGAATATTCAACCTTCCCCTTTCTACTTGGTCAAACTCTCAGCTAAGAGTTACTGACAAGATGTATGTGTGACACTTGACACTTGGTATGCTATCTCGATGTCCCCAAAACTGAGAGAAGTATTATTTTCATTTTAGAGATAAGGAAACAGGTTAAGTGATAAGCCCAAGCAAATTTACACAGCTGATAAGGAAATGGAGCTAATACTACTGCACATGGAAAGCTGTCTGGCTACAAAGCCCATCCATGTTCTTTGCAGGTCACCATTATCTCCTTTTTCAGTTTAAGATCCCATCCTAGTCCCACTCTGGTAAAAGTCCTTGAACCTTGGTTCTGTTTTTGAGAATCTACCCCAGAGAAGTAAGATTCAGACAAAGATCTATACAAAGTTGTTTGTTACAAGGTTACTTTTAAAAGCAAAGACAAAGCAAACCAATGAAAAATCATCATTAAAGGAATGACTGGGTAAACTGTGGTAATCTATTCAATGTAACAGAATGCAGACAATAAAAATTAATGATCTCAAAGCATTTTAATGATGATTGGAAATGTGTTATAAAATAAGAATATTATACTCTTGATTATAAGGAAATATACACATACCTAACACATATATACATAAAAATCAATACCACAAGGGAATAAACTAAAATGTTCATTGAGTGGTGGGATTTCAGATGATTCTTTTATTGCTAAAAAAGAAAGTTTTATCAGACTAATGTGTATATGTGGTTAATAGCATAGCAGAATGCTCGTAATGAAAAACACCAATCCCTGCTATCTCTGCCTTCCCACTTCCAGGGCAACTACTTTTAAATTCTTTAAACGGTTTTCTTTAGGTTGTCTCTTTTTCTATTTCTTGATTTTAGATATTATATATTTACCTCTTTGTCTGACAAAACATTAGGACTCTTATACCACCCACTTTCACTATAGCAGCCCCCAAATAGCTGTAGTACACTTTTTACTCATATCAGAAAAAAAAGAATGTTTGGTTCTTTTTCTTTTAACATGAGACTATGCTTTGATTATATTTCTTTTCTGGTACATCTTACTCTTTTTTCCTTAAATTTTGAACTGTCTATCTTCTTGCATTGATTTCTGTTCTTGTATCCTCACCCCACCCCCCCTCCCATATGTTGTTGTATCAAGTGTTTTTATATACTTTTATATTAAATTCCCCCACCTGCACACACATTTTGTTTTCCCTAGAGGTAATCGTCCTGGAGCTTTGTGTATACCACTTCCTATCTCTGTTGGTACCCTCAATTTGCTTTGTGACTTAGTTTTGGGACTTGCCCTAATTGCTTCTCTGGATTAGATTCGCTATATCCTGGATCCTATGTCTTCCTCTTTCTTGAATTACTTCTCATTTTGCTGAGACATTATCGTCAGGTAGCTTCCTAAAAAATGGTGCACTGAGTTAGAAATTTCTGAGTCCTTGCATGTCATTCTGGTCTAATAACACTTAAATATCTTAAAGGTGTTTGGTATGACTCCTGAGAAGTCCAGTGCTTTCTCATTTTTTAAATTGCTTTGCAGGTGACATTTTTATCCCCCCTTCTTTAAAGTTTTAAGCTCATCTCTTTATTCCCAATATTCTGAAATATTGTGATGATGTGCAACAGTTAAGCCTTTTTTCAGTCAACAGTTGGTGGATTCTTTTAATCTAAAGACTTGTACCTCAGTTCTGGGAACTTCTCTTTCTCTCTTTCTCTTATATGACAATATCCTCCCACCCATTTTCCCATTCTTTCTTGCACTCTTATTAATCAAATATTATACCTTATGGATTGAACTATATATCTTTGTTCCCCCTCATTTTTCTGCTCCTCTTTTTTAATCCTTGCAAGATATTTTCCCAACTTTGTTTTTCAAGTGGTATTTGAGCTTTGTTTTTATCTTTTTGTTTTGTTTTGGCTATTTTGAATTCCCTGCAGCTTTTTCTTGTAATATAACTGCTTTTTTTCTATAGCATCCTGTTTTTCTTTAATGAATGCAAATATCTACATGAATCACTCTGACGGCAGTAATAAGAGGACTTATTTATTTTAAAGTTTAAAGTTATTTTTCCTACCTCATCTCCATTTCCTGGATTTTAAAAAATTTATTTCCGTTTGAAATTCTCAGGCTTATTAAAGCTGTGGATTGGTATCTTTCATCAAATATGGAAAATCCTCGTTCATTACCTTTCAAATAACACCTCCTTATTCATTCTTCTTTTCTTTGGGAGGCTGAAGTATCACCTGTTAAACTTTCTCGCTGTAACTTCTAGGTCTCTTTACTCCTATATTTCCACTCCTGAATACTTTCTATATTTTTACATTTTCTGTCTTTTGTCTTTCCACACTTTATTCTGGATAGTTTTGTCCGACCTAATTTTCTCTTTAGGAGTATCTAATGGTTTTTCTGAGTTCTAGGACTTTTGTTCAGTTCTCTTTCTTATCTACTCTGACATTTTTATAATTTGTAATGTTTTGCTAAATCTCAAAGCTTGGATTTTATTGTCCAATGTATTGTAACCATGTAATTATATAGACTTGCAACTCAAATACTTATTTCTGTTGTCTGTGTTAAATGTGTGTGTTTTTATTGCCTGTTGGTTTTACTTGTTTGTGCTCATGATTTCTGGCCTTATCATGTGCATTATTATCTTTGATTATGTGCTGAGCATTATATAGCATTATAGTCCTTTATTTACTTTCCTAAAACCCAGAAAGCTCTGCAACTAAGTGTTTTCATAACTCATTTATTGGCCAAACATGCTGTGAAGTGACACAAAGCTATTTAGTTTTATCCAACTTAGTGTGAACGTTTGTTCATTTTACATCAGATTGATAACAGGGTGATGCCCTATACTCTGATGATGCAACAATACATGGCATATGTACCATATTACCTTTCTAAAGTGTGAAGTCTTCTGAATTCTCAAACACATTTAGGCTTAAAGTTTAGCTAAAGAATAGTGGAGCTATTGGAAAATTTATTTCTAGAAATAATTTGAGGCTTGGAATAATGTTACTTTCTCTCAATAAGATTTTTATCTCCTGCCATACACTAAGGGTTCTAACAAACTGGAATAATCATATCCAATTTCAATTTTTGAGATTCTTGATGAGCTAACCTAAAATACTAAAAGCCAGGCTCCTCACAAATCTGCTTTACTTGTCATTCACTTTAGTCCTAGGTTGACCCTTTGGAGTCCCAGTCCAAAGTGGGCTAAAGAGAAGGGGATTAGGAACCTGGGTTTTCAACCCTGTGTGTCCCTGGTCTCTGACTTTTTAATCTCTTTAGCCCCCTTGCCTGTGAACAACATAGCTCAGTTTCTCAGGATCTCTTTTGGGTATCAGAAGCCCCCAAGAACTACTTCCAGTGCCAGGCTTACTCTTCTGGAGTGATGTCTCATCCAGGTGCTTCCTCACCATCTGGTTACTTGTTTGATACCTGAAATCTTTGGTAGACTTTTTGCTGCTTGGAACCAGCAATGGGGTCATTAACTCTATGGTCTCAGCTCAGGTTCTCATTATTTTACTTTCACTAATAACCTAGCTGGTCTCCCTCCGTTGACCTATATCCATTGCCATCTAACTTTCTGACCATTGCCAGAAGTGCATTTCTAAAACAGTATAAACACAATCACATTACTAGATCACATAAACTTTTTTAGTAGCTTGTACAGTAGTCTTGTCTCCCATTACCCCTCTTCTTATACTCTGGATGCTAATCTGTACCTGAAATGGATCATGCTTTTTTATGTATTTAAACCTTTGCCTGTGCTGTTCTCTTTGCTGAGAGTGCCTTTCTTCTGCCCTCAAACACTATCCTCTTGGCCTGAAAAACCCCTTGTTCTTTAAAACCAGGGAAAACTGACTTGCTTTTTTTGATAGAACGTCCTTCGTGTACTCTCTCATCTCCTCATTTTCCACAGAGTAGACTAGGTTTCCATTTGTCCTCATTATATTCATATGTACTGAATATTTTGGGACTAACCAGCCTTTCTGGGCAGTTATTAGTGTCCATGTCTGTTTCTCCTTACTAGACTGTAAGGTCATTGAGGGAATATGGAATGCATTGTTACTTATGCCAATCCTTAGCACAACTCTGAGAATACAATTAGTGCCTTAAAAATGTCTCTTGAAATAATTGAATGAATATTTTGACCTGAACAGTATTTTTAAATCTTTCTCACCTAATATTTATAATGAACTAAAATATGAGGAAATACGGTTTATAGTTTCTGAAGTTTTATCTTGTGGATTTTTAGGATCCTAGCACATGTTGAGATGATCTACAGTTTGGAAAAGGATGTCTAAAAGTCCCTGTAAAATTTTAGAAGTCACCCAAAACTGGCAGAGTAAATGTTCAACTAGTTCAGTTCATCACAAGGGAGTAGGCATTCAGCAAGTATTTGTTCAATGAATAAATTACAAAAGAACTCACCTAACAAATGATAGAGTGAACTATACAACAAATTTAAATAACTAACCAAATATAAAAATAGCATGTTCAGAATGCTGTCTGTGTGGTTCTTTTATGTGAAGTCTAGGGGCTACTAAATGCTCACACCAACTAGCACATATAGGAACTGGTACTAGGATATATGTGAGAGGCAGCAGTATAGTGAATAATCCCAAGCAAGGCAGATGAAAAACTGCATATCGCTGTTGGTTGCTCATAGTCTGAGGGAAAGGACGACTAGGAGAAATGAAGACACTTAACATTATTACTCACATACTTGAAGTCTGTGTGTCTACCATTAACAGGTGTTGGCCCATCACACTTGTAGGTAGATACAGTTTGAGTGATATAGCTTGAGTTTTTGAGTTTTTTTGTTTTTGTTTTTTTGTGAGTTTGTTTTTTTTGTTTGTTTTGTTTTGCAGGGGGAGGTAATTAGGTTTATTTACTTATTTATTTAATGGTGGTACTGGGGATTGAATCCAGGACCCCATGCATGCTAAGCAGGCACTCGACCACTTAAGCTTGAGCTTTTGTTTTGTTTTTTGGTACGAAAGATATCATGAAAGAACAGGAATAAAACAGTGGGAAAGGGTTGATTTTTAGATGACTGGAAAAAGAATTGACATTACTATGTGATTATAATTTAAAAAGCTATTACGAAATTGAGATAATGAAGTGTAGGAATTACATTTATATTTACATCAATAAATAATATTAGAACATTGACTTAGTTGTGAACTATGCCACTTAAGAGTGATGTGGTAAATTTTTGGATGTAATTCTTAGGAGAATTATAATAATAATACAGACCTATGTAAAGAGAAGTCTGAAGAATAATCTCATGTAGAGCATCAAATTGTGTTGGCTTTTATGAATTGTACAGAATTTTATAAAAATTCCTAGTATGAACCAAGTGAGAAAGTGAATCAGAATTGGAAAGTGACCATCTAACCAGGCTCCTCATTTCTGATGGAATGTTCATTATTTTGATCCAGAATATCAGTTCCTTTGGTCTTGTTCCAGAAGGTGGTTGATTCACTGAGGATAAAGGCAGAGTCTGATGAAGAGGAACTTGGGCTTCTTTCTATTACACAGACTTTATCTCAGTAGAATTTACTGTGTATATGGTTGCCATGACTAATTCCTTATTTGTTAATGATGTGGCTGTACTTTCAAACACAAATGCAAAAATATGGGAGGTGTCTTTTAGTTAATTAATGTCAGTACTGCTTGTTAAAGGCCTTTTGAGATTTAGAAATTTCAGCCCAATGAATAGGGGTAATCTGACAATCCTATATTTCTAGGGACCGAATACTTCTGAAGGTTTTCCAATTTCTGCCAGAACAGAACAGAGCTTGGTGGAGGCTCTCCCTAGTTGCTAGGATTGGCCTAGCTCTAGGTTACCTTTCTTCCTGGAACTAGACTAGACCTCTTTGATAGGTAGTCTCTCTTACCTCATATACTGTCTGTATCATTTTTAAAAAAAAATTTTGAGTCATGTTGACTGTGGTGTCTGACTTAGACTGCTATCTGAGCCTTTACCTATCATAATTTTGAAGTATTTGAGTTTCATTGTTGCAGTAAGAGTTGTATTTAGACATAATCAATATGGATTTAATTTCCTCTTCTTTTTCTGGTATCCTAGGTGGAAGCTTAGAGTATCGATTTTAGATCTTTCTTCTTTATTAATATATGTATTCAATTTCTCTCTAGGTACTTTTTTTTTAAAATTACATCCCACATATTTTGATAAGTTTTATTTTCATTTGGACTAAATATTCAAAATTTTTAAGAAGTTTCTCTTGAAATTTCTTCAAGTTTTGTTTAATCTCTACATATTTTGTAATTTTCCAGCAATCTTTCTGTTACTGATTTCTAGTTTATTCCACGTGGGTCTGAGTGCATACATTGTATGATTCATAGTCTCACATTTGTTAAAGTGTGTTTTTTGCCCCAGAACATGGTCCATATTTGTGAATGTTGCACATGAGTTGGATGAAGCACTGTTGTTGGATGAAGCAATCTATAGCTGTTAATCATATCCAGTTGATGGATGGTGCTGTTGAGTTCGACCATGTCCTTACTGATTTTCTGCCTGCTGGATCTGTCCATCTTTCTTATTGGGGTGGTTGAAATCTCCAACTATAGTAGAAGATTCATCTATTTCTCTTTGCAGTTTTTACCTCATGTAGTTTGATACTCTGCTGTTAGATACATATAAGGATTCTTATGTTCTCTTGGGGAATTGACTCTATCATCATGTAAGTCTTTATCTATCCCTGATTGTTTTCCTTGCTCTGAATTCTGCTATGTCTGCAATGGATATAGCTACTTCAGCTTTCCTTTGATTAGCATGTTATATATGTGTTAGCATGGAACATCTTTTGCAATCCCTTTACTGTTAATATATATGTGTCTTTATATTTAAAGCAGGTTTCTTACAGACAACATATAGTTGGGCCTTGTGTTTTGATCCCAACTGACAATCTCTGTCTTTTAGTTGGTATATTTAGACCATTGATATTTAAAGTGATTATTGATATAGTTAGATTAATCTGTTATATTTGTTACTGTTTTCTATTTGTTGCCCATGTTCTTTGTTTCTCTATTTGTCTTCCACTCCTTTTTTGCCTTTCATGATTTTAATTGAGCATTTTATGTGATTCTATTTTTTTCTTAGTTTTTTTTCAACTTTGGTTGCCCTAGAATTTGCAGTATATATTACAACTAATGCAAGTTATTTCCAATGATACTGTATTGTTTCACAGGCACTGCAAGTACTTTATAATAATAAAATATTACAAATTCCTTCCTTTGGCATCCTCAATCGTGGTGTTTACCTAAGTCTCCCTTAGTCCAAGCTGCTTGGTTATTTATCAGATGTACAATGCCAGTGTTTATTTTGGGGTTATCAGAATGTTGTTCATTTTCCAAGAATATGTTCATTAAAGAACATATGAAACTTGTTGAGTGTTTGTAGTTATCTCTTTATGCTTCTTTAAGATTTTCTCCAGTGATGTCAATGTTAAAAATGATTTTTAAGAAAACCTGGAAAAGCCAATTAAAGCAATATTTCTTCCCTTTTCCCGTTTCACATAATTCTTTTAATTTCCTCTGTTATAGCCCTCTCTATCCATATCCTTGAAGAAGCAAATAGCCACTTGGTTCAGGGAAAACAAATCCCTGGAGTGTATTTGATGTCTTCTCTCTTTTGCTCCGCTTCCCCATCGTATGTATTTTAACGTGATCTTCCTGGTATCAGAGATAATGTTAAAATCAAAAAGGTGATATTGACTCTTCTTACTACTAGTCTGAAGTTAGATATTTTTATTTTAGATGTTTCTTGGATTTTTATTAATTAATTCAACAAATATTTATTGAGTGCCTACCATATGTTACTCAGTGAGGACACTATGAGAATGAAACAGGCATGGAAGTTACAGTTTCATGGGTAAAACAGGCACTAATAATCTCTCAAGGAAATGTCCAAATAGAACTATAAATGTAGTAGGGAGATGCATGGGGCTGTAAAGGGCTACAAAAAGGGGACTTGAGCTAGTCAGGGTGGTCAGGAAAGGCCTCCCTCAGGAAGTAGTAACACTTGAACTGAAATCTAAAGCACGAGTAGGCAGTTGATGAGGGGATGGGGTCTTTCCAGGTAGAGAGAGCAGTGTGGGCAAGAGCCCTGTGCTGGGTGGGGACGGTGAGTGGCTTGTATGAAGGACTGAAAGGATTCAGGGGAGGCCGCAGGGGCAGGGTAGATGGGGACCAGGCTGTGTTGAGGACTTTTGTTTTGTGTTGTTTTCATAAGAGTAGTGGGAAGCAATTGAAAGGTTTTAAGTAGTATGCGGTAAATTTGTATTCTGAAAAGAATATTCTGACTACAGTGAGAGTAATGGTTTGCAGGGAGCAGGAGTAGATGTACTTAGATGAATTTAGGAGACTTACAGTCAAGGTGAGAAATGATAGTAGGTTGATTTAGAGGAAATGGTGAGAAGTAGAGAGATTAAATAATACTTAAGAGGGAAAATCTGTAAGACTCATGGATTCGATAGTAAATGGTAAGAGAAGGAGAGAACTAAGGTTTGGGGCTTGTACAACTGAGTGGATTTGGTACTTTTTTTTAGGAAAAGCAACATTGGAATGCGACCAAATTTTAAAGGAAAGATCATGGGTTGAGTTTTATACATTTTGAATTTGAGAGGCCACAAAATGTCAAATTGAATATATGAGTGTGTTGCTCAAAGGAGACAAGATCTGAACTGCAGGAGTAAGTTGATGTGGTAAAGTTGATGTGCATGGTGAGAATATGGAGGGGATGTCTTGGACCCAGTTTGAAGAACTCCCAGCATCTAGATAGAGAAGACTGAATGTCAAAGGAGACAGAGGAGGTGTGATCAGTGAGGTTAGAGGAAAAACTACAATTTTTTATTTTTTATTTTTTTAAAAAAGATTTTAATAATGGCATTAGGAGTCATCTGTTTTTATTTTTAATGTTTTTCGGTTAAAAAATATGATCGATTCCAACACTTGTCTGGTAAAAATAATCTTTATTTAGCCCTTCTAGACATATCTTTGTCTCTTAAATGAGAAGCGGTTGTGTGCGTGTCAGGTGTGTCTTTGAGTTCTACTACTTAGAAGGGCGGTAGTTTTTGCTACAGGAAGTGTTTCATCGGGAAGCAGATGTGCTCCAGTGATAGGAGATGGGAAGGGGATGTTTTGTTATTAATTACTTAGCTTTGTATAAACAAGGACTTTGTATTTTTGAAAGATTTCTTCTGGTTTATAAAAGTTAATCCTATTTTTAAAGCTTTTCTTGAGTCGATCTAAGAGGTTTGCACTCTCTTGTTGCAGTAACAGAACTCTTTGTTAATTGTAGCATATGTCATGTCTTCTATTACAAAAGGGCACGTGGGATTTCTAGGATAGAATTTCAGTTTAGAAAAGGTGTGTCTTAAGATAGGAAGTGGTGGAAGACTAATATTTGTAAACTGAGAAAGCTCAAGTTTTGCCTTTTCATCTCTGCCTGCTTCCCTTATTTGAAATAAATCTAAAAAGCCAATTTAATGAGAAACTGATATCCTATTTTAACCTTTAAAAGAGACTTTTAACATTTAAACTAAGTAACACTAAAATATCTGGACTTAATGTCACACGCTCTATAAGCTTCTGTAAGCTTAAATTTCTCATCTGTGTTCTGTGGATCATAATTTGGAAAATGCTAATTTTAAGAGGTTATGGAATCCTGAACTGGGAATTAGGATGCACAAGGATACACGGTTTGTTTGTTTGTTTTTGTTTTTTTTTGTTTTTTGGGGTATTAACTAATCATGGACAAGTTCTCTCTGGCCTTGTTTGATTATGTGAAAGAGTTGGTTAAGTTAATCTGTGATAACTTGTTCAGTTCTCTTTAATTCTGAATCCGTGGGTTAGTGTTAAGGTTTTCATTTTTGCTGTGAGTAGATTTAAAAATATATTTATTTTTTAAACTTTGTGCATTAAAAAGTAATAAAAATACACACCTGTAAAATTTCATATATTATAGAAATTAATAATATAAAAATTCAAATTTCTTGTAGTAACAAAAATAACATTTTATTATTGTTAAAAAAGAAAATATTTAAAAGAAATAGCAACAGATTTTAGCACCATGCATGTTCCACCATGTACATACTGACATATTAATGATAATCTTGAATAAAAGTGGGATCAGAATCTACTTTTTAAAATATACCTTTTTTTTTTTACCTTATCTGTTAGAGCTCTTACCACATAAATTTCTGAGTTTTTTTTTTTATTTTTATGAACATGGTATATACTCACAGTTAAAAAAATAAAACTATAAAGATCTAAGGTGATTTCTTACTTGTACTTCCCACAGGTGATCACTCTTAAAAAAATGTATGTCTTTGCAGCACAATAAATAAATGTTTGTTTTTACGTAGTTACGTACTGTGACTTATTTGGTCACTCTCCTCATGATGGTCATTTGCATCTCCCTCCCTTGCTTCCTTCCATTAAAAAAAAAATACTACAATTCACAAAATGCAGAAGATTGTTGGATTTTCAATTGTGCTTTATTTATTAGTAGCCTTGTCTCCAAGGAAGAGGTTTGGCTAGGATTACTACGTCTTTGATTCTCAGTTAGCAAACTACCATGAGCTGAGTCTCTTATGTGATGTATATGTTCTCAGAATATTTCAGGCAAGTGTTCTCACTTTATCCTCAAATCCAATACAGTTTCTTATTTTGTTGAACTTGACTGAATCTCATGGGGGCCTTGAGAACTCTTTTATTCCTTTTATTTAATTTAAAAGTCTACCTACATCTTGCTGTTCACAATTTGGCCCATGAATCTGTAGCACAGGTATCACCTTGGGGCTTGTTAGAAATGTAGAATCTCAAACTCTCATGCATGTATACTAAAGCAAAATCTACATTTTAATTCAGTCTCCTGGCGATTCATCCACACATTACAATGTGAGAAGCACTGGTCTGGAAGCAGATCTATTGCATTATCTTTTTATGCTCCATCCTCTGTGCCCACATCGCGACTTTGATCCTCTGGTTCTTATTGTTCTGATATAGAGAGGAGGAAGAAAAGAAAAAATGAAAAATTTGAACTAAAGAGCAGAATTCACTGATGTTAACTGCCGTTTCCCCTCTGCTTTTTATTGTGCCTTCCTGTGGTAAGGTCTGTGTTGATTTTTACCTGGTTTTTACCATACCAGTTATATGGAAGAGACAAAATACAGCCAGCTCTGCTATCATGCTTGGTGTCGTTTAGGTTTTTGGTATTTTAAAGATTATCTTATTTTATTATTTTTATTATATATTTAAGATTTAAATTTTTAAAAATTTTATTTTATATCATGCTTGTTTTGAAAATGAAGATTTGTACCATGCAGTTGATAGTAGGGAACAATCTGAGCATTACATGAATTTTGTGTTTGCTTATGTGCCATTTGTTTGAGAAACATTAGCTGACTACAGAAGACTATACCCCAGTAAACCATGATGCTGTAGGAAATACTCAAGATGTTGGCAGACATCTTGACAAACTACCGGCTACCTCAGATCCCCATACATGTGTGAGCCACATATCCATCCACTGAGGTGTTACAGCTGTCTTTCAGATTTCAGATACCCTCCCTCCATCACTTCAAAAAACACAAAAGCTGCAGCCCCTTTAATGCCCACTTCCACAAGCAAACTTCAGGGTTTTTTCAAAATAATGTGCTGTATTTATTTCAGCATTTAGGTGTTTATTAACCATTTAAGATGTTTAAAATGGTCTGTAGTTTTTATTAGCTTCTTATCTCTTTTTATGTGTCATTGTTCTGAACATTACTTCCCAACCCCATCTTCCTCATAAGCCTTGTAGTTTTATTGTGCAGTTTTGTATAGTGTGATGATTTTTAAAATGCATGTTACATTTGTTGACTGAAATAAATGCATATACTAAAAGTTGAGATTTATGTTTAATTTGGTGGACATTTCTGAGGACTTGAACCCCTTTGATCCCAGGATGACAGCCTCTCAGATCGCTCTCAGGGACTGCTCTGAAGAGGTAGGGGAGGAGCCAGGATGCATAGGAGTTTCACAACAAAGACCAGGTAGTCAGAACATTAAAAGATTACTCATTAATTGAAGACAACCAGACATCTCAAGTTAAAGAATTTAGCATTTTTCTATGTATGGGAGGGAGCAAACTTTTGGGCTCATTGAAATCATTCCTTTGCCTAGCTCCTAGCTCTCGAGGGCCAGTATCCTGTCCTTTCACATTCTGAGTCCCCTCGGGCTGCAGAGGCCAGGCTGCCTGCTTGTCTTCACTGTGTGGGGGTGGCGGTAGCAGCTGATGACTTGGTGGCTTCAGCATTCTTTGTTTACTGATAAGGTTTGTAGTATTTTTTGTTCACACAGTATAGCAAAATTGAGTATAACAGTGGAATCTTAAGATCAAGAGAATCTCAAAAGAAATTTGTTCTATTCCATTTGCCTTAGACATAGTAAAAATTTCCTTACCTCACACCTAGCATTTTGTAGACTCCCCTTCCTCTTGTCAGCCTTTCCTGGTCAACTAGCAGTTCTAAAAAGGGAGGGACAGTGTCTGTCCTTTTTTGGTTCCTCTGGTCCTAATACAGTACCTGATACTCAATAGCAATTTGAAAATGAGGTAGGTACTAAATAGCAATTTGAAATATGGCTCTATGTGAATATAAGTACTTGCATGTTATTTAAACTCCAATGCTGTTTAAATAATATGTAAGTACTTATATTCAGATGTTTCTTTTGACTTAGCAACCAGAGTGGTTCTTAAAGCTGTGCTTTAAGTACTAGTATGACAAATTATTATTAAGAAAATTACAAATAAATTAATCAGTTGATACTTGAGGTGGAAGAAATGTTCCTGTTATGACAGTTTAGTCAACAGCCAATTTTTATATTAGAATTCATAATGAATGTGGAAGTTCATTGGTACTAGTGTCATTGTTTCTAATTTTAAGAAATTATAAATCCTGTGAATATTTTCTTAAAAATCATAAATTCTTTATATAATTGAAAAAATTCAGAAAATGAAGAGTGTCAATTTATTCTTAAATTTAGATGAAAGATAAAGCTTGGAGAAATAACTAGCATAAATGATATTAGATTTTCATAATGATGGAAGATAATTTGAAGCATTTGTCAAATCCAACTTTAGCTAGCTGTGAGAGAGATGAATCTTCTTCATTTCTTTGATTATTCCTTCTTGGAGGCTGTCACTTCCTTAGTATGTAATTCTTTTGCTTTTTGATTTCGCTTGAATATTTTTCTGTGTTATTTAATATTTTCCACTTCCATATTCCTTAAATAGGGAAGTTTATGGTAAGAATTGTAGTAGTTCCTCAAAAGAATTGAGTTGATGAGTTTAGAAACTGCAATAGTTATTTTTACTTTTCTTATTTAGTGTGTAAAAGTATTTTCTCATTTAACATTGAGTCTCAGTTTCTCATTGTGGTTCATGTTCTACTCCTATGGTACAACTTTTCTCAAAATTACGGTCTAAATTTTTCATTAAGGTATTTTAATAGGGTGATCTTGATTAACTTCCCTCTTACAAAACCTGTAAAACTAGATATTTTGTTATATGTATTACTCAAAAGATACTTGGAAATAGGGATCATTACAGAATAACAATAAAAATATCTGTGTTACAGACCCAAAAGGAAGTAGTTGTGAAATTAAAAAAAAATGTACTTGTGTAATATCCTATTTTGATGTAATTTGAAACCTATAGAAAATTTTCAAGAGTGCAACTCCCATATGCCCTTTACCTGGGTTCAATAATTGTGTATATTTTGCCCCATTTGCTTTATCATATTTTATCTACCTTTACATGCATAGTTTTTCCCTTGAGTCATTTGAGAGTAAGTTGGAAACATGCCTCTAAATCACTAAAATACTTTAGCGTGAGTTTCCTCAGAATATGAACATTCTCTTTCATACTCAAAATCAGGAAATTTAACATTGATATGATTCTATTATCTAATCCATAATTCTTATTCAGATTTTGTCAGTTGTCCCAATAATGTTCTTTGTAGCTTTTTTCCTCGCTTTAGGATCAAATCCAAAATTATGCGTAACTGTTGTTTCTCCTTAGTCTCCTTTGAGTCACAACAGTTTTATAGACTTTCTCTGATTTTCTTGATCTTGACATTTTTGAAGCAAAGAATACAGTTATTTTGTAGATCTTTTTAATTCAAGGTTATCTGATGCTGCTTATGATTAGATTTAGGTTATATATATATATTTTTTTTCCAGAAATGACTCATAAGCTGTTCCTTCACAGTTCATCATATCAGGAGGTGCACAATGTTAGTTTGTTCCAATATTGGCGTGTATGTATGTATGTATATATGACTGCCTGCCTGAATGCCTGTTTTCCTTCCTTCCTTCCTTCCTATCCTTCCCTTCCTTCCCCTCCTTCCTTTCCTGCCTTCTTTCCCTTCCTTCCCTTCCTTTCCTCTTTTTGTTCAATGTATTTACTCCTTTCTTCAAGTCTAAAATACACAGAAAGTGGTTTCAGAATTGCTAACCCATAACACTCATTAAGGAAACCTACTAGTTAAGAGTTCAGTATTGCTTACAGTTTTTTAAGGTAAAATTTAATTATGGAAAAATGCATTAATCTAAAGGGAACAGTTGGATGAGTTTTAGCAAATACACCCATACTCATATCTATGTCAGGGCTTAGAAAGTTCCCATTACCCCAGGAAGCTTCCTGGTGCCTCTTTCTTGTTAATAGTGCCCTCCACCACTGACGACTGCTTTTCTGATTTTTTTTCCCCATTATAAATTAGTTTAGCCTGTTTTAGAACTCTGTAGAAATGGAATCATAGAGTATGTGCTCTTTTGTGTCTAGTTCCTTTTGTTGACATAATATATGTGGTATTCATTCACATTGTTTTGTGTATTAGTAGTTTATTCTTTTTATGGCTGAGTTGTATAACATTGTATGAAAATATCACAATTTGTTTATCCATTCTACTGTGATGGACATTTGAGTTATTTTCAGTTTATGAGTATTATAAATAAAGCTGCTGTGAACACTCAAGAACAAGTTTGTATATTTTTATTTCTCTTGAATAAATGCTTGTGAGTGGAACTGATGTGCTTTGGGTAGATGTATGTTTATCTTTGTAGAAAAAAAAATTGTCAAATTTGTTTCACAGTAATTGTACCATTCATGCTTCCATTACCAATTATGAGATTTCTGGTTGCTCCACATCCTCACCAACACCTGCCATTATTAGCCCTTTAAATATTCACTGTTTTAGTGAATGTGAGTGATATCTTATTAATGGCTTTAATTTGCATTTCTCTGAATACTAATGAGAGTGAGTACCTTGTCTGTATGCTTATTGACCATTCATACAGCTTTCTTTGTAAAGGGTTTGTTCAACTCTCTGCCTGTTTTTAAAATTGGGTTTTCATTTTATTAGTAAGTTGTAAGAGTTCTTTATATATTGTGGTACGAATTGTGAGATGTTTGTGAATATTTTCTATTTTGTAGCTTGCTTATTGATTTTCTTCGTATGTCTTCTATTGAACAGAGGGTTTTGATTTTTATGAATTCATGTTAATGTTTTACTGTCCTGGTTATTAACTTTTGTATTGTAAGAAATCTTTTCCTACCCTCAATTCATAAAAGTATTCCCTTATGATTTCTTTTATAAGCTTCATAGTTTACATTTAGGTTTATTGTCCATCACACATTAGTTTTTGTGGATTGTGTGATGTGCCACTAATAGAGATTAGAACTTAAAATGTTTATCATTTTGCTCTTTATGCATATATTCACATTTCTAAGTTTTTTAAAACAAGGGAAAATTTTATGATTGTAATACACTAATTTGATACAGTATACTTTTGGGAAAGCGAATTACTTCAACATTTCTTTAATATAGCAATGTATAAATTTAGAGACTGTATAAACAAATGAAAATGAGATTTTTGCTCTATGATAATGGAAATAACTAGAACATTTTAATATGTTTCAAAGAATAGGTATGTTATTAACTTTACTGTTTGGCAGTAAAAAGAAATACACTTAGTATGAGAACTGTTTTCATTGTACATATTCTATAAATAAATGGATGGTTTTTAAATTTTCCACATGAAATCATTTTTTTTAATACAACTTGCAAAGTGATTTGATTGCCATTTTATATCTCTTTTTTTGGTGTTCTAAAATCTGTCAGGCTTTCCATTCGAAACCCCTATTTTCAGGAGTTTATGAGCAGACAGTTGGAAAAAAAAAACTAACCAGCCAGAAACGTGGCATTCATAATCTTGATTCAATATACGTTACTTGCTTTCACAAAATTTTAAATAGTCAGCTTTTTTTTTTTTTAATTGGAAATAGCACAAAGAGGAATAAAGGAATTTCTTTGGTTAAATAGATAGGGAATATTTTTCCAGACAACTTTTCCCAGTTAGATTTACAAAGCAAACTTTTCCCTTCTAGAAATTATTTAAATATGTACGTTCCTGTGTTGCAGTTCCCACAAGATGTTGCCTCAAGGCTTTCCTTTTCCTTTGCTACAGTTCATAGCAAATATCCTCTGTCCCTGTTCTCTTCTCTATTTACTTATGCTTTTAAAATTCTCCCTAGTATATTTACATTAAAAATGGCTTTCCATTTTGGCATTCTTTTGTCCCTTTTTCCTCCTCTTTGCAGTGCCTACTGGAACAAAATGGTATATGACTTTACCTATTGGTTGAAAACCAGTATTAACTTTGAGAGACATTGTGGCATAAATAGCAATGATTTTCTTGAAATGCAGACTTTAAAACTATTCTGAAGAACTGTCACTTAAAGAGCAGGCTTTTAGACAAGATTCTTTTTTCCTTCTTCCGGAAAGTGCAAAGTGTCAGCTTGAATACTTTCACAATCTGTTTTTAACCCACTACCATTCACATGGTGAATGTTTAACTGCTATTGGTCCATAAAGGTGTCTGTGGGTTTTTTGCTGCTTTTATTTCACTTCTCATTTTTTAAAAAAACCATTTCCTGAAAACTTAATAGAGAAATGTAACCTATTGCAGGAAGGAAGATGATCTTCTTTTGCTGCACTCTGAAGATAATTTGCTTCAGACAGGAGGTTTTTGGGTGCTTGCTGAAATTTCGGAGATCTGGGAAAATGGGGTAATAACATGACACCAGCTCTTAAGCAGCAACATCTGCTGTGGTTCAAAGCCACACAAAGAAAGCTGCTTAAGCAGTTGAATGTTTTGGACTGCACGGACAAGTGTGGTTCAACTGCGAAGACTGCAGAGCAGAGGAAATTTAAAGTTTCGTGAAGCTGTTAAAAAATGGAGTCGTGGAAGATGAGCATCTTCAAGAGACAAACATCACCTTATCCTCCAAGCTATCGAAGATCTTTGTCAGAACCTGCTTATGCACATTCAGAGACAGGAACAAGCTTAAAGAGTTATCCATGGCGTGGTCCAGTAAAAAGCAAGAGGAAGAAAAATGAACAGGCTGTTTCCAATCTAGGAAAGCCACTGGGTGCTTATCGGTGGCAAACACATCCCAGTTTTAGGTGGAAAGGGGGCAAAAGGGAGCAATTGCAAAGTGATAAAGGAGACTTGGATGAACCACAGAAAGAGGTCCTGCCAAAGATGGATGGGAATAATGCTTCTTCCTCTGCTGACAAGGTCCTTGGAACATCAACAGAGAAGCAGAACCTGGTCAACACCCGGTCACTTCGGGTTCCATTCAGCAGATCTATTTCAGAGCCAGAACCGCGCTGCAGTATCAGATTTGTTAGACGATGGCCAACTTCAGCCGAGTCAGTGGAGTCTGAGCAGCAGGGATATTTCATCCGTGGCATTTTCTCTACTCTTTCCAGTGGCTTCTCTAGGATGCTGAGTCTAAAAGGAGAATCAACCAATGAGCCAGTAAGAGAAGGTATATTATGACGAATAAGGGGAAAGAGGGATGGCTCAGATTTAATTACTATGGGACTTTTAATTATCTGTGCTTTATAATAAACTAAGCCATTCTATTTGCGCATTATAAAACAAATTTACTGAATTAGTATAATTTTTAAAAAGTAAGAACACTACTTCAGAAACTTAATGATAATAATTAATAGTAAAAAATTGATTTGGACGGAATATTTTTATTATGTTATACTCTTGAACTCTGTTTTGGAGGCTGTTAAAGTATTTTGTTTTTTATCCTTTTCAACACCCATTGATCTACTTTTGCACATTAAATGCAATTTAGAGGGAGAAGTAGTCAAATAATTTTCTCCTGACAAAGTTGAGAATTAAAAGAATTTCTACTATTATCTCTTCATAAAAATCGATAAATATTATTAGAGAGAACTATTTAGAGCTGAATTGTATTGATAGCTTTTAATAAGTTGGTATTTTGATTCGCTTGTGTCATAAAAACAGACAATTTGAATATGGAAGCCGAAGATGCAAATCTTGAATATTTGTTCAGATGACAAAATAGAAATTTGTGTTTGATTCATTTCAAACAACAGAATCATCAATATTAAAAAAGCTCATTTAGGACTTGTTTAAATTTTTAAGTGTTTTATATTGATGGTAGCATTTTGAGCCACAAAAAGAACTCTTACATTTTTATCTGATTGCCTTGGGAATGATTGACCTTATCTGATGAACTATTTCAATTATGAGTTAGTACGTACATTTGTTTGCTTTTTGTTATTGAAAACCTTAATACTGAAACTTAACACTGATAATATCTTTATCGAGTAGAGGACATTTTTGGATAAGCTCTTATCTTTATTGTGAGATTGACCGCATCTGCAGAAGTGTAAACTCTTCCTAAAAGTGTCGAAATTGTTGAATAAATTTTCTTATTGGAGCATAATTAAATTCCTTTAAAAATAATATCAGTGAAAAATTGAGTAATTTTCCAACTGTATTTATGCCAAAAATTCAGTACTTCTAAACCTTATCCTCCCTCAGATTTTCCTATGATTGATGAGTTTTAATTAAACTATTAAGTAGATAGATTTTCTTCTTGGCTTATAGATAATTGCCAAGAGTGAAGTACTTCTTGATGTGCCTCTGTTAACATTCTCTTAAAATTTTTGAAAGGCTAGGTTGTTGCATTTCCTTGGATACTAGTATGTCTGTTTCCTTGCCAGGTGATCATAGGATGATCAAAGTAAAGGAGCATCAGAGGAAATTAAGAGTTTAAAAGAAATTCTTAGAATCAACGCCTCTTAGTGGTTAACATATATATTTGATAAAGAAGGCTGTAGGAGTTTTTTCCTTTTGATATTTGTATTTACAAACATTTTTGGACTTCTATAACTAACTTTCAGTTTTTAGCAAATATGCCAACATATTGGCAGCCCGCTTACATGTGAGGTATTCTGAGGATATGTCCCTTCTTTTTACACATTTATGGTCTACTTAAGATGATATAAAATATTCTGTATTTATTACTTCATAATGTCTTATACATTCTAATCATGTAATAATTCTGCAAGTGGAAGCGTATACAGAGTTCAAGGTGTTATTGTAAGGGATTTCAGGTCCAGGAGGTAAAGAACAGTGTTCCTACCAGTCAGACCAGAAGTTTTTATTAAATAGTTACTATGATGTCTCCTAAGTGCTTCACTAGTGGAGAGTCAAGCTCTTAAGACAGAAATGCGCTGTTTAATACAAAGATTGGAGCTAGTTCTTGTGAAGAGATTTCCTGTTCTCTTTGGGCTGGGGCTTCTATCCAGCCTAGAGTCAATATAAGTGCTTTTCTCACTTTCTGTAGTTGTGAACCTTTCTTTATTTCTCATTCCCCACAGGGGAAAGAATACAGTTGGCTTAGGAGACCTGAATTCTGCTTCCATCTGGGCCAGTTCTCATTTGTGAAATTTAATCTCTGAATTTCTCTTTATGCGTTTGTGGAATAGTAATTTCTTTCTTACAAGATGATAAATGAAATCTGAAAATGCTTTGTAAATTATAGTTTATGTAGCATTTATTCACAAATGCTGTGTGAATAGAATGTGTTCTTATCAGAGTTGCTATTATAGTGTTGTGGCAAGGTGTGGAATTATTAAAATATTGATATAGTTAAGAAAATCAACATATTTAAAATTTTGAAACCCACTGGTGTTTGTTACTTTTCTTGTTCAGTATAAACTGGAATATGTGAGAAGCATTAAATAATGTAGTATACGTTTAAAGCATTTAAAATAGCATTTGGCACTTAGTGATTGTTCATTATATATTTGATATTGTTCTATTAAGAAAGTGAACTTAGGTGGATATAGTTTTAAAAAAATAGGAAAGAGAAAGAGAATGCCTGGCTGTTGAATTTGTTATAATTACCAAATGCAAATAAATTGTAATGTTCTAATCTTAAATTCTGTGAGTCTGAACTTGTTCTGAGCATGTGCATGTTCTGAGCATAAACAAGTAATAATTCTTTATATCACAGTTGACTACAATTAATCTCATGCTTAAAGCGATTAAATATACCATACTCAGGATCACTAACAAATTAAAGAGGAAAAGCTCAGAGGCTTCACTACTATACTATGTTTAATCCTCCTCTTGTATGATACATATTTCTTCACCTGATACAACATGTAGGTCAAATGACAACATGAAAAATAAAACTTGTGCTTCTTAGAGCTAAAAGTAATTCCAGCTGCTTTGGGTCCATGTCTAAGCATGGAGTCAACATGCTTGCAATAGTGGAAATAATTGAAACTCCCAATCAAAGAGGATTTACTGAACAGAGTATGACATATCAAATCAATAAAATATCATAGAGTCGGCATAACTGTCATTTACTAGCTATGTGAAACTTAGAAGACACTATGAAATATAAGTGTACATAGGATGTAAACTACGTATGTCCAATGTGTATAACACTTGGAGAAATTACTGGGAGGCCATTTTATTCCTAAATTATTTTTCTTTCTCTGTCAGTAGGTAGAGATGGGAACGAAAGCTTAAAAAGAAAGTAGGGAAAGAAATAAAATATACTTTATGTACTTCTCTTTTCTTGTTACAGTTAATACGTTGTCTTTATAATGTCATAGTAATAAGAATATCCTCTCTCCATGTTAGTTACGTTTTAAAAGATCCCCTAACTTGGGAATTAGGAGGCTTTATTTTTTCTTCTAGATAATTTTCTTTTAACATCCCCATTCAAATTTAATGGACTTATTATTAAAAAATCTTATTGTGAAGGACCTTATACAGTAACTCGACAGACACCGCCCTTGGTGCTGGGAACATAGCACATTATTTTATTAGGTAACTAGCAGCTTCCTCACTTACTCTAGGGAATCAGTAACTAAATTAGAAAAAAACCCAGAGTACTCAGTTCACAAGATGTACATATAAAAAAATAGTGGTAAGGTCTTGTTATTAATAGAACTTTCATAATCCCTCAGATCTTCTCTATAATTGGGCTTTGTGTTTGCTTTACATCATAATAAATTAACAAAAGAGACCTCTCTATAAAATACTGAGAAGTATTTTCCCTTCCTGCCATTTCTCCTACGAATCACTGCATTTCTGTATGTATAACCCCTACCCAGCTAGCATTTTGTCACTCACTGTTGCATCTAAGCTGTCCTGCAGTTGTTGATTCAGTGTTTTGTCACTTACGATATTTATGTTGTCTCTTGTTAAGCAACTTTAAAATTAATACGTTTTAAAAAATTTAGGCAGCAGACTTTAATAATTTAGGCAGACTTTAATAATTTAGGCTATTTATAGATAATTCTATTGTATTTGAAATTATTCAACATAACAGTATAATTCTTTTATTTTTAAATGAATGTATTCTGGGTGTATTAGTCTGCTAGGGCTTCCATAACAAAATACCACAGACTAGGTGGCTTGAAAAAACAAACTTATTGTCTCACAGATTTGGAGGCTGGCAGTCTGAGACCATGGTGCGGTGCGGTTGCTTTCTCCTGAGGCTGCCTCAGCTTGTAGATGGGCTGTCCTCTTGTATTCTCACTTAGACTTTCCTCTGTGTGCAGGTGATGCAGTGTCTCTTTCTCTTCTTCTAAAGACACCAGTCCTATGGATTAGCGCCCTACCCTTATGACCTCATTTATCCTTAATTACCTCCTTAAAGGCCCACAGTCACATTGGGGCATAGGGCTTTAATATATGAACTTTAGGGGGCACAGTTCAGCCCATAACCCTAGAGAACAAATGTATCAACAATTATGAGGTCATTAATGCAGTATATTAGCATAAATTTTAAAATGTCATACGACATAGTCACATATATGCTCAAGCTTTAAAAAAATTTGTTATGAGGTCAAGTGGCCTTCTAAAAAGCAGACTATATCACTTTAAATTTATACCTTTTCTCATTGTATATGTATATTTTTGAAATGGTTATAAGCAGTATAAGTTGTCTTCCTTTTTTCATTTAAGATTGTTTCATATACATTCCCATCTACTGACCATTAATAAAAATCGCAAGGATGTTGGATACTCTGGTAATCTATTCTATTGAAATATTGAAGTAGGCTCTATTGGACATTTCAGTTGTATACAGTTTTTTTCCATTACAGTTTCTCCTTTTAGGGGAACTTCTCCCCAAGTTTGGCTTGTTTCTTTGGAGCATATTAGGAAGGGTTATACCTTGGAATGTGACTCTCATAGCTCATTATGTATTGTAAGGATTTCTATGAGAAAGATAAAACACATTAATAATGCCTGTAGCAATTTCTGAGTGCAGTTTTCCCCCAGGACCTTACCAAATTTGGACTCAAGCATTGTTTGGTTGTAGTTTTGTGTTGTACTCATAGCACACGGTGTGGGAAAGGAAAAGATCTTTGGTGTTGGATAAATGAGTTCAAGTTTTTACCCATGCTGTTGTCTAGTTGTATGACTGAGAAAGTTTCATACAACATTTCTGAATCTCCATTTTCTCGTCAGTAAAGTATGGGATAATAACTACCTTGTGGGGTTATGTTTATAAATAGTAAGTGAAGGAAGATGCCTAGTTCTTATTAGGTGTTGAGTTAATAAAAGTTTTTCATAATTATTAGTTTAATGGGTATATAATATTACTATTATATTTTATTATTAGTGAAGTGGCACATTTTCCCATAGATAGTTCATATTTGTAACAATTTATTATTTTGCAAGTAGACTTTCTCCTTAACTATCAAGTGGAATCTGAGTATATGTAGCAATATTTCATTTATTTATTTTCAGTTATTCTACCTCGTAAGTTTTAAAATCATATACACTTATCCCAGATATTCTTGTTTTCAAATAAAATTTGAAACAGTTTAAAAGAGCCGTTCAAACCTGACTTCATTTCTTGACTATTTAGAAAATTTATTTTAACAATTAGTACAAATAAATTCTTATTTAATTTAAAAAAGTTTTTCTTTTAGAACTGCTTAATCACATTTATCTGGGATTGATTTAGTTGTATATGAGGTACAGAACCAAACAAATTGTTTCTTTCTACATGATTTTACTGTATGTTTAAAATATTCTGAATGTTTCTATGTGTTTAAAATGTCCCCTGAAATTTCTCTTATCTCACAAATTTTTCTGTTTCTAAAAACAATAAATGTTTTTTTCCTGCAAAATGAAGTAGCCTTTTCTCCAATTATAATAGTAAAAATAAATCACTGTGTAAAATTTGTATGTAAGCTATCTGATTCTCCATTTTCTTTACAACAAAATAGAACTAGTAATACAGACATCATGGAGTTGTTATAAGGATTAAATCAGATAGTATGTAATAAGTGCTTTATCTTATCTATAGTAAGAGCTCAATCAATGGTAGCTTTAAAAATAAAGCTGTATGTTACAAGGATATACCCTGGAATCTTTTTGAAGTAGACTTAATAAATATTCCAATTTTAATTATATATTTATAAATCAGTTTTGTCTAAGTAATGTTTTCTAAATGTGTTTTCAAATTCTGAGAATACTTCCTATTTGCTAATTGTTTAATTCATAGAAGGACTATTGCAATTTTTTACGATATGTGATTTTCCCAACCAAGAGCACTGTGTGTGTGTTTGTGTGTGTGTGTGTGTATACATACTTCCTTCGACTTATTCATGACTTACTTAATTTTTCCATTGGAATTCTGCAATTTTTTTTAATAAAAAAAATTAACCTTCAAATATTTTATTGTAGTTAGGATTGTGCTCTGTTTTTATTACATATTTTACAGTTAATTTTAAAGATGATAAGAAAGTGCATTCATCTTTGTACTGAGCTCCAGTTTACTACTAATTATTTATCTGATACTTAAAATCACCTTATTTTTGAAGCAGAATGTTTTAATTTAGTTTAATAAAGCAGAAAAGAGGATCAGTCTTTGGAGACATAAAGCCCTATTTTCAAACTCTTTATTGTGTCACCTGTTTGCTATGTAATTCTTGGTGAGTTATGTTTGACCTTTCTGAGCTTTACCTTCCTCATATTTAAAATAAGGATACTATCTATATTGAAAAATTATTAAAAAGCAGTGTAATGTAGTTGTCAAGAATCTTTAGATATTTGGGATTTAAACCTGGCTTTATAGAGAATGATTAATACCAACCTTAAGATTTACCTTTCCTGGGGCGAACTAAGGAGACATGAAGGGAAGGAGTGATATAAGTTACTGACATTATTTTCATTAGGGGTTGAATTATGATTTTACTGATATTTATTGCAGTACGAATAAGTAGATGAATGGATGACAGTAGGTCGTGAGTAAAGTATGATAATTAAAATGACTAAAGATACTTTAAAATCCTGACTGGATCACTCATTGGTAGTGTGACCTTGGGCAAATTACTTTATCTCTCTGAGCCTCAGTTTCCTCATTTGTAAGGTGAAATAATATCTACTTTGTAGGCTGTTGAGAGGATTAAATGAAAGGGGACAGGTAAAGTCTAGAGCACGCACTTGTCAGATAGTAAGAGCTCAACGGAAGTTAATACCCAGTGGTGTGCTGGAGCCAGTGTGCAGAAGCCAGTTTTGTGCATCTATTCCCAATTCCCATTTAGTGACAGTGCAATGATAGCTTAAAATTAACCAGGGTGGGGCTATTTACGGCCCAGAAATGTTATAAATCAAAGGGGGGTGGGGGTGGGGCTGCTGGTGGTATTTCAGGAGCCACAGTTGATAAATTCTTAGCAACAACCACTGGTAATTCCTATTATTATTAAAATATTTAGAGTTAATAGCCAGTATTATTGCAGAAAATATGACATCACTCTAGATTTAAATATGCTTTTTTCTTACTTTAAGAACTTTGATATTTTAGAGTATCAATCAAAGTTGAATACTGAGTTATATTAAATGCCTTCTTGGCATCTATTGAGATGTATTTTTTTTTATCATTCATTTACTGTTAGTTTGAATGTCTAGGATAACCTGTATGGGTTGGATAATTAGTTTGACGTATTTTTTGCCGAGGTATGCTAGCACTTTTTTTTTTTTGATAAGTCATCTGTAACTATGTTCTTGCCTTTGAGATTACATAGTAATGGTTTTGGATCTTATTATTGAGTGATTTTGAGATCAGAACTATGTATTACTTTTTAGTCCATTTAATAAGATATATTAATTAAAACTTAATCCTTTTCTGAATTTTAGAATAATATAGTAACTTTGGAGATGATGTCTAGTGAATTCATTCATGGTGGCTTGACTAGTCAGTGATTTTTTTTCAAAAAGACGATTTAAGATTTTGCAGTCACTGTTATCGATAACTTTTTCCACATCTTGTTTTATTATGGTGCTTTCTGTTTTTTAATTATTTTCACTTGGATTTTCAGTATATTTTCAGTACTAAGTAAAATAACCTCCAGCATTAACAAAATTTGTGTTTATTTTTACCTCGTATTTAAGTAAATCCAATTAATATAAATTTAGCTAATTATAGGTATAATCATTTAAAAGAACTTACCTGAATATTTTAATTTATTTCCCTCATTGAATTTGTATCAAAAGTTCCAACGAAACTTCTCTTGAAAGTAAAATTTTCTTGTCCTTTTTGTCTCATGCTTAAATGATCAGATTTCACTCTTTCCATGTGGTTATGTAATTTCTGAGCAGTGTGCTTAATAAAATGGAAAAAAAATGTGCTTTATATGCAGACTTTTCCTTAACAAATTTAACTGACTGTTTTCATTTTCTCATCTAAAACAAAGTAATTTAAATTCACCAAGTCAGTAAGCAAATCGATAAATTTATAGGAGAGAGCCAGTATCCTACGGAATAAAATGTCCTAGCCGTTCATTTACCTAAAGTTATCTTTGTGCAATTACCAAACCCTCAGATAACCAGAAGATATTCTTTATTGAGGTATTATTAGGTGCAAAGGTTCCAGCCCATTCTGAACCATGGTAGTTAATGGTGCCATCAATAATATGGCAGTTTTTCTAGGCTATGCCTAATAATCTTGAGTACCGGGCCACCTCTAACCTAGAATAGACATTTTCTCTTCATAGGTATGTAATCTGATGGTCCACTTAGGGGTATAATACCATAAACTTGTACCTGCCTCTCAGCGTTAGAATTTGTTGTTAATCTCAGTTTCCAAAATCAGAGATTCTAATTTTGGACCTAGGTTAAAAAACCAGTAGAAATCCCAATAGCCATTCTAAAACTTGCCTTATCATCCAAATTATATATTTTAAATATTATATATATATTATATATTATAAAATATATATATTTGGTGTATGTTGCAATGGGTCAGTTTTTGGTCCTTAAGCCTATAAAGATTAGTTAATTCCTTGGTTTTCTGTTGCTCATGATTTTCCAGTAAAGTCTTAATAAGCAAAGCAAAGCAAAAAAAAGAGAGAGAGAGAGAAAATAAGAAGGATTTGGTTTTAAATATTGTGATTAATAGTTTATTTCACTGGTTGAAACTTTTATGTTGTGATTTGCAGCAAACTCTAGACATCTCTGGCATTTACCTTGAAGCAAAATTAACCTGTGACTTTTTATAATGGGCTCTGATTTCTTAATGTAACTGGATCCAGATCTTTCCTTACGGATTGCCTTCATTTTTTCTTCATCACTAGCCACTGAAGACGATACAGAAATGAACATAGACCATTCTTCACACTCCACACTAGTTTACGTCATAGTGAGGAGGCAGATATGTAAACGGGTAAACAGTTCCTGACAAGATGTCATTTGAATTAGATTTGGATTAATAAAAGTCTCCCAAGTTAAGGAAAGGCATTAGGGGTCTTCTAGACAAAGGGAACAGTGTGAAGACCAGGAGAACATTTAGGGAATTGTGAGAAGTTCAAAAGTAAAAAATATAGAGAATTGGTAGATGAATAGATGTGACTGGAAAGGAAAGTTGTGGGTCAGCGTTTGAAGGGGTCTGTGTTGAGTACCAAGCTGAAGTTTTAATACAGATTTTAAAGTAGGAGATAACCTTTGTTTTTTAGGAAGATAATTTTATATTAGTATGGGGAGTGGACTGATGATGGAGAGATAAATTGTGCTCGAGTTTACGTAAGATATGATAAAAGCCTAAATCAAAGAAATGTTGATAATGAATAAAGGTAGAGACTTCCCTGAGGTAGACTGACAGAATTTGAAGAGTAATATAGAAAGCAAATAGGAATAAATTAGATTCAGAAAATGGTGACAATTTAAAGTTTGAGAATAAAGAAGCAGAACAATTCATAGGAAAAGGCAGTGAACATGTGTTTAGGATTTTCTTATAAGCTCAATTTTTCATTCTCTGGGTACTTTATATTCATTTATCTGGCTTAATCCTCTGAATAATCTGTGAGGCGATTATTCTCATTTTAAAATGTAAGGAAATAGAGGCCAGAAAGGTCCATTTACTTTCCTTAGACTACACCCAGCTAGTAAGTGATGGGTCCAGGTCTCTTGACTCTAAGCCTCTGTTCTTACCTCTCCATTTTGTGGCCCTCTATGAGCATATGATGTTTGAGAGGTTGTCAAGAACCTGGGACCAGCTACCCAGTGAGCATTTTAGAATAATGGGACAGGAGTTCAAGAGTAGATATCAGTTTCCATATGAAGATAAACATTTGGGAGTCATCAGCACATAGGCATCAGTCACAGTAGAAGATGAAATCATGCAGGTGGAGGATGTAGTGTGAGGGTAATGAGAGTGTTAGAACTACCACCTTGGCACATCTGGCAATCTTACTCCAGCCTAACCAGAGTCTATTAGCAGAGCCACTCAACTTCTATGATTATAGACTTGGTGTCTGAATTAATGATTTGGAGTTTTGAGACCTTAGGTTGCATTTAGTTTTCCATCTGTTATCTAAATATGTAACAGTTTTGGTATTTTGCTCGTGTTTTGTATCTATATCATTCAATGAATATCTGTATAAGGTATTTATAAGATTTGAGTTTTAATTGAATACTTTCAGTAATTAGCAATTTCCTACACCTGTGATGAAAACATAACTTATGTTTTTAGTTTAGTGTAATCTAGAGTTTCCTACTGGTGGCTTGATTGTAGTGAACAATCAGTTCATTTGTCTCCATTGCCAGGATGATTGTCATTTTTATCTGCCTGAGGCAGTTTGCAAGTCAATTTGCAAGATATATCGCTCAAGGCCGATATATCTTTGTGAGGAAGCAAAGAAAAGAGTAAGATGAGTAATGACTGTGAATCTATGATTATGAAACCGTATCCACATGAGTATACAGGTTCTTAGTGACTGAGCTTTAGTCAGTAAACCACAGGCATTTTTCCTGTCATTCTCATGTGAATTTTCTCTTTGAGATAGCCTTAGTTTTTTTTTCGCTTAGTTCGTAATTTCTGGATTTGATGATGATTTATTCATTTGCCTTTACAAAGCAGAAATCTTGTGTTGTGTCCATGTTTTTAGATATTGTCACCAAAATGTCAAAATAGATTGAAGCTTCAGGGATACCAATTCAATTATAACAGCATAGTATATAACCATAACTGTAGTGAAAATAAAGGGTATTTTGAATGTTATGTGTGTGGTTTGTTGTTCTGGAGAAAAGTGGGTATCTGGTTAGAACATACGAGTTCTTGTCAGCATTTGTGGGTTTATTCTCAGCTCCAAGCTTTTTTTTTTTTTTTTTTTTTTTTTAAAAGAGAGACAGAGTCCATGCCTGATATATGTTTATTACAGCATTTTATATATTATTGATACATTGTAACTAATGAAGATTTTAAACAGTTGTCAGGATAATATACAACAAACTACTGACAGTATAGGTAAAATAATGATAGCTGTCATGAGTACTTTGTGATTCCATTCTTTAAGCTTTCTTTGAGAAAAACATGATTAACATTCCTAAGTAGTGGTGATGGTATTTTAAGCAAATTATAATGAACATTTTTTTATTCAAAGTGTTTAGACTTCACTCTCTATATAAGGGACTGCTCAAAACTCTGCCTAGTGGAACTCATCCATTTCATAGTGGTCCTTGCCAGAATCTCAGAGTTAAGAAACATGCTTTAAGATTGTACGATTATTCTATTAAGTGAAGACTAGGCACTGATACTCAAGCATTTATGTTTTATTTACCTCCTTCCTCTTGAAGGCATCCCAAACCAAGGATTTTTAAAAAAATAAGCCTTCTTGTAGTATTACTGGTCCTTGAGCTGGATGGAGGTGTTGTGCCCTTAAAATAAGATAATAAAGATCTCTTCCTAGTTTATTAAAAAGAGATGAATGACATTCACTTTTTTTAATTTAAAAATTTTAATACATATTTCTTAATAGTTTGGTGCCTGGTTGAGTGTGTATTTAACTCAAGTTTTTCTATTTGATTATTTTATTTTAATATCAGTGGTTAAGTTGCTTTTTTTTCCTGTGATTTAACTTTAGGGTATGGCCTTTCAAACAATGTGTTATGAATACCTGTTGTCCACAGTGGAGAGGGGTTGGTTGCTAGTAGAAATTATGATTATAGCTGGTTTATTAATCCTCTTTAGCCTTTATACCAATTTACTGGATTGACAGTTATGCCTCAGAATTTGCTATTAGACCCTGGATTGATACCGTAGTCCTTTGAATAATGCTTTCCTATTTCTGTTTTCTGTGGAATTTTAAATGTATCCTTTAGTTCAGCCAAAAGGAACTTAAAACTTTCTTGTGAATACCATCTCTTCTGAAGCCCAGTGTTCATTACATCTTTTTTGACTAATGAGGAATATTCATTTAAACACTATTAATTGAGCCATTTTTGTTAGTTTTAGCTATTTTTCTTTTTCAGTGTTAAAGACTATTTAAGATATTAGTATAAAGGGATCTTTTATTCAAGAGTAAATGGTGTTGGAAAAATATCATTTAAAATAAATTATTTAAAGCAGTTGCCAAAATTTCATACTAAATAATGTATATGTGTGGGTATGAAGGGGGAGATAGAGGATGATTGAGAATTTATCTTGACACAACATGAAATGTGAATTTATGAAAATAAACTTAAATCTTTTAAACAAAATTTGCAACTACACACTAATTACTAAAGAAGACAAAGAGCTAAATGTGAATTTTGTTTTATTTTTTTCTGAAGAAAATTGTATGATTGCAAATTATGACATTCTTTTCAAATTTTACGTTCTCTGAACAATTATTACCTTTTTTTTTTTTACAAAATTATTAGAAGAATTTATTAGTTCTTTCAAGGCGCATTTTAAAATTTATACTTATTTCAATATATTGGAAAACTAAGCTATTCTTTTATATCCTGTTGCCACATTATTCTAATTTCACAATATAATTTTAAAATTGAAGTGCAGGACATAAAACACAAGGAGGAATTCTGGGGAAAGAATAAGTAGTTTACAATTTATAAATAAAATTTAAAAACAGAATGAATTTATGAGTAAACCTGAATATTTAAGTTTGATAAGCATGCTTCCTTCTGTAGTGACATATATTTAGAACTTACCTATCCTAAAGGAGTATTCTTGATGTAAATCATGTCTATACTTGCTATAAAATAGAGTGCTGAGTAACTGTGTTAAAGAACAGAGTGCTCTCTAGTACAGATACCAAAAGATCTCTGAGCTATATTGCAACAGAAGTCCTGTATATTTTTTGGATTCTTTGTAGTTTTCAGATCCTTTCACATGTGTTATTTGATAATAAGTACATTGTGGAGAAAATAGTAATAGACTAATAGTTCACTTTATGTATGGGGAGAAGCATTTTATGTGTGTAAATAAATTTTAATTAGTGTTCCCCTCTAGAGAATAAGTCATTTTTCTCTGACTGTTTTCAAGATTTATTCTTTGTCTTCTGTTTTCAGATGTTTAATTATGTTTCTTGTCCTTGTTTTTTTTGGATTTATCCTATTTGGATTCATTTAGCCTCTTGAATCTGTAGGTTTATGTCTTTGCCTACCCTTTGGGAGGTCTTCAGCCATTGTTTCTTCAAATACTCTTTTATCCCTATGCTATTCTCCTCTCCTGGGACTCTAATGGTACGAATTTTGGATCTCTTGATGTTGTCCTACGGGAGTTTGTTCTTTATAAATTATTTTTTCCCATCTACTTACTGTTTTTTATATTCAGTAAGTTCTGTTGATCTGTCTTCAGGCTTGCTGATTCTGTCTTCTGTCATCTCCACTCTACTATTGAGCTGTTCTAGTGAGATTTTTATTTCTGTTTTTATATTTTTTAGTTCTGTAATGTCTATGTGTTTTTTTTAAATAACTTTGATTTCTTTGCTGAGATTTTCTATTTTCTTAATTTATTCCAAGAGAATTTCTAATTGTTTGCAGAGCATCAGTTTTCTGATAGCTGCTTTAAATTTCTTCTCAGATAATTTCAACATGTGATTCATCTCAGTTGATTTTCTTCTCACATTCAGCTTCCGATATTCCTGTTCCTTGGTACGATGGATTTTTTTTTTAATTGAATCTTGAACATTCTGGCTGCTATGTTAGGAAACTCTGGGCCCTATTTAAATCCTTTATTTTAGCAGGCAGTTACCCTATTTAGATCTAGCCTATAGTTACAGGTCTGCCATTGAGGGGTATGGTTCCAACAATTTAATTTTCAGACCCTTTGCAGCACTATTTTGGTCTGTTTGGTTTACATGAGCCTCCTACTTGTCCCTGATAGTGCTGACTGGGGCAGTGGAATGCGCTCCCCCAGAACAGGCCATCTGTGCCTCTAAGAAGGGGAAGGGAGTCTCCAGTCCATGGGTGCAAAGAGGCTGGGATCCCCTTGCCTGTAGGAAATGAAGAACAATTCCCAGGCTGTGGCAATTGTTGTGGTGGGTTACACTAGTAGGGGCTATTATTATTGTTATTTTGTAAAAATCCTAAGATCAGAACAGGCAAGGGTTAAGTGAGGTCTGGTAGCTTTAGTGTGAGATTAAGAATCATGAGTTTGGGGTTCTATTTCTGTTTTGTTTCTGACTCACTTGGACTCTTTGGGAAACTGCTTAACCTTTTTGTGTCTAAATCTTGCAATCTAAAGCTAGAAGAATCTTGCCATCTGCTCACTTCATGGAAGAGGGTAAAACATTTTTTGGAAAATGCTTTGAGATCTGTGGGAGAAAGGTGCTATATAAGCATATAACTTTATTCATCTCTACATTGACATTCACTTGCTCATTAAATATGTATACAGTTTTTAATCAGCATAACTAGTAATCCAAAGTTACTATATATGTATAATGTGTGGGTGATGATACTTCTGTTAGAACATTTTCTTTTGTGTTTTCTTCATCATTTAAAAACACAGATTCTTGCTACAACATTATATTATATATATATACATATATATAAATTGATATATATATATAAATTATGATAATGACTGAACAATAATTCTTCATTTTTATACTTAGTTTTAATTATAATATAGCTTTGACTCTTCTTTAAAAAGAAATTTTTTTTTTTTTTTTGTTGGGGGAGGTAATTAGGTTTATTTATTTATTTATTTCTGAAGGAGGTACTGGGGATTGAACCCAGGACCTTGTGTATACTAGGCATGCAGTCTACCACTGAGCTATACCCTCCCCCACTGACTCTTTTCAAAGAAATGAAAAAGTATGAAAGTTGGGACAAGGAATGATTGTTTGATTAATTATTATGACAGTAAAATATGGGCTAAAAATTACCTTAAAAGAACATTTAACCTCTTCTCCTGCCACAATAGAATTGTATTTTAATGAATTCAGTTCAGTAATTACTGATCAAGTGGCTACTATATGCATGGAAAAAGGTAAGACAGTTTTTTCTCACATGCTTAAAGTCTATTAGGGAAAGTAAAAATATAACTATTTACTTTATTCTTACATTAACATTAATGGTATAATCTTTTCAAAGGTGATTGCAAGTAGAGGCAGTATATGAAATGAAATCTTACAGAAGAGTTTGACTATTTTAAACTAGCGAGAATGGGCTAAATGTTATTATAAAGTTCAAAGAGTCAAATGGTCAGGTTGGACAAAGTATCAAATTTGCCAGATTGATTTCTCATTGCAGTCCAGAATTAGTGCTAATTTATAATTTTTTAAATAAAGGTAAAAAGTTATGTTATTCAAGAGAATAAAGTAATTGAAAACTTATGTTACCTAAAGAATTGTCTTAGGAGGCTTTTTGTGCCTTATAATTCACTTTGAGATTCATCCTGAACAATTTTCATTTGAAAAGTAATTCTGAAGAATTGAAAGAAATTTAAGATTTGAAAATAAGATTAAGAGAAAAATTGTATTCTACACCTATTAACTGTTGCATTTTAAAATGTAAAATTGGAGTAATCTAGGTATAGGTTGTGACTATTCAAATGGTATAGTCACCCTGGAATTTTTCTGTTCACTTATACTTGGAGGAGAATATTTGGATAGGAATATTTTATTCCAGCCAGATGGCAATATGAACATCGATACTTAAATAAAAAGTGAACTCTATATTTTAATTTTTATAGTTACATGAAGATTAGAAAATTAAAGATAAGTTCTATTTTACTTTTAAGGGGACCTTTCCCCTGTGATGTTTTGGGACTGGCAGTCAGTTCCTTTTAGTCTTTTTGCTTCAGTTGCAGATCTCTGAAATGCTACCTGGAAAGAGGAATGAAATAGTCTATTAATTATTAAGATTAGAACTCAGGCATTGGCCCAGAATGCTCAAGAGGAATTTGTAGATAGAACTTAAAGGCAAATAATTTATAATAATATTTAGAAAAAGGATCAAATACCAAGAAATGTTGTGAAATCATAATCTGCCGTCTAGTTTGATAATCCAGAAACTGGGGTTTCTTCTGTAATACCTTGTTTTCCCTTTCTGTCACTAAATCCAGTTCATTACCAAGCTTTGTCTTTCTTAACAGTTAAATAGTTCTCTAGTATGACCTTCCTTTATTTCTTCTACCGTACACTGGTCCCAATCTACCATCCCTCTTGCTGGGATTGCCATAATAGTGCCTATGTTAATTTCCTAGGGCTGCTGTAACAAATTACCATAAACTGGGTAGCTTAAAACACAGCTGGCTTTCACAGTTCAGGAGACCAGGAGTCTGAAATCTAGGTGTCAGTGTTGATTCCTTGTGAAGGCTCTGAGGGTGAATTTGTTCCAGGCCTCTCTCCCAGCTTCAGATGATTGTTGGCATTCCTTGGCTTTTAGGTTCACTACTACAGCCTCTTTCTCCATCATCATGGCCTTTTTCTTTGTGTGTCTCTTCTGGGTCCTCAAATCTCCCTCTCCTTATAAGGATATGAGTCCTACTCCATTTTGACTTCATCTTAACTTAACATTTTACTAGAAGTCCTAGCCAGGGCATCTAGACAACAGAATGAAATAAAAAGCATCTAGATTGGGAAGGAAGACGTAAAACCTCTATTTGAAAATGATATGTTCAAGTTTAATGGCGTAAGAAAGCCACTCAAATTTTCTTAAATAAATGAGTTCAGCAAGGTTGTAAGATGGAGATAAATAGACAAAAATCAGTGACATTTCCATATACTTGCAATGAGTAATTCAAAAATGAAATTAAGAAAACAGTTGCATCCATAATAGCATCAAAAGAGAACAAAATACTTAGGAATAAATTTGACAAAAGAGGTGCAGAACTTTTACTCTGAAAAACTTTAAAACACTGTAAGAAACTAAGAAAGATCTTAATTAATGGAAAAAACCTCATGTTCATGAGTTGAAAGACTTAATATTGTTAAGATGGCAATACTCTTTAAACTGATTTGCAGATTCAGTGCAATTTCTGTCATAATCCCATCTGGTTTCTTTATAGAATTAATAAGCGGAATCTAAAATCTATGGAATTCCAAGAACCAGAATATGCACAACAATCTTGAAAAGTAACAAAGTAGGAAGCCTCATACTGCCCGATTTTACAGATTATTACAAGATAGTGTGTTACTGGTTCACGGATAGACATATATCAATGGAATAGAATTGAAGTCCAGAAATAAAATCACATGTTTAAGGTCAACTGTGTTTTGACAAGGGTGCTAAGACTGTTCAGTGAGGGGTGGAGGTTGCGGGGGATAGTATTTTGAACAGATGGTTCTGGGACAGCTTGATAGCATATACAAAAATTGATCCCTTACCTCATACCAGATACATAATTTACTCAAAATGGATCAAAGACCTAGACATAAAAGCTAAAACTGTAGTAATCTTAGAAGATTTACTATGGAGGTATAGCTTCATGATCTTGGTTTAGCAAAGGATCCTGAGAAATGACACTAAAAGTATGAGCGACAAAAGAAAAAGTAGATAATTTGAACTTAATCAAAATCAAAACTTTGGTGCATTAAAGGATACCATCGAAAATCCCACACAATGGGAGAAAATATCTGAAAACCAAATATCTGATTTGGGATTTTTATCCAGAATTTATAGAGAATTCTTATATTTCAAAAATAAAGACAATCCAATTTTTAAAATGGTCAAAGGAATAGACATTTCTCCAAGGAAGATATGCTAGTGGTAATAAGCATATGAACAGATGTCTTCTGCAGAGAAAAAGAAGATACTTGACATCATTAAGCATCAGAGAAATGCAGATCAAAACCACAATGAGAGAGACATCACCAAGTGACATAGAGACTTCTGAATTTCTCTCCTGACTTGGACATGCTGAATACACAGCGGCACAAGGATCCAGAAACTTGCTAAGTGACTCCTATAGATTGGGCAACCAAGAAAAAACTTACATCAAAACAGGTAGGAAAGGCTGAGACAGATTCTTGCCATGCATCCCACCCCAGATACAGTACCATATAGTTGTGAAGGAATCCTCAACTCCCAGCCTTTCCCTGAGGAGTAAAGGGTTTGGATCACATATCTAGTAACCCAACTTTTAAAGCTGCTACCTGAGGGATGGGCCTCCAAATCACTTAGCTCTGAAAGCCAACAGGGCTTCACAAGTTCCACAGGAGTGTAGCAAAGAAGTAGTTACTAATGGTTGTGTGAGCATGCATTGCAACTATTCCCCTGAGGCTTAGTGCAAAGGGAACAGGCAAAAACATGCCCATTTCCCAGTCTTTCCCTGGAAGGGATTTGACTGCATACTTTATAAGCTAATGCCTGAGGGTCCAACTTCTAATTAGCATGCATCTAGGTGCTGGCTATGATTCTCCTGGGAGCCCGGAAGAGCCAGTAGGAACTTCCCCTGCAGTCTCCTACTGGCTTGCTCTTACTGAAAAAAAAAGTCTCCAGTTTCTACCTGGAAGGAGCATGTCCCCCTGTCTAAGTGCCCCCATTTGTATGGCTGCTACCTGCTATTATATAATTTAGATCTGATAACCAATTGGATGTGGCATTCATGAGTCCCACAGGACCATATTAAGCAAAAGCAAAAAACAAAACAAAACAAAACAAAACAAAACAAAACAAAACAAAACAAAAAAAACCCCCAAAACCTCAGCTTTTAAATAGACATACAAGCTCTTCCTGCAGCTATCATTCCCCACCTTGGGGCAGGGCAGGGGGCGGTGAGGTGGTGGCAGCTCAGCCAGAAAGTCAGGCAAAAATACCATTTCTGCCTGGAAGGGATTTGACTGCATTCCTTCCTAGTTGTTCCCTGAAGTTTCAGCATCTAATTGGCCTGCATGTGATAATTGAGATATTGCAGGGGTCCTGATAGACCTGGTGGGAACATCCCTTGCTATCGCCACCTGGCTGACTCCAACAGTTAAATCAAGTTGCCAGCATCTCCCTGGGAGGAGGTTGTCCACACATCTAGTACCCCACCTGTTATGGCTGCCATTCAAGGGACTGGCTTCTAAATCACCTTGCTCTGGGAACAGGCTTGGCATTCACGAGTACCCCAGGACCACACAAAACATAGTGGTGGTTCTGTTTGGGTGTACAAGCACTCTCAGCAACTATGACCTCTCGCTTACCACAGAGTGAGTAAGCAAAAATACTCAGCTCCTAGTTTCTTCCCTAATTGGAGTTAGATTGTTTATTGATTATCTTGACTCTCCCAGTTGCCACCTGAAAGGTTTCCAATTAGCCTGCTTTGGGGAGCCAAAGGGTCAGATAGTTAGTAATCCCTGGGAGTCTGTGCGGGCAGTTCTTACGCCTTGGGAATACTGATGGGTCTTAGCACACCCTCTGTTACTGGGAGCCACTAAGAACAAAGAAGGTGATTTGGACAGTCACAAAGGTTTGATAGGCAACCAGGAGCTCAGATTGGTTTGACTGATGAGGTTTATCTCTTACACAAGACCAGTATAGTAAAATTGAGATGTGGCTGTTTATTTAATGTGCAGAAACCAACACAGAGAGTCAGGGAAAATGGAGAAATGAGAGTATGTTCCAAACAAAACTAGAAGATATATTTCCTGAATCTTATCTTACTGAAATGGAGATAAGTGATTTACCCAATAAAGAGTTCAAATTAATGGTAAAGATGCTCGCTGACATCAGGATAGCAGTGCATGAACAAAGCAAGAATTTCAGCAAAGAATAGAAAGTATTTTAAAAGTGACAAACAGAAACCATAGAGCTAAAGAATAAAATAAATGAACTGATAAATTCAGTAGAGGAGTTCATTATGAGAGTAAAACAAGCAGGAGAAAGGATTAGCAAACTTGAAGATGGGGCTGTGGAAAAAAGAATGAAAAAGATTGAAGATAACTTAAGGGACTTATGGGATACCATCAAGTGGACCAATATATGCATATAGAGGAGTCCGAGAAGGAGATTAGTGAGAGAATGGGACAGAAACATTATTTTAAGAAAAAAAAGTTGAAAACTTCCCTAATCTGAGGAAAAAAAACAGACACCCAAATCCTGGGTAATATATTCTAAATGCAAAAAAAACTTAATGGGTTGCAGAAAAGCAATTCTAAGAGGGAAGTTTATAGTGATAAATGCATATATTAAGAAAAAAGAAAGATCTTAAATAAATAACCTAATTTAGTAATACCTCAGGGAGCTAGAAAAAGAAGGATGAAAATAACTTATCAGAGTGGAAATAAATCATTTAAATACTAGAAAACAATAGAAAAGTTCAATAAAATTGAGAGCTGCTTCTTTGAAAAGTTAAACAAAATTGACAAACCATTGTTAGCTAGACTAAGGGAAAAAAGAGAATACTCATACATAAAATCAGGAGTGAAAGAGGAGACATTACAAATGATACTATAGAAATACAAAGGATCAGAAGATGGTACCATGAAAAGTTATATGCCAACAAATCAGATAACCTAGAAGAAATAGATAAATTCATTGAAACAGACAACCTACCAAAACTGAATCAGAAAAAATAGAATATCTGAACAGATCAGTTACTAGTAAGGAGATTGAATCAGTAATCAAAAACCTCCAAAGAGAAGTCCAGGACCAGATGACTTCACTGGTGAATTCTACCCAACCCTTAAAGAAGAAGTAATACCAATTCTTCTCATACTCTTCCGAGAAATAAAGAGGAGGCAACATTTCCAAAATGATTTAACAAGGCTAGCATTATCCAGATATCAAAACCAGACAGGGACACCACAAGAAGAGAAAATTACAGGCCAGTATCCCTGATGAACATAAATGTGAAAATCTTCAACCAAATATTAGTGAACAAAATTCAACAGCACATTACTGTGATCAGGTGGGATTTATTCCTGGCATGCAAGGGTGGTTTAAGATGTACAGATCAATAAATGTATACAAACAAATAAACATTAACAAAATATAGGATAAAAAACATGATCATCTCAGTAGATGCAGAGAAAGCATTTGACAGAATCAATACTTTGAATCAGTCTTCTTTCATGATAAAAACTCTCAACAACTTAGGTATGGGAGAAATGTACCTCCACATAATAAAGGGCATACATGACAAACCCATAGCTAGCACACACAATGATGAAAAGCTGAATGCTTTTCTTCTGAGATTTACACCAAGACAAGGTTGCTCACTTTTATCACTGTTATTCAGCATAGCACTGGAAATCCTACTGAGAGCAATTAGGCAAGAAAAAGAAACAAAAGACCTCCACAGTGGAAAGGAAGAAGTAAAAATTGTCTTTTTTGTAGATGATGTGGTCTTAGATATAGAAAATTTTGAAAACTACTTCAGAAAACTGTTAGAACTAGTAAACAAATCAGTAAAGTTCCAGGATACAAATAAATACATGCACACCTTCATTTTATTATGTTTAGCTTTATTTTACTTTGTAGATAGTTTTTTTTTTTTTAAACAAATTGAAGGTTCTTGGCAGCCTGTGTCAAGCAAATCTATTGTGCCATTTCCCCAATAGCATTATTTAAAAATTATGGTATATACGTTTTTAAAGACATAATGGTATTGCAAACTTAATAGACTACAGTATAGTGTAAACATAACTTTTATATGGGGGTTTTGGGAAGCCAAAAAATTTGTGTGACTCATTTTACTTTGACGTTCACTTTATTGTGGCAGTCTAGAACCAAACTCAAGATATATATCTGAGGTATGTCTGTATACAAAAAATAAGTTGCATTTCTATACACCAGCAGTGAACCATTGGAAAGAGATATTAAGAAAACAGTCTCATTTATAATAGCATCAATAAGAACAAAATACTTAGGAATAAATTTGACCAAGGTGTTGAAAGAACTGTACACTGAAAAATAGGACATTGATGATAGAAATTGAAGACAAAAATAAATTGAAAGATATTTTGTGTTCATGGATTGGAAGAATTAATATTGTTAAAATGTTTGTACCACCCAAAGTGACCTGCAGAGTCAATACAATCCCTATCAAAATTCCAATGGCATTTTTCACAGATGGAAAAAAATCCTAAAATTCATATGTATTCACAAAAGACCTCCAATAGCCAAAGCAATCTTGAGAAAGAATAGCAAAGCTGGAGACATCACATTTTCTCATTTCAAACTATGCCAGAAAGCTATAGTAATCAAAACAATATGATGTTGTAATAAAAACAGAGACATAAATGAATAGAACAGAACAAAGAACCCAGAAATAAACCCGTGTGTATATGGTCATTTAATTTTCAACAGAGGAGCCAGGAGCATATAATGGGGAAACAATAACCTCTTTAATAAGTGGTGTTGGGAAAACTGAATATCTACATGTAAAAGAATGAAACTGACCTTTGTTATACCATATATAAAAATCAACACAAAATTGGTAAGACTTGAATATAAGGCCTGAAAATATAAAACTCGTAGTAGAAAATGCAGAGGGTAAACTTCTTGACATTGGTCTTGGCAATGATTTCTTTTGGATTTGACACCAAAAGCAAAGGCGACAAATCCAAAATTAAACAAGTAGGACTAAAACAAAATAAAAATCTTCTACCCAGCATAGGAAATCATCAACAAAATGAAAAGGCAGTCTATGGAATGGGAGAAGATAGCGGCAAACCACATATCCAGTAAGGGATTAATTTTCAACATGTGCATAGAACTCATCATATAACTATATAGCAAAAAATTAAATAACCCAATTAAAAACTGAGCAAATAATTTTAATAGGTATTTTCCTGAAGAAGACACTACAAATGGCCAACAAGTATATGAAAAAAAGCTCAACATCACTAATAATCAGGGAAATGCAATGAAAACCCCAAGATAGATACTGGCTCGCATCTGCTACAGTGGTTCATATGAAAAAGGCATAGGATAACCAGTGCTGCTGATGAGGTGGATAAAAGGGAACCCTTTTACACTGTTGATGGGAAATGTAAACGGGTACAGCCACTATGGAAGACAGTATGGTGGTTTCTCGAGAAATTAAAGTTAGAACTGCCATATGATCCAACAATCCCACTTCTGGGTGCATAACCAGATGAAACAAAATCGTTTTCTCAGTACTGTCACGTTCACTGCAGCATTATTCACAATAGCAAAGGTATGGAAACAACCGCATCTGAGGATGAATAGATAAATTCCCTCTCTCTCATGTATAATGGATTCTTTTTTCAGCCTTAAAATAAAAGGACATACTGTTATTTGCAACAGTATAAATGAACTTGGCATAATGCTAAGTGAAATAAACAAGACAGAGAAAGACAATACTGAATGGTATTACTTATATGTGCAATCTAATTTAAAAAAATGTTGAGCTCATAGAAACAGTAGTATTATGGCTGCCAGAGTTTGGGGTTGGGTGAAATAGGGAAAGTTTGGTGAAAGTGTACAAACTTGTAATATGAATATGGCCTAAGGAACTAAGTATAACCTGGTGACTATGCCTGATAATACCGTATTGTATAATTGGAGTTTGCTAAGAGAGTAGAGCTTATGTGTTGCCGTCTAAAAGAATTAAAAGCTCAGATAATAACTAGTATTGGTGAGGATGTAGAGAAATTGGAACCCTCATACACTGTTGGTAGGAATGTAAAACGGTCAGCTGCTTTGGAAAATGGCCTGGCAGTTCTTCAAACAATTAAACAGAGAATAACTATATGACTGAACAGTTGTACTTCTAGATAACTACCCGATACATGAAAACATATGTTCATGTAAAAACGTGTACATGAATGTTTATAGCAGCATTATTCATAAGACCCAAAGGGTGGAAATAACTCAAATGTGTATTAACCGATGAATGGATAATCTAATTTGTATATCCATACATTGGTGTACTAGTATATGCTACAACATAGATGAATCTTTAAAATGTTATGCAACATGAAATTGCACATGTTGTATGATTCCAGTCATATGAAATATGCAGACTTAGAGAGGCAGAAAGTAGGTTAGTGGTTTCTTAGAACTGGAAGGGAAGGGGTGAGATTGAGTATAAATAGTTACAGCATGATGAAACGTCTCTTTGGGGTGATGACAGTGTTCTAAAATCAGTGGACAAGGGAGTGGCACAGATCTGTGAATATACTACAAACCATTGAGTTGTATACTTGAAGTGGGTGGACTTTATTCCATATGAATTATATTTCAGTGAAGCTGTTATAAAAAGAAATGTCTGTCTTCGCAGGCAGGTAAACTACATGTGTTTTGATATCACAGATAGTTTGTTTTATAACAATTATATTGCTTTTTAGACTTTAGAGTACAGCCACAAACAGCTTTAGTGATTTGAGTTACTGAAGACAGTCTTCTATTTTAGACTTAGTGATCTTACAAATTGCCTGAAATGTGAGCTTTGTTTTGCCTTCACACTAGATGTCAACTTTGTTATTTTAAAAATAAATTTGTAAAACTTGTTTTAGCACACTCGGAAACCCCAGAAAGATTGGTGTGTTTTATCTTGTACATATGTTTCTAGTTTTATCTTCCTCTATAGTCTTAACTTTTGTTAACATTTTTAGAGTTCTCATTAAGACTTCTGCTCTGTTTAAATCAACTTTTGTCAGTGACACAAAAAACATTTTTTGCTTGGTAGAAATTTAAACATGAATATGGAAGATGGTATGATAGTAACCTAAAGAAAGACATATAAGAGACAATTGTTCTTTAGAAACTGGATTAAACAGGGAGGTTTCTGTTTTAGTTTCGGGGAAGGGAGAAATGTAATAGTAGATTTTTAAGATTTTTAGGATCTTTGTGCTTTAATCTTATTCTCAGTTAAGTTGATTAGAATTATTATTTCAGTATTTTAAATATTAATTTTCATTTTGTTTAACACTATGACTTTTGCTGTCAGACTTTAAAATTGATTAATGATCCACACAAAACCTCTAAAAGAGTCTTCCAAAAAAGAAAAAACAAATTAACCTACAAATAAGATTATTTTGCATTATTTTATATCCTTAAGTCGAAGTCTTTTTATGGCCTAAATAAGTAGCTTCACTAAAATATCTGGAGTATTTTATAAAAGACGTGGTGGATTAACTGATATGATTAATTCCGCAAAGCTCCTCATTCCTTCTGTGAACCTTGTGACTCTTGCTCAGAATGCACTGGACACTTGGGGCTGGAGAGCTGCTCTCCAACTTGCACACTCACTTAAGTACATTTCAGTGAAGTTGGAAGCTTACCAAGAATCAGTGATGTTTGTCCCTAAACCTGCCAGTTTACTTTTGTTATTACAATTACATTAAATTTTAATGTTTTGTAAACTGGTGAAATATAAATAGTTGTTTCCATTAAGTTAAATTTAATATTTTGGAAAGGCTCCATAAAGGGAAGTTGTTTGCAAATAATTACTCTTAATCTGATGAATCAACTATACGGAACTGGTGAAAAAGTGTGGACGGACTCTGTATTCCAATTATTTCATCAGTGTCTTTAAGTTTTCATTAAATAAAGAAAAGAAAAAAATAACTGGAAATCATAGTTGGTATATAAAGGCTGTGGTTTGTGCAAAAATACCAGGTGGAACTATGAATCAGTAGACTCACATACTAAAAGAAGGCTTGGCTCCACATCAAAAGATTGGTCAGTGGGTTTGCATTATTTATATGGGTGATTTTAAAATATACTTTCAAAGGTATGCAAGTACAACTTTAAAAAAATTCTTTACTTTAGCTAACTCTTGCAATTTGCTAACCAATGATAACATAAAAAGTGCATCTTGTATACTTTAGACCTGTTTCCTAATAGTCATACATACCCTCATTTTACAGGAAGTTGCAGTTAAGTTGTCCTCTCTGTTCTTACCCACTGATAAGGGTATAGTATCTTTTGTTCCATCTCTGCATACCTGGAACTGTTTAGTAATCATTCCTTCTTATGTCTACCTGCAGCACTTAATTCTTGTTCTTCTTTGTGTGCACCACATTGTCTTGCTAATACCTGATTACGTGTTGTATCATAGTGGACTTTACTTTTCTCCTTAATGTCTAGCACAATGGTTTGCTTATGGCAATACTCAGTAAATGGTTAAGGTAATACCTTTTTTTAACCTTTAGAATTGATAGATTTAGGTAACATGCATTTTCCTCAAGATGTCAAAATGGATGTTTTCATCTTCTGCATCAGAGAATATAAATTTCTATATACACTTTTCTGAAGGATTTTTTGGCAAAATGTGTTTAAGAGTCCTAAAAACTGTAAACCTTTGATTCAGTGATTACATTTCTTATGATTTATTCTAAGAAACAATCAGATATATACAAACTTTGGATGTGATACTTGTTGCAGAATTATTTATAAAACTGAAAGATTGGAATTAACCTATATTTTCATCAGGGAATTCATTCAAGAAATTTTAGTACATATGTATGGTACAATACTACATTAAAAATCATTTTCAAAGACTGATAAAGGACATGAGACTATGCAAACAATATATTATCAATAGATTATAGGTGATTAAATTTGGCACAGTATTTCAGTTGTCCATCACATGTACCATTGCACTCGGTCCTGTGTCATCAATACATTAATACGTGTGCCATCCTCTTTACCTCATTTATTGTAGGACCAAGAGTTTAAGAAATAGTAAACCACTAGAATTGAGTAGTTCATATGCTTCACCCTCTTGATCCAGATCATCTTCATGTGATTGTTCTTGGTATAGTTATGAAAACATACAGTTTGGTCCTTGGTCTGCAGTGCTAGAGAAGGATTCAGCCTGCCTAACCTCTAGAAGTAATATCCTGCCATTTCTTTCTTTGTCTTGTGCTTCAGTTGATACTGCTTCCTCCTTTGCCCTGGTATATCAGGCTCCCAGCCGTTTTTTCCCCATACCTCCTTGCTTCCTACTTGGGTATAATGGAAAATACGAAATTACAGGAGTTATTGAGTAGCTTCATAGCTCCTTGGCTCAAACTCTTGACTAGATTTGACACTTTGAAAGCACTGTTATTAACAGTGAACCTGGTTTTTAATCAATGAAATTAGGCACTTTTACAATGAGGTGTTTCCACTTAAAGAATTACTTTTAGTAGATGCTTGTTTTGACAAAGTTGTGATTATTACAAGCAAAATATATTTAATCACATCTTATGATCATGGTCTGTTGGATAAAGAAATGCACCTGCATGTAAAAGTTGTCTTTTTTTTTTTTTTTTTTTAGGTTTTGTTTTGGTTGGGGGAGGTAATTAGGTTTATTTATTTATTAATACTTTTTGAGGGAGGTGTTGGGGATTGAACCCAGGACCTCATGCATGCGAGGCACACACTGTACCACTGAGCTATACCCTCCCCACTAAAAGTTGTCTTGATACAGATGTACACCTTTGCAAAATTCAGCTTTGCAGTTGGGAGGCACATGATCTGGTTCTTTGTTGTAATTATTGCCCTTGAGAAATGTATTTTAAACTTTCTTTTGCTTCAGAATTGTACCAGTGCCCCACTAAATTTAATAGTTTTCTTCCCCATCCTTCCACATTGTCATGTAGACACTGATGACATGGCAATATTTGTTACTTTTGGAGGCTCTAAGGAACTTGTATAATGCCCACAATGGCTTTCTAAAGTTAAAAAAAGTCTCTAGATTTTATATCTGTCTCCTGTATTTTGAGGGTCTTTTAAATGACCCTTTACACACATCATCTTTCACATTACCTTTTTTGAAAAAAGTTTTTAAGAATGGTTAAATAAATCACTTGTGTAATAATATTTTTCTTCACTAAGATTCTGACGTTTCTAAGGATTAAAACAATGTACTAAATATCTTCAAAAGTACTAAGCTGTGTATAAGCTCCCTAAAATAAACTCAATACTTAATAACTCGAATTAATATAAATAGGCATCTACTATAATTTTCACCCAAAGGAGTTTATAAATCAGTGATGTTACTTTTTAAAAAACATATAAAAATGGTTAAATAGAAAGTCTCTTTCTTTGCCCTTTAATGTTGGCATTGTAAGGTCCAAACGCGAGGTAGAATAATAGAGAGAAGTCACAAGGTGTGGCTCTTCGGTCATGGTCGCGTAGCTCCAAGCTCCCTGCTGCTGCCGTCAGTCATTGAACAGCTCTTGGGAACTCTCCAACTGAAGTCTCTGCACGTTCTCCCTGTTTCCCTTGTTAGTTTCCAGCCTGCATTTTGAGAAAGACTTGCTTAAAATATTTATCTCCTAAACAGAAAAATAACTGGAACTGTTCAAAAATCTCAGTGGCTCACGGAATTAATGGGAAAACATTTCACAAATAAAGTTGATTGTAAAGACTATCTAACTAACTTGGGATAGACAGATTAGGGAAAAGCTTAGCTAAAGACCTTTAATAACAATATAGTCCTGAAAAGAGTCCTTTATAAAGTGTTATAAACTTGTTTGAGTTTTAACAATAATATAGTTAATTATAATCACCTTGCACTTAGCCTATGTTTCTCTGTTGCAGTAGTTTAGCTAGGATAAACAAATTTATATACTAAATTCATATTTGAGTTCAAGGCTAATGTTAAGCAAGAAAAAATAACTTTTGCAGGAAAGGCACGCAAGGAAGAAATTATTTTTCTGAGTTACTAAACGGGTACTCCGAAACACAGAGGACCGTAGGGATTAATCAGAAGTGTTTATGTGTGTCGCATTTTAAAAACCTGTAATGTAGTTTCATGAAAGGTATTCTAGGCTGGCCTTTTGAGAATCTCTCAATTAATAGGGCTATATAAATTCTTAATCCTCTTTTTTCCTGTCATTATGTTGAGAATATAAAAATGAATAATTGGATGATTGAGGAATGTTCTTGAGAATATTATTTGGAGGAATTATTGAGGCAAAATCAGTGTCCTTTCTCTGCTGGAAACAGTGACTAAAAAGAAAGTGGGCAGGCTCCTGGTATTGTTATGAAGGTCGTGCTCCTGGGCTTTGTATAACTGCAGGGTATTTAAAGTTCCTGGTATCCTTGGAAACACAAACTGTGATACCAATTGGTGCTTGTGTTTCAATGATGTCATACAATTTACAGATCTCCACAATGGATCTCTTGTTTGTGGACCTACAGAGTTCAGATAGTTTTGAAAAAGCACCTAAAGGGAGAGAGAGAGCATTAGTTAGTTAGCCAGCTAGTTAGTTAGTTTTTTCTCAGGCTTTAACTTTAAGAACCAGTGACAGCCTTACTATCCATTCCTTAGTCGTTTGAGTTTGGATTCAGCTTTTCTAAAAAAGAAAAAAAAAATCATCCACTGGCTTTCTGATTGTTTTACATTCTTGTGATTGCTTTTGAATAGTAAATACACGTTTCTGTACTAATTGAAACATGTAGAGAAACAGATGAGGACTGATTGCTCTTCTCAAGTTTAGCCATCAGCTGTGCAGTGGTAAGAGGCTTATAGAGCTGAGAGTATTTGAACTAACTGGCTAGATTAAAACAGTGCCATTCGAAAGATTGTATTCTTTTTTCTTCAGTCTCTCTTTTTAAATCTGGGAAATAATTGGTAGGCTGACTTAAATGATGTACATTAAGTTGACCAAATCAGTCTTAAAAAAATAATATGTTTTTTCCCTTATATTCACTTCTGCTTCTAATTATTTCTGTGGCCAAATCGCTATAGGTTTATTGGCTCTTCCTTTGTAAAGTTTGCATTAGGAGTGATGTGTAGTTTCATGGCACAGTGGTCTACCAGAACCTGTCCAATGGTAACAGATGGAAGTTTCTTCTGTTAGAGCAAACCTGTGTAGTTTTTTTGTTTTTGTTTTTGTTCCCCAGAATATTTCCATGGAAAAATTTGTTTATATACACCATATAATCTTGAAGATAATTCGCAGTTTTAAATCAGGTTTTTTTCATCTTATTTCTGTATTTTTAGCATCAGTAGTTTAGATTGGAATAAGAAACGAATCCATTATTTCAGATGTGTGTGAAGTAAAAAGAACAGTAAGAGCTAACATTTATTGAAGGCTTGCAGTATGTTAGGCACTGTCCAAATGCTGGGCATTTCTTATTTAATCCTTATCACATCACTATGCGGTGGAAACCGTATTGTTCCCATTTTAAAGGCAAGGATACTGAGAGTCTGAGAGGTTAAGTATCTTGACTAGAGTCTCACAGCTGGTAAGCAATGGGGATTCCTTTAGTCTTTCTGAGTCTGTGCCCTTAACCACTTGACCAGTGTGCCTCTCCGTAACAGTGGTAATAATGGGAGCTAATATTTATTGAATACTTCCCTATGTGCCAGAAATTGAGAAACTGTGCTCAGCTTTTTCTAGTGCGTTAACTCATTAATCAAATAACCTAATTTGGTGACATGGGTCCTGCCATGACTCTGAGCCTCACGGCCAAATTTCTGTGCTTTGGTAGTTTCTTCTCAAAGATCTTTGTAAACAGTTCATATGTGCCGAAAATCAGGGTTGAGTTATGTCAAGCAGCTGTATAAGAATCCTAGCAGAGGTATGCGCCAGGGAACCATGAGTTAGTATCACCTTTCTGTATATTGAGGTGCTGTATTACCTATCTTCTGGGGAAAGTTAAAACCTTAGAGTCATATGAGAAGTGTAAGTTTCAGCCCAGTGTTCCAAATGCTACCTAGATATTTATATTAAAAAAAAAAAAAGAAGCCCTGTAGCCAGCATTGCTTTCTGATTCCTAGGGTCTTCAATAGACTTGAACTAGTTAAAAATAGGTGGTTCCCTTAGTAGCAGGTGGTTCTCTAATAATAGAAAAAGTTAAGCATTCTGTGTCACCCACACTCCATACCATGGTAGAGAAGCTGAGTTATGGATGTACTGAAGTTCTTTAAACTTCATTTGGTATTGATCAGTTTAAGTCTGGAGCCTCCCTTTAACCATTTTCTAATCTTGTGGGACCTAGCTATATACTTTTAAAGTCAAAGTAGTAGATGTCCATAGTTACAAGTGTGTACTACAAGGATTGAAATGAAAAAGAGCATTTAGCTTCCCTACCCGCTGCTTCAGCTAGTTTCTGGTCTATCCAGGCATCCACTTTCCCCTCCTTAAGAGTATTTTTCTACTACTTGCCTTCACAGTTTAAAATAACTCATGCATTCACACATACACATGTGACACATGAAAATATAGATAGACTTAAATAATTTTGAACACTTTTTGTTTGGAACTATCTTCCACTTTTAATCTATTTTTAAAATTTCCTCTAAACATACACACAGATACACAACTGTGATTTTATTCTCTTATAATTGAGAAAGTGGAGTCTCAGGTTAAATCATTTGCCCCAACTCTTGGAAACAGTAAATCGCAGATTTGAATCTAGTCCTCTGACTGCACAGCTAAATTTGTATTTCATAGGAGTCAGATTTGTTGACAATGGGACGATATGGCGATTTCCTCCACCTTTTTAATGCCCAAGTGGTTAATGATGATACTAACAAATAAACTTCTGTTGTGTGCTTGGGATGGTGAGGTTCTTTGTTAATCACTTGGTGTGTATTATCTCAGTTGGACCTCACAAAAAACCTCTAAGGGAATAGTTGCTTGATCATCCCTATTTTATTGTTTGTTTTGTTTTCATCAATTTTAGAGCTTTTTATTGATATTCTATTACGGTAGATGAAGATTTAGCTGGTATACACAATCATCCCAATTTCTTCACCATAATTTTATATATATATATATATATATTTTTTTTTAATCAGTATTCATTATTTTTTTTTCTTTTCCATTTCTGTCTTTTTCTACTTTCTGGGTTATTTTCTGAACTTTATCTTTTACTTGTACTATTGAGTTTTGCCATCATATTTTTAATTTATAAAAGCTCTTTTTAGTTCTATGAATGTTGCTTTTTATGAAAAGCATCCTGTTTTTGTTTCATGGATGCCATTTCTTCTCATATCTCTTTGAGAATAGTGATGGTTATTTGGTTTTTTTCTCCTGTATCATTGGTGTCCCCCTTCAAGTTGTCTATTTCTGTTTGTTTTGACCTCTATTTAATCTAATGCTAGAGGCTTTCTCTGATCTCTGGTAGTTCTTATTTTTCTACTCTATATTGAGAATGGGAGACAAGAAAATTGCCTAGAAAATCTGAGTGTGAGGTTGGGCCTTGTCCACTGAGGGCTTTCTTGTAAGGTGATCTGGGTGGCCTGTTTGTGGGAAGGACATCTTTGGTTAGTATCCTCTTGGGCTGATCTGATACCCAAAAAGAGCTCTTCTAATTGCCTGTCTGGGAAGCAGAAGTCTATCTGCCAGTTATGAGAGTCAGATGAGGGAGTAAAGAAGACTTTGGGAGAAATACTTCTTAGCATTCCTTATATGTTTTCAGGATGCTCTTCTCAGCTTTTACAGTCATCCTTTAGTCCACCGTTTATTTTACTCTTCCAAGCAAGTAAACCTCTGTTCTTCTACCTGAGTTGGGAAGGAATAGTTACCAATAAAATAAATTGGAGAGAGAGAGAGAGTCTTGGGACTCTGGCTGATTTTTAAATCAGTTTACCCAGTACTTATTTCAGACCATTCTTTCCCACCCCTACTCCTTTGAGAGATACCTAGTGGTGGCCTATCCATGAACTTTTTCAGGATTCTCTGGTGTAAGGTGAGAAGGGGTGAAATTATATATGTTCAGTCTGTCGTTTTATCCTAGTAGTTGCCATATATTTCTTAAAATGAAGTTTGAATAAGGCATTTGTGGACCACTTGAAGCAATTCCAGGTTCTTCTGTAGGCCAGGGTTAGAAGTCTTGGACCTAGACAGACAGATCTAACTTTTGACTGATTTTTTTCTGGGGGCGGGGGGTGCTGGAAGTGGCTGAAACTAAATTAATTAGCTTAATCCTTAAACCGGGTCTTCTTCCAGAATTCTTAATCTCAGTAAATGAAACCCCCATTCACCTCTTTACACAAATGCAAATGAGTGGTTCTATTAAAACCTTTCAGGGGCTTCCTTTTCTTCCTAGGATCAAGTTCAGCATCTTTAACTTGGTTTATAGGTCTCTGCATGATCTTGGCCTGGGGCTGTTTCCCCAGCCCCGTAACTCTGCATTTACCTCCTTGCTCCCTGCGTCAGTCATAGAGGCCTCCTTTTCAGATTGTTGTTGGAGGAGCAGAACCAATTTATTCCTCAAGGGCTTTTGGGCTGCGATTTCATTTGCCCGAAATGCTGATACTTACCCTCCACACTTACACACCACTAACCATGCTCCCAGCTGCAATGATGTCCCAGACTAAGTCCATAGCTCTCGTTACATGCTCTCACAGCACCCTGTACTGCTTCTGTATAGTGTTTGTCGTAATTGTTTAATCGTGTGCTAATGGTGCAGTATCTGACCCTTCAACTAAATTTAAATTGTGTGAGTTCAGTGACCTGTCTTGTTCACTGTTAGATCCTCAGCTTGAGAATAGTGCTTAATACACAGTGCATAAATCATTACTGAATTAAAAACAAAACCAAATGAAACAGAAAAACAAGGAGAAGCTTTATGATGTACTAGAAAAAAGATCCTAGATTGTATATCAGACTAAATTCTAAGATAACTGTGCTAGATGTGTCACTTTGAACAAGTGATTTTTTTTTTATCTTTCAGCCTCATTTTATTTTTATTAAAAAAATTTTTTTTGTGGGGAAGGTAATTAGGTTTATTTATTTATTTAATGGAGGTACTGGGGATTGAACCCAGGACCTCATACATGCTAAGCAGGCACTCTACCACTGAGCTATCCCTCCCCCTCAGCCTCATTTTATTAATCTATGAATTGAGGAATTGTGAATGTATCCCTTGGTATCTGAACTGTCACCATCTAAACATTTGCTGTGATGACTTGAAAATTTTTAACCTAAAGTTGACTATCCGCATTGAATTATCATTAAAAGAAACTGCATGTGTGTTCTGGCCAAAAACATGAAGTTGTACATTAATCTGAGTGAGAGAATATGGAGTGGAGTAGACTATTGTCCTTGAATTAGTTGTTTTCCCAATGGGACTGTGTTCTGTGATCATGTGTCTGATAATTGCATATATGCACAAACATATTCACTAACAAGTTTATTAAATATTAAGTGATTTTGTATGTTTATTTTTCATTTAGAATTTTTTGGTGGATTGTGTATATAGGAGTTTAAGAATATTTATTATTTAGGGAAATTAATTGGGAGTTTTAGATATTCTTGAACTGAATTATTCTTTTTCCACTTGAAATCAGAATATAGTCTCTGTTACGTGAAAATTTGCCACCCAACACATTTTAGGAAATGGATTAAATTTGGATAAGAAAGATATCTGTTCTATTTGTGTTGACTGTATTGAGAAAATGCTAAATGCTTCATTTTACTGCTTTATAGTCTCATATTGTAGTTGGTTGTTCCCTCGTACACATTTGAGGTCAGTGGTTTTTAATAAAAAGAAAGGTTTTTCACTTCTCATGTAAGTCAGCTGACTCGTATCAGGACCTTGCTGATGGAACTGGGTGTCGACTTACTACTGAGTGACTGATAGGACTCTTTAGAGAAGCCTGTGTGTATTATCTCCATGATAGTTTTCATTGTGAGTTCAGTGATTTATAATTCAAACAGGTCACCATTCAAAATAGATGCATATTTAGCTCTGCATTCTATTCCATTTGATACTGTGGAGAGAGCTAGAGCAGTTAAATTTTTTTAATGCTGCCAAATTCTTGGTGTTTTATTTTTAATGCAGTCTGCCTTCTGCTCCCTAGATAGTGAGATAATGACACAGGATTGACTGTATAACCAATTGTGAAAACCCCAGAAACTGATTTCTCAGTAGTGGTAAACTGTTTACTCTTTTTTTTTCCTTTCTCCACGAAGAATCACATTCCTTTAAAAGCTCTAATTCTTTCCCCACAGCAGCTGCCCCTAAAGGAAAGTGATGAGATTCAATTCAAAAAGAGGCAGGCGTGGGGGTACATTAATATAAGAAGAAGTCCTAAATATGACAGAAAGAATAAAGTATTGAATGGTGTTTGAGATTAATTCTTAGTATAGTTCATTTTTCTGCCAGTAACAGGAACATGAGGTACAAAAAGGATCTTGAGTTTTGATCATGTATACAGCACCATGGTTATGTTTTAAAGGGCCTGATTAATATTTTCTCACACTTTTCTTAAATTTGCATAGTACTTAACTAAGAAAAAATTGCATATAGATCATTTTTTTCCTTCTAAGGATGAGTATACAAATGAATTATTTTATTTTGAGTATTTTGTATTTTTCTGTTTAGGTAAAAGTATGAAATACAGATGTTCATATGATTGGATGCCATTTGTCAATGTGGCATCATTCATAACTTTCCATTTCATTCCCCAAGGCATATAGTTGCTTAAGTAGTGCTTGGCCCAGTGTGGCAGTTATGGGATTATGTCTTCTAATGCATATCTAAGAGGTGAAAGAAAGCTGAATGATCTGCTCAGCCTGCTGTTTCCTGGCATGCATGACAGGGGCAGTGCAAACTGTGTACTAGTGATGGGGAAGGGAGAAGCACGGTGGACCCATGATACGAATTGCTTCCCATCCTGGACAATCTTCTTAAAATTCTTACCTAATAGTAGCAAACTAAAATTAGTTCTTCTGCAAAGAAAAAGTGTTACCTTTATCAGGGAACCATTGATAAATTAACGTTAAATAAGTCATGCCTTCTGGGAACTTCTTACATTGTTATCAGGTAAGTGTGATAGAGCAGAGCTAGAAGGCCCATGCTCAGGTCCTGGTGCTGCTGCGACTGAGGGGGAGGAAGGCAGGGGCCTGTTTGCAAACCTTAGGCTAAAGGAAATTATTCATCAGAAAGAAGTGTCACATATTACCTCCTACCTACCCTCTCTTAAAGAGGGTGATACTGAACATAGGGGATTTACACTTGTGATAGTCACAAGTGATCAAGTTGCATGGAAATTAAACCTCCAGAGTTGAGAAGAAAACGAAAATGGTTAGCTAAGGGTGAAAGACACAATATAAATTCATTTCAACTAATAGTTATGGTCTCCTAGTGAATTTATGGTAAGACTGACAATTCCATAAAGGCAAACATTTCTGACCTAGTGATTTTATATCCTAAACACATTGAATCGTAAGTACCCTCATTATTCATGAAGGTGAGTGTGACCATATTTAAATTTACTGGGGCCATTGATGGTATGCACTGTAATGTAATTTACCAGCCCACAGGTCCACGTATGTCAGGACAAAGCAGAGTTCACAGGCAATAATTTTAGTGTTTGGAAGGTTATCAATCAAAGAAAATTTTTGTTTCTTCTGGAAACAAGGTATATTCTGACATTTTGACAGAATATGGAGGGTGGAAAGGTAATGGGGGATAAAAATAAACAAAACTAAACTTCATTTTAGTGTCCTGATTGGTTTTGTCTTTCCTTTCTGTACTTTAAGAGTGGAAGAGGAAGACAGAGTATACTGATGGCAGTAATGGCTGGCAGCTGTACTAGGTCTTCAGCAGACAGTATTAACTCATTTATAGAATAATTTTGTCCTATAGCGCTAATATCCAGTGGGCTGCTGCTTGCTGAGCAGTGTGCTGCAGTTAGCGGCATTATTAAAAATCATCTCCATGTGGCATCTCTAACATTTCTTCTGTTGTAGCAGAAATTGCTTATAGAAGATAGCCAAGCATACACCACATTTTAAAAGCTTTATGGCAAGGCAAGGATTTTATAATTTATCAGAAAAATAAAGAACTTCCTTTTAAAAATACAGCATGTTGGTTGGCCTATTAATATAAGTGATTTTTAAACTTGAACTTCTGTGAAAACTGTCTAGAACATTTTGGTGAAGAGAAAAATATCCCTTTGTCTATTTAGGGAAATTGACATGTTCTTAGCTAGTTGTAGCAAATAGCTCTGTTTTAAAGTTGTTTAGATGTGTTTTTACTTCAATAAGTAAGTGGTCACTCCAATTTTGAGACTTAAAAAATAATGCTTGTACTCTGAGTTCTTACCAAATTCAGAACCAAAACAAGTCTGATGATTGAAATTTGAATATTGGGAAAAATGTGTTTGTTCTAGGCCAGGTTAGCTCTGGCATGGGAATAAACACACAGATGAAAATACTGGTCTTTCTACAGCAGTTCAGACCCCTGCAGCTTACAACTGCTTTTTAGAAATGTATTTCACTTTTAATGTATTAAAATCTTCCCTGTTATATAGATTTCCCAAAACTGTGTTTATTTTTGTTTTTTTAGGTTGGCGCTAAGAATTGACGAAAGGCTATTGAGACTAAATGAAACATTAGGGTTGTGTTAGCTGAAAGATTCTCTGTGTAGAATCCTCTGTAAAGCTTATTTTGGATAACAGTAAAATAGTTTTAGAATTTTACCAATTGCATTTAATTTATAATGTTGTTATTTTAAAAAAGTGCCTAGTCAACAATGTAATTCAGAAGCAACTCCGATGAACTTCTAAGGAGCTGTGTGATACAAAAATAAAATTTCCCACAGCAACTTTTTATTTTACAGTCTCCGTATTTGGGTCGTAGACTTGTTCTTTTCCTCTTTCCTTTATCCCTATTTCTGCTTCCAGTCAGATTCTTTTATTTGCTCTCCTACTGTAAGTCTTTTGAGATGCTCTCTAAGTCTGGAAGAGACAAGATGTTTACCCTCTAAGAGAAAAGTTACTTTGCGGATATTTATAGATAAGCCTAATGGAATTTCCAGTTCTGTTGTATCATTTTAGTGCGTCTTCTTTGTCAACTGGTGTGACAGGCCATTTTACTCCCTTCTCTGGTTACAAGGAAGGGTTACACACAGAAGAGAAGTTTTTTAGTTGTTGTTTCCTTGCCAAATAGTTACTAAATTTATATTAGCATTTGAAGAGGCCTGGAATTTGACTATTAGATTTGCAGGTAGACTAAATAAACTGATATTTTGAATGCTGTTTTGAAATGATTTGGTAGTAGTGGCTTGCATTCAGCCCTCCAAACTTAATTCAGATTTAAAGGCTTCTCTTTTGAGTTTCCTTTCTTTTTTTTTTTTTTTTTTGGAAAAACTTTTGTTTTGGACTTGCTAAAACGAGAGCAGAATTAAAGTTATGTAACCTGTTTTGTGAGGATTTATTAATCTATACTTATATTAATAGCTCTTTTTATTCTCTCATCTCTTTTGTGCTATTCTTCACCCCAAAACAACTGCGGAGTTACCAGTGCTGTGGATTTCTTTTTCAAAGTCCAGCTCACATAGTCCCTTTCTTTCTGTTTCCACTGTCACCACTCCATGACCCTAATCATCCCATGCCCAAGCCATTGCATTGGTCTCCCATCCATTGTACAAGACCTCTGGTCTTTTCCCCACTTCGTTTTATAAGCTATTGCCGGATTTTCTTAGAATCCTCACTGCCTTCCTATTGTCTAAGCAGTGGTCTTTAAAGTGTGGTCTGTGGAACCTCAGAACCCAAAAATCTCCTGATCTGCTAGGTAACTGTTTTTATAATAAAATTTGCCTTTTTTTTTTTAAAGCTGTGTTGACATTTGCACTGCTGATACAAAAGCAGTTGTGAGTAGATCTACTGGTGCAGCAGCAGGAGCAAGGCTGCGACACCAAAGCACCAGCAGTGACCACGGTCTTCTCGGCCGCGTGTGTTAGGGAGAAGAGCCAGTCTGACATAAGGACATCCTTGAGAACTCAGTGAAAATCTTTAACTTTATTAAATCTCAACCCGAGTGTTTATGTCTTTTTTAGCACTCAGTGCGACGACATGGGGGTACGGGTAACCTGCATACCGAAGTATGGTGATTATCACCGTGGAAAGCGTTTGTGCAAATTGAGCTGCAAGCCAAACTTACCATTTGTTTTTCATGAAGCATCATTTTTACTTGAAAGAACAACTGAAAAGCAAATTATAGTTATTCAGTCTTGGTTATTTGTCAGACATTTTCTAGAAAAAGAAAGACATAAACCTGTCTCTTAAGGTGAAAAAAGCAACAGTATTTACTGACAATGATAAAATTTAAGACGGAAAATGAAGATCAGTATTTTGGAAAACTTGAATCTGCCACCTGGAGCTTGACAGCTTCCCAGTATTAGATTAGTGTGAGATCAAGACTTTTCTGCAGATTAATGAATGTGATTTCTTGATACTATATAATGAAAAGTGTCATTGGAAGATCTGCAAAACTAAGTGAACCATTTTTTTCTAAATGATCAGTGCATAGTGTCCCAAACTCATGCATATGGTTAAAAAGATCCAATCAAAGGGCAGGGTAGATCAGTGGTTTTTAATGTAACAGAGGATGAAAAGTATTGGAGTAGTGTCAGATTCCACATTTTACTCACTTTTAAGAAGCAACTGCTTGTCAGTTTTTGGTATAGTATTAGAAAAGATGATCCACAGTTATCTGAAAATGCTATTAAAATATCCTCCCCTTTTCCAGCTGTGTACCTGTGTGAGTCTAGATTTTCTACTTCTACTTCAACCGAGACAGCATAAAGCAAGAGGTAGAACGTTGAAGCAGGTATAAGAAACCAGCTGCTTTCTGTTCAGCCAGATGTTACAGAGATTTGTGAAACTTCAAGCAGTGTCACTCCTCTCACTTATTTTTTTGTTTTATTTTGCAAAATGGTTATATTTCATCAAAAATGTGTTATTTATATTAACATGCAATAGATCTGTAATTCTTAATAAATAAATACTTTAAACATTTCTGTTTTAATTTCTAACATGGTAAATATTGATAAATATAACCCACATAAACAAAAGCTCTTTGAAGTCCTCAATTTTAAAAGTCTAAAGGGATCATGAGATCAAAAAATTTGGAGAATTGCTGGTATACATGATAATATCCAAAGAAGTGCTTTCCATTGGGATTCATTGAATGACCTCTGATTCTTTTTAATGTTTCTAAAATTATTCACTTTTTTGTAATAAGGCCAGTGTTCAGTGTCCTTAGTATCCTTAAAGGAATGGAACAGTACAAATCTAAAATTTCTTTCTAGTTTTGCTATTAAGATTCTTACTGGTAATTCTAAGGTAGTTATCCTTTTCTTTGGTGAATTTTAGATACTAAATACAATTGGAAGTCAGAAATTAGAAGTATGCTGCTGGAACAAGAGAGACAGAGGGTGGGCGGGAGGGAGGGGTAGGTAGAATTAATAAAGTGAAATAAAGCAATACCTGAGTTTTCCCATTAACTGAGTTTTCCCATTAATACAGTCTCAGTATACAGGCTTTACGAGTATACTGTTAAACATTTATTTAGCCATGGAAATGAGGATATGATAGTATGAATAAATAAAATTTCTAGGCTTCAAAAAAAAAATCTAGTTCTATATTGTTACTTAAAAATGCCCTTTAAACCTTGATCCAGAAATCACTTCTTTTGTATTTTCTTCCTCTATATAGATTCTTATAAAATGATCATAAAGTAGACATTAGATTATAGAAAAAATGTGAAACTATAAAATTAACAACATGGGTAATCAACATCATACTTTAGACAAAAAAAATTAAAATATGGAAGCATTGTTCACTATTTCATTCTGCTTTTAGCACTGGGGAGGAGTAATTCGAGGTCCCGCCATGCTTTATGAAACACTGTCTTGTTTCACAATGTCGTGAAGAAACCAGGGACAAAGCTCTGACTGGAGAAAGGGAGAACATGAAGGAAGACTGTAAGAGAAGTACTCAGGGGGACACAGGGAAGATAAGTTAGGTTTTCTTAAATTCAGTGCTGATGCAGATTTATATTTTGTCAGGAAACCTGGGTTACGCTGTAATACAGTTTCCTATATTCTAAGTCTATCAATGCCTCCTTGCTCAGTGTGGATCATAACATTGCTATTCAGATTAAATTACAGAGGGCAGTTTAGGTCACCCATGGTCAACTTACATAAGAAGGTTAGTCATTTGAATGAAAACTTGTCTAGGCCACAAAACCTCACATTTTCACACAAAGTAGGTGCATCCCTCTCTGTCGAAGTAGGCTTGGTATTTGACTCTAAAGATAGGCCTACATTGTGGTTAAAAATCTAATCCTTTTGTTTGTCCAAATCGTGTGAAGAAAATCAGCTCTGACATGGCTTTTAAGTTTTGGCAAGAATCTCTTATCCGTGTCAAAGTATTAAAAGAGTCAATTTCCTTAAAGCTTTTTGCGGTAATTTTAGGAAATTTTGAAGTATAAAGGAAACTTTAATTTAAATGCTTGCAGTAGAAGGGAGAGTGGAGGGTGGGGAAGAGAGCATTGGTGTGGAATGGAGAAGCTGTTGATGCAGCGTGTCCTGGTGTGTGTAGTTCAGAGGAGATAAAAGCAGAAAAATAAGGGGGAACAGGAACAACAGTGAACATCTAAGAATTAGTAACATGTCTCGCCAAGCCCTAGTAACATTATTGGTTCTTGGATTTTGGGTTATTTTGGAGGGCAATTGACAAGCTCCTCCAAAATGCAGAGCAACAGGATAGATAGATTTAGATAGACTTTTAGAGAGGAAAGGAAGTTAAGCCGGAAGGAGCACTGAAGGTAACATCGGACACGTAGGGAATGTAAGAAGAGAGCTGTACACGTAGTGCCCTAATTACTGACTTGCTTACTTTCTATAGGTCTCCGGCTGTAGTTATGCATATTTGAATAACTGCAGTATAAAACAGCTAGATTATGTGAATTTCCTTGAAATCAGGCAATACCAGGAATACTTATCATCCTGTAATAAAAAGACTAAAAGTCTGTAGGAAGTAATGAAGACTCTCACCTAATAGATAATATGTGCTTATTTATAATTTACAACTCTCTTGCCCTTGTGGGTTTCTTCAGATTGAGGTGTTTCTCTAGCATAATAATTAAATAGTAATAAGTAATGTATTTTAAATGTTCCTTGCAGTATATTCCTGAGATGAATTAGTCCTTCATAGCTAAAGAACTTTTAATATATATTGAACTGTCATAAAAGCCTCATTCAATGGACCTAATGTGTACGATGTGTACTAGTGGTCAAGATATGTTCCAAGTTTTGTAAATATTGCTGCTCTGAACATTAGGGTGCATGTGTCATTTTGAATTAGTGTTTTCAGTTTTTTTCGAATATATACCCACGAGTGGAATTGCTGGGTCATATGGTAGTTCTATTTTTAGTTTTTTTGAGAAACCTCCATACTATTTTCCATAGTGGCTGCACCAATTTGTATTCTCACAAACAGTGTACAAGGGTTCTCTTATCTCCACATCCTTGCCAGCATCTGTTACTTGTAAACTTTTTGATCATAGCCATTCTGATAGATGTAAGGTGATAGCTCATTTTGCTTTTGATTTGCATTTCCCTGAAGATTAGTTAGGGGGGTTATGTTCCAAATTTTACAACAGCCCAAATGAGTGTATAGTTCATATAAAAAATTTTAAGTGATTTTTTTTGAGATGTGACTCCAAAAGCAAAGGCAACAAAAGCAAAAATAAACAAGCAGGACTTTATCAAACTAAAAACCTTCTGCACAGCAAGGGAACCATCAACAAAATGAAATGGCGGCCTACTGAACGGGAGTAAGTCATACATCTGATAAGGAGTTAACATCCAAAATATGTGAAGAACTCATACAACTCAGCACAAAAAACAAGCACTATGATTAAAAAATGGGCAAAGGATCTGAATAGACATTTTTCCAAAGAAAACATACAGATGGACAGCAGATCCATATGTAAAGGTGTTCAACTTCCCTAATCATCAGGGAAATGCAAATCAAAACCACACTGGGATATCACTCACACCTGTTATAATGGCTATCATCAAAAAGACAAGAAATAACCAGTGTTGGTGAGGCTGTGAGGAAAAAGGAACACTTGTGCACTGTTGGTAGGAGAGTAAATTGATGCAGCCACTATGGAAAACAGTATGGAATTTCCTCAAAAAATTAAAAATTGTATTATCATACAATCCAGCAATGTCATTTCTGGATATTTATCCAAAGAACATGAAACCTCTAATTGGAAAATATATATGAACCCCTGTGTTTATTGCATCATTATTTACAGTAGCCAAGATGTGGAAACACTAAGTGTCCATCAGTGGATGTATAGAATACTACTCAGCCATTAAAAAAAATGAAATCTTGTCATTTATGAGGGCATGGATGGACATTGAGGGTATTATGCTAAATGAAGTAAGTCAGACAGAGAAAGACAAACACCGTATGATCTCACTTAAATGTGGAATCTAAAAACTGAAACAAATGAACAAATAAAACTCGTAGATGCAGGAATAGAACAGTGATTGCCAAGAGGAAGAGGGGTTGAGGGTCTGGGTGAGATGGGTGAACGGGATCAAGAGGTACAAACCCCCAAGTTATAAGTAAATTGTGGGAATGTCAAGTACAACGTGATGACTATAGTCAATAATGTTGTCATGCATATTTGAAAGTTGCCAAAAGAGTAAATCTTAAAAAGTTCTTATCAGACAAAAAAAACCCATTTGTAATATTTTATGGTGATGGATGGTAACTAGACTTATTGTAGTCATTATTTTGCAGTGTATACAAATACTGAATCATTATGGTGTATACTTCAAACTAATATGTTACATATCAATTATACCTCAGTTTGAAAAATATTAAAGTAACATAGGAAATGAGATGTTTAGAAGAGGTGAAACATTGAAATTTGATATTGTGTACCTCCGCCTTTAAGAGACATGATGGTAATATATTTAGATCTTCCCTTGAGGAAATTGCCTTCTGTGTTTTTAAGATCTTACTGGCCTCTAGTGGTAATATAATGCTAGCCATTTCTAATCTTATGACCGATTAGAAATAAAGCCATTTTGAAGGTGTAGGCTACCAATAACTTCACTCTTTCAGTTCTGGATCAGTAGTACTTTCCAAACGTACATTCAACATCATCTTCTTCCTGAAGACTGTCTATCTTTTGTTCTTGTCTCTGAGTCACCCCCATCTCTTTATTTTGAGTGATACTGGTTTTGCTCTGAAGAGACCTTCCGTTATTTTGGTGCACATACAGTGGTGATTACTCTGTCAAGTTTGTGCTAACAATTCTTCCGAGAGTGTTTCAGCCCTCTTTTCTGCAGATTCTCGGGCAAATTTTTCCTTCTGTATATAACTTTTTATTTTCTTCAGAGGAATTTAAGTTTTCAGTTTGCCATTTAGACTTATGTTTAGAGCTCTTTAATTTGATTTTGAAGACCCTTACATTGGAAACACTAGTTTCCCAAGGATGGTAATGATTTGTCTTTTTTGTTTATTGTGTTCGTCACACAGATGTGAAAGGGCCACCCACCCACCGTCTGTCTTGTGGTCAGTCACCCTACACTGAGACGACAACATGGGAGCGGAAGTACTGCATCCTCACGGACAGCCAGCTGGTGCTGCTCAATAAGGAGAAGGAGGTGAGGGGGACACTTCTGAGAAGAGCTACTTCCCTTTTCTGACCAAATTCCTAAATAATCTAGTTTTTACTTGCATTTTGATAAATTGCATTTATGAAAATGGAGGCTTTATGAATGTTACACTGTTAAGTAGGTCTAAAGGGCTGATAATGTCATAATGATATGTGATTGCCATGAAGGAGTGACTCCCATAAGACAGGGCTGGATTTTCACTGAGCAGCAGTGACAGAGACACTGAGTTGAGTAATTTAGAGTGAGAATGGCTTGGATTATGTAGGCCTGTCCCCGAAAGTGGTCCAGGGGGACTATTGGAAATTATATTGGTCTAGCTCCTAGCAAGTAACAAATGGCACAGTCAGTAGATTAATTGAAAGAGATTTAATGAAGGGACTGTTTCCAGAAGCATGGGATGCATAGGGGACCCACCGGAGGGTGATGAGCCAGCAACAGCAGAAACTTGTCACCCTAGACCTTCAGGGCAAGGGAAGGGAGCAGTGTTCCTGGAACCCGGAGAACTGTGTTGCATGAGAGGGCCACGTGGCAGTTGCTGTGGCTATAAAAGAACACAGCCTCTGTCAAACCTCAAATGGCCAGCAAGGAGACACAACACAGGACGAACAGAGCAGCTCTCTTTTCCTGCTTTCTGATTCCTTGCCAGTGTTACCTGCTGGCCAAACCTAAGTTGAAGCCAAAGGAAAAGATTGCTTTTGATGTGTTCTCTAGAGATTTGCTTCCTGAGACCCAGCAAGGGAGCGAAGGGCAGAGAGTAGATCTGGACCAGCAGATAGAATGGAATGAGCACAGACATCTAGTTCTGGGATGACATCTAGAGAACACAGACTCTCTGTCCCTCGAAGTTAAAAAAAAACTCTTGAGCTCATCATATACTATTGCTGTTTTACTCCTCAAACTATTACAGGGTACAAATCCTTCCATATCCAAGTAATTCATTTGCTTATTGGTGACTTATCAGCTGGTTGACTTGGTAGGACCATAAAACCACCCCACTTCCAACCTCCACAAACACAAAAAAATGAGTGAGTATGAGAATAAGTATCCTTCTTGACAAAGAAGACAGATAATGGGAGGGAAGGAGAAGAAGAGATCTCATTCAGTGCAGGAGAAAGATATATTGCCAGAATATATGTAAATAACTGGAGAGCTTCAGGTAGGGTGTCAGTTTTGTAAGTCATCCCTCAGGAAAAGTGAGTTCAGAGGCAGCAGGGCACAGAAACGACTTTTCTTAATTCTCGCCTGTGATCCCTACCTTCCTTTTCTCTTCCTCTCTTCTCCCCCTTGCTGTCCCTTTTCTCTTCCACCTCTTCTTTTACTCAACATTTTTAATATCGTAAAGGCAAGGTCATAACAATAAAGCCGTTTCAGTTTCTTCTTTTGTTTTCAGAGGCAGTTTTTATTTGGAAGGGCCTGGTGAATGTGCCCTCTATGACCTGGCTTATTTTTTTTTTCTCCAGCCATTTGAAAAATGTCTCTTGCTTTTGTTACCGTCTCACTACCCATGACCCTTTTCCGGTATTTTAATATAATTAAATTTTATTGTATTAAAATAATTTAATCAAAGCCAGCCCATTCTGGAGCAGTATAGTACATGTTGCTTTGTTTATATTAAGTAGATACATAATAAAAATTGGTGGAGTGAATGTTAGTATAGAAGATTTCTAACTATCCAGTTTGCATAAACAGATAATTCAAAATGTGCACTTAAACCAATCTACTCTGTCAGCAGTATTTTATCAGAACTATGTTAATCAGGAGTGATATGAACAAATCATATGCCATCTTTTTGCCCTTACCTACATTTTATTCAATTTAGTAATGTAAGAAATTAAATAGCCCAAAGATGGATAGCATAAAGTCAAAAGCATGGCTTCTCTAGAAGCAAGATGTAATCTGTGGATTAAATGTTACTGATCAATTGAGTAATTCAGGCTTGGGCCCCATAAAACAACTTTAGTCCCGTAAAATAACTATCCATGATGAATAATTTTCTAAAACAATTTTTATGTACTTTATCCTGTTTTATACCAGCCATCATGAGGAGCCCTAGACTTCTGGGGAGCCCCTCATCTTCCACTCCACTGTGGCTCTGAGTATCCCCTTCTGTGTCCCTGCCTTCTGCTCATCCTTTCCCAGTCTTACAGCCCTTTCACTGTGCCCTCTGCGACTCATGGTCCGTCATCAGCCAGATCAGCTATTTCTTTGCCTCTTCTCTGAAGGAAGTCCTTAACTTCTTGGTCTAGCTTCCTTGAGGTCACTGTCCTCCATGAAGTCCTGTGTTTCTCCCACAGCCCTCGCACCATGCTGCTTGAAAGAGGTACCCTTCTCCTCTCATAGTGCCTCCTGTCGTATTCTTCATTTTCCTGCATCCCATGTTGTAGTCATCCAGTTCCAGTCATTCCTCCTCATTTTTTGTTGATTTTCATTCCTGGCTCATTATCATTATCTGCAGCAGTACCCTAGCCTTAATTTGAGATGGTCCAATATCTACAGAGATGATTGCTTCAGCACACTGGCTCTCAGTTCCTTGTACTCCTCACCTCCAAGAATCTTTTCCTCCACTCTGCCTCATTGCTATGACTTCTTCATATTCTCTGCGTGCATCTTACTGTCTGACCATCACCTGCTCTCTTTCTGGCTCATCCCCTTTTCCCAACAACTTTTCAGTACTTTTGGGACTTATGGTCCATTGTCCCTGTCACCTTTCTGCCCCTCATGTCTCTGATATCCTCTATTCCCTCTCTCCCAGCTTGAATACTGTGACCAGACATTTTAATCTTTGCACACCATTTCCCTGTCCTTTTTTTGCATCATTGTACTCACTTGGCAGTGTCATAGGTCAGTTAAATCCTGCCCTGCCCAGCTTCCGAGCAGCATAGTGTGTGTGGAGAAAACCACTCCACCATGCTGATGGTGTTTAAACTAATGGCAGCAAACCTCATGTGAGGGTTGCTTGGCCTTCACAGAACATTTCCCAGTCTGATCACTGTCCAGCCCTCCTGGACTAGTGCTGCTCAGTCTGTGTGTGGTGAAGGGCCAGTATTTTCCCTACCTCATCATGCATAGTAGAATTCAGTAATATGAATTGTTAAGAAAAATAAAGTTTTAAAAAGATAAAAATGTAAGTCCAAATTTTTATTAGGTTTAACAGAAATGAAATTACAGTTCAATAAATAGTCATAACATAAGAAAAGAAGGAACAAAATTACAAAAATTGTACCTGTTCATGGAGAGTGTGCTGTACAATGAGGTGAATCCACTGGTCACACCAGGTACACTTCTCAGTTTCTGTGTTGTTGTGTATCGTGGACCATTAACAGTTTGCAGGACAGCACAGATCTGTGGACCACACTTTGAATAGCACAATCCAAAATGATTTCTAAGATTTTTTTTTCACACTTCCTTTTCTGTTCTAATTCCTTCTCTATTACCTTCAATTATAGCTAATTACTTTGCTTTGTGCTTCACTGAGAAAATTCAGGCACTCAGAAGAGAACTCTATTACCTTGTCTGTCTGTCCACCAACAACTATTTCCTTAAACCCTGATTTCCCTCCTTTAACTGTGGTTGAACTGCCCACAGTCTGATTATCAGCCCCTCCCCTTATGCCCATTTTGTTACTTCTTGCCTTTTCAGTTCTCTCTTACCTCTCTTACATCTTCAGCTCTGCTCTCTGCCAGATCATTCCCATCAGCATGCTGTTATTTTTCCCATCTTAAAGAAAAAAGTAAGCCTGTGTTAACCTTCACTTGTACCTCCAGTTACCACCCCTTTGTTTCCCTTACCAGCAAAAATTCTCAGAACTTCTAAACTCACTGTCTCTAATTCTTCTGTTATTCTCTCTTTTTTTCCCCCAGTACTTCAGTGTTTATATGTTTTGATTTTTAAAATTCTGCCTTCTGTATACAGCTCTGTGCCCACACAAGCACATCAGCTTCGAAGTGGACAATCCACTTGCTCTTCAGTCCAAAGTTCTATTGGAAATAATACCCATTAAAGTCTAGCTGAGTTTTGAGTTTACTCTGGTGGCTATTCACACACATAGATCATGTCAAGACAAGAAGACTATGACTTGGATCTTGTGCCCTTTCTCCTTTCTATGCCTGTCTAAGCCACCATAGAGTGACTCCTTTTCCTGTCCTTTTCCCAGGGGTGAACTAGTCTGGGGTGGAAGCACAAAGGGTTTTCTAATGATTGACATGGAGGGTGGACGGGCATTAAGAAGATGAAGTGGAGGAAGAAGGAACAGTCTAGGCTTAGAGCTTTCCCCGGCTCAGGAGAAGGCAGAAGCGAGGGATGCTGAAGGACCTGGAGACAGCTGGTGTGACTGGGGTCCAGAGAGAGCGTGGGGGACTGAGGGAGGGAGGCAGGGACTTTTAAGGGCTCCTCTCATTTCTCTTAAACCTAGTTCAGTCACACTCTGACCTCCATCACTTTGTGAAAATTGCTCTTGTTAAGCTCATTGGTGACCTCACACTGGTAAATTCAGTGGTCAGTTCTCACATCTCATCTTACTTAATCTGTTAGTGACATTTAATGCAACCAGTCACTCATTCCTTCTTCTAGAACCACTTTCTTCACTTGACTTCCATGACTCTGCGCTCTCTTAGTTTTCCTCCTGCCTCCCTGGCATTTCCTTCTGAGTCATCTCTGCAGATTTCTCTTCTACTCTCCACATGCCAACAGGGAGTGCTACAGAGTTCAGTCTGTGGACCTCACTTCGTTAGGAATCTCATCCAATCTTATGACTTCAAATACTGTCTAATGCTGATGATCCTGATTTTATATCTGAAGCCTACACATCTCCCTTCTCTAGAGTCATATATCCATCTGCCCATTATGCACCTCTGCTTAGATATGTAATAGTCATTTCCAACATGCTCCACACTGAGCTGCTAATTCTGCCTCCGAAACCATCTCCGTTACTGACAGTCCCATCCTTCCAAGCCCCCACCCCCCCCAACCCCTTCCCACTCACTGTTTCAGCTATTAAGCACATCAAGCATGTTCCTGCCTCAAGACCTTACTTAGCCTTGACTTTTCCCTCTGATATTTACATGACTCACTTTCTGACCTTCTTCAGCTCTTTGCTTGCATATCATCTGCTCAATAAGGCCTACACTCACCAAATTATTTAAAATTGCATCCTCTCCCTCTATCTTCATTTAGAACTCCTGATCTAATTACCTGGCTCTATCCCCCTCACCCCATAGCATTTACCACCTTCAAAAATGCTATATAATTAATTTTTTGTGTTTATTGTCTCTTTTCTCCTTTATAAGCTTTTAGGGTAGGGATTTTTGTCTATTTTTCAGTGCTGTATCCCTCAGCGCTTAGAACAGTTGCAGACATGTGAGTAAATTCTCAATAAATATTTGTCGAATAAATTTTGAAAAAGCCAAATTATAAACTTTGATTCCTGAATTTCCTTAATGTAAGTTTGAGAGGAAACGAACCTTCTATTTTTTCTTTTTTGTGTGATGTCTTCCCACAACAAGAGGCTTAATTACATATTTTTTCTAAAACTGGATAATAAATAAGGGGAAAGATAATCCATACGATGCTATTCCACTGGAATATGTAAATTCCATCTTTATTTGTTGAGCATCTGTTATATGTGCAGTATTCTGGTTACAAAGATGCAGTTTTGTTGGGGACACACTGAGGTAAATTAAAAGTTATAACCATTTGGAACTAGATGCAGAGGTGGCAGTTACGCAGCATCATGAAGGTACTGTCTCTGAATTACTCACTTAGCAGTGGTTCATTTTATATTATGTGAATTTCACCTCAATACATTTTTTTAAAGATTATAATATTACCACGAAAGAAAGGTTAAGATACTGCTTGGGGTGCGTCATGGTTTAAAGTGGAGATGGCCAGAAAAGGAAAAGACGGGAAGGCTATTCCATGTATGTATAAAGGTACAAAGTCAGGAAACAATTTGTATCTCTTTGGTAAGCTGCAAAATGGTCAGAATCCTTGGAATATAATTTGCAAGAGGAAAAGTGATAGCTGGCAAGGGCTGAATAATCGCTTTGAAGGCCATGCTAAGGAATTTGGACTTTATTCTGGAAATGATTTGGACCATGGATAGGTATTTAATAGGGCTATGACATCATCACATTTGCTTCTTAGAAAAGTAACTTTGTTGATCATGTGGAAAATTGAGTCAAAGGGATTGAAAGGAAATAGAAGAGTCACATTACTGCAGTGGAACAGCTAAGGGATGACGGAGGGACGGTGAGTTTACAAACACAGTTTAATGCCCTGAGGCAGGGATGTTCTATCACTATTAAGTTGGAAAAAACTCAGATTAAGTCTCTAGGGTAAGAAAATGTTAAGACATGGCTCTACCTGCTACTTGAATTTTATTTCATATTCTGTTAATTTCATGATAGAAAAAGATTAGAAATCTTTTTTTTGCGGGGGGGTGGAAATACCAGAATATGCTGTCACTCTTCTACCTTCCACCCACACTGCCATGAAGAATATAACTCCTACCCTTGGAGTTTTGTGCTGAACAATTTAGAATTCCTTGAAACAAGGAGTTCAAGGAATTTCCTGCTAAAATTATCTTAAAAAAGCTGTTTTAAACCTTAATCAACTAATCACGGGGGTGTTTATTGCTGTGTTAATAAGATCAATTAGGAGGGTTCTATAAGGATTTACACTGAATCCTTAGTCAGGCACTGTTGGAATGTGGGAGGATTATATTAGTCTGGTATCACTCATGTATTCAGTGTGTGGGATCTTTTAATGCTCTCTCTTAACTCTGCATGTTTCCTGTCAGAAATGGGAAAAAGTCTGCTTGGGGGCTGTACACGGGAAGAGGGTTAAATACACCGATTACCAATCTGGGAAATGTAGCAGAAGGGTAGGTCTGGGCAGAGTGCTGGAAAGAGAAGTCTGCCAGGAGTATCACCTTGAGAAGTGACTCATTGAGTCAGTAAATTGCTTCATGCAAATTGTGCCAAACAGACTTTGCTTCTGCGTTAGGAAATATGCTTCCCTGCCCGGATGCCAGGAGAGGCCCCGGCTGGCTTGGCACCAGCCCGGTTCAAAGAGGGCGTAGGAGGCCATTTGAATTCCACTTTGCTTGCGAGAGATAAACCCAAGTAAACCAGAGATGAAGGAGTTGAGGGAAATGGTAGCGAAGGCAATCAGGAACCCTTCTGAGGTGCAGCCAGTATAAAAATACAAAGGAAAGCTGAATTTGTGAGTTCTTCCTTTTAGCAATAACAAGCCATTTAGGAGTCCCTTTTTCTTCATTCATACTACTTTTTGTATTTGGAATTTTAAAAGCTAGTTGCTAGTGTATAGGCAGCAATGTAATAATACAATTTCAAAATATTTTTCTTGCTTTTGGAAAGCAGTTTTTACACTCAGATATGTTGATGAAAATAGCAGTTAGGCTTTGTGCGAACAGCTAAAATCAACTGTTATTTATCCTGAGGTAAACTACCCATGGCATATTTCATTCAGAACCACGTTCATGTTATTCAGCAGATACATGACATACCCCCGTATGTGAATTCACTGTGTTAGGAGTTACAAAGAATAAGACACAATTCTTTCCTCTCTGCCCAATACCACATTTAGTTGTGGGAATAAGACAAACCATTTAAAAACGGCATTTGATAAATAGCACAAGTAAACTGGATAGAATAAAAGAAAGAATTCCATTTATTCTGAAGGACTATAATCTGTGTTATTAAGATGCTGTTGGCAATGGGCAGTTACCAAAGGAAGCTTAAGAAAGGAAGGGGATCAATGTTATGTGTGATGAATATTAATCTGTAGGATGTATTGGAAGAGGGAAAGATAGGAAGGAGACAGACCAATTAAGAGACTACTAGTTCTCTGATCTGAACACTTGAATGGTTTCCCAGTGCTTCCTGAATTATGCATGGCCTGGTATTAAAGCCCCCCATGTGGTTATAATATGTCTGGGTGTTCTACCCCACTGCTCTGGCTAAACTGGCCTACTCCCTGTTCCAAATAAAGTAAGAACAACAACAACAACAACCAAAAGCCTGTGTGCTTACCAACCTCTGGGCTGATGTTATGTTTTTTCCTTTGCCCAGAATGGCCCCCATCTCTACCTGTCAAATATTCATTTATTCATTTGTGAGTTAGAACTATTCTAAGGTTTGGGGGTTGACTGCTGAGATATAAGCTGTTGAGTTACATGGAATTAGTTGCACAAATAAATAATTATAATTCCGTATAAGTATAGTGACAGAGAAAGCTCTGTTATTGGAGGAACCTCAGGGAGGTGCACTTCACTTCCCCTTAGGGGACTGATAGAAGGGAGGATTCCTGGAAGAGGAAGCGCCTGTCCTAAGCCTGAGGATGAGTAAGAGTTTACCTGGCAGGTATAGAATAGAAAAGAAAGTGAGGGAAAATGTTTCAGGCTGAGAGAACACATTAAGCAAAGGCACTGAGCTACAACATAGGGGATATATTAGGGAAATGCAAGCAATTTGGTGTTCCTAGAATATGAAGTCTGAAGCTGGATGCTCATCAGTGGCCTGATTCGGGGAAATCCTGGTGTAACATACCAATAGGGATCTTGCATTTACTGTGTAAGAGAGTAGTTGTAAAACACTTTTAGTAGGCTTCTTCCTTTGTAGAAGGCTTGCGCAGAGGTCCTGTACAACAGGCAGACTCCAGATGATGCTCAGGTTGGAGCAGAGAGATACCCCCTCGTCACAGACTTCCACGCACAAACGTACCATCACTGCTTTGAAAACCACTGCAAAGGAGAGCAGCTGAAGGGCTGTAAGCCTCAGGATGATACGATCATAACTGCAATTTGGAAATGCGCTGGTAACTATGTAAAGGATAGATTTAAGGGAAAGAATGTCACCAGTGAAGAGGCCATGTTAGTAGTTTGGGTAAAAGACCATAAGAGGCTTTTGGCACCAGCTATGATGGAGTAACTGGTACAAGACTAGCCTTCCTGTTGCAAACAGTGTAAGGCTGGACCAAAAAAAAAAGGGTATCTAGCAGCTATTTTCAGGCATTGGACAATGGGCAGCCAAAGATCGTGACGGCCGCCATTCCCCCTGAGGAAAGAGGACCCAGCAGAGGCATAGCACAAGGCGAAAGAGGTTAAAACAGAAAGAAAAAAATTTTTTCTCTCATGCTGCAGAACTTGGACAATGTATAGTTTTTAAAGAATAATTCAGTATAAACAAGTAAATGTGAACTAGTAAACTAAATTAGGGCCATCAGAATGGACAAAATTGCTTTTCTCAAATTGACTTTTCTGAAACTGATTTTCTTCAGTTGTATAGTGAAATTTGTAAACTCCAGCTTAGTTCACTTGAAGATACTTGAAATATTATCCCTCTAACTTTCAAGAAGTACATCAATATCTTTAAAAGAATAATTTATGTAAGAAGCAACTGATGGTGTCGTAAAAGCAAATGATTCTTAAGAAACGCAAATTTAGGAAACCATAAGTAAAACAAAAAGACAACCTATGGAATGGGAGAAAATTTTTGCAGATGAAACTGACAAAGGCTTGATCTCCAGAATATATAAGCAGCTCATATGACTTAATAAGAAACAACCAAACAACCCAGTCCAAAAATGGGCAAAAGACCTAAACAAGCAATTCTCCAAGGAAGGCATACAAATGATCAATAGGCACATGAAAAATGCTCAATATCACTAATTATCAGAGAAATGCAAATCAAAACTACAATGAGCTATCACCTCACACCAGTCAGAATGGCCATCATTCAAAAATTCACAAATGACATGTTGGAGAGGCTGTGGAGGAAGGGGAACCCTCCTAACACTGCTGGTGGGAATGCAGTTTGGTGCAGCCACTGTGGAAAACAGTATGGAGATTCCTCTAAAGACTAGGAATAGACTTACCATATGACCCAGGAATCCCGCTCCTGGGCATATATCCAGAAGGAACCCTTCTTCAGAATGACACCTGCACCCCAATGTTCATAGCAGCACTATTTACAATAGCCAAGACATGGAAACAGCCTATATGTCCATCAACAGATGACTAGATAAAGAAGATGTGGTATATTTATACAATGGAATATTCAGCCATAAAAACTGACAACATAACGCCATTTGCAGCAACATGGATTTTCCTGGAGAATGTCATTCTAAGTGAAGTAAGCCAGAAAGAGAAAGAAAAATACCATATGAGATCGCTCAAATGTGGAATCTAAAAAAAAAAAAGAAAAAACAAACAAAGCAAAAATACAAAACAGAAATAGACTCATACACATAGAATACAAACTAGTGGTTGCCAAGAGGGCAGAGGGTGCGAAGGGATAGACTGGGATTTCAAAATTGTAGAATAGATAAACAAGATTATACTGTATGCACAGGGAAATATATACAAGATCTTATGGTAGCTCACAGAGAAAGAAATGTGACAATGAATATATATGTTCATGTATAACTGAAAAATTATGCTTAACACTGGAATTTGACACAACATTGTAAAATAATTATAAATCAATAAAAATGTTAAAAAAAATAAAAAATAAATTAATTAAAAAAAAAAAAAGAAACGCAAGTTTAGAATAAAAGTAAACACTATTAAACACCTTAAATTCTGAGTCAGGTATAAAGGGCCCTGAACTTTAAGTGTGATACTTTGAATAAAACCTTTAATCATATTTTAAGTTTCAACAGTGGGAAGTGAAGCATCTACATTAGAACTTTGAGAATATAATTGTGAGTGAAGTTTAGGCCCAAATAAGAATTTGATATATTTTATTTATTTATTTTCTTAGATACGGTAGAGGCAAAGTATATGATAATAGAAGCCATTTCTTACTGTTTTTCCTGGATGTGGCCTTTGTAAATTTCTACAGAAAAGATCACGTGCCATAACTTCCTAAAATATCAAAAATAACTCCTGTCTGTTTTCTATGTGGCTTAGGCCTTTATTATTTCAGGCAATAGGCTTTTTTTTTTTTTAAATAAGAACTATTACAAAAATAGTTAGGTTTATTTAGGTTCATTTGTTTGTTCAAAGATCCAAACTGTTTCTTCCCTCAGATTTACCCCCAGTCTTTCCTAATGCAGGCGGAGGATTCATTTTTACCTTTCTTACTGGGAGGGAGTTATTTCACCTCTTGGTGTTACTCTTTTAATTATTTAAGTAGAGATCATTTCCATCCTGAAGAGGGTGGACGACTTAGGTTACCCTCTGTGAAGTTTTGTGTTACAGAGAGCTTTGGGGAGGTTCGTGTCTTTACTGATGCTGTTATCTGGTATCCACCCCTCCCCCCCTTTTTTTTAGAATTTTACTTTTCTTAATTCTGCCATTTTTTCTCAATGTTCAAGCAATAACCATAGCTATGGGGATGAGGAAATGGGGACTTTTTAGTCCTATAAAGAATGTGAAATTTCCAGTCCATGAAGACATTAGAATTTTTCTTCAGAGTCTCCCTAACACAGAGTTTTCCTTGCTATCATCCCCTTGACCCTAGACATAAGAGTTGGATTACTGAGACAAAGCAGAAAGCATATACACTTAGGTCCGTGTCCACCCCAGTTTTGCTGGATCAGTTGATGTGATATGTGCCTATTATAATCATATGGAGAAATAAATTACTCCTCATCTGTACAAAGGGGATAATAATAATGGCTCCCTGATAATTTCACACATTGTTAAATTCCTTTGCCTTGCACCTGGTAAGAACTTAATGCTTGTCATTATTGAAATTTGTTAAAATTTCTATATTGGAGCCATAAGAAGTTAGAGACTAACATGATTAATTGTTACCAAGTTAGTTGTCGGGACCTGCGTTGGGGTCCTAGCCCAAGCAGAGACCCCTAGTCTCTGCCAGGGAGGTTCTTTTTCCGCTCTGATTTTCACAGCCAACAACGAACCGATGCTGAGGCTGGAACAGCACTTTTTTTTTTTTTAAATTGAAGTTTTGTTTTGTTTTGTTTTACACGTATTTAGCACAAGCTTTATTCAATGGCCAAAGAATGGAGGAGCAGGACCCTAGTTCATAAATCAACTTCTCCACCCAATTCGGGTAGAGACACCATTTATGTAGGAGGATGAAGGTAATAGGAAGGGAATTGGAAAGAGTGGGAGGAATATTCATGCATTATCAGAGAACAGGGGGATGGTTTGGGCCTGGAACTGATGCAGCTCTCCTTTCCAGTCCTTGTATGGGCTTTTCTGGTTGTTGCCATGGCAACCACCAACTGTCATGGTGCTGGTGGGTGTGTCATTTAGTATGCTAATGTATTACAATTAGTGTATAATGAGGCTCATGGTCTATGGGGGGGGGTCAGATCCTCTGCCATCTTGGGCTTAGTTGTTTCTAACTGGTTCTTGGTTTTTTTCTCTTTGCAGCTGAAACCTAGATTAGAGTAATTGGTTATTATTCAAGGGAAGGGCAGGGTGTGATCCTGGTGGGCGATGTCTCTCAGTTGCACTTCTCTACAATGATAACCAGTCCATAAGCTGTAAAATAGCAGCATTAGAGATATTTTGTATCGTTCACAGTTCTCGTTCCACATATACAAAGAGAAAAAACTTGTGCCAGAAAAAAATATTTTTAGGATTTCAAAAACTAATCTCACTTTTGGAAGAAAATATGCCATTTTATGTTAATATCTATACAAATTTTGACTGAAAATATATTTTATTAACTATGTCTAAGTGCTTAATTCTAAAATCGAAGAAAATTTGGGTGATTTTACTACTTTTATCTAACAAACCTTCCTTTAAGAGAATTGTGGAGCAAACTCTTTGTGGTCAGCTTTTATTTCCACTTACCTTATTGAACATTGGGCAGGACTGGGGTTTATGAACCAGTTTCTGATATAGAAGAATCTTATTTGTGTGGGTGTTTTGTTTTGTTTTCCGAGCTCCCTAAGTAGGTAAACACCTGGATGTGATTGGCACATACGTCATGTAAGCTAATTTACATACTCACCTTTCCTGTCCTTTCAGTTTTCTTTTTAAAGAAAGGCCTCCTGAAAAGGGATTGCTAATACTTTTAACCATTGTATATCCTTTGTTTCTACATTTCTTCTGTTTGGCTCTGATGGTTAAAAGCTCCTATCTTCATTAACTGAAAACGTTATTCAGTCAGAAGGTAGTAATGGTGCTATTGAGTTTCATCTCCTTTTTGGTTAACTAGATACCCGTGGAGGGCGGACAGGAGCAGCAGACGGATTCCACCAAAGGACGATGCCTGAGGAGAACTGTCAGTGTCCCTTCCGAGGGTCAGTTTCCTGAGTACCCACCAGAGGGCGCCGCTAAACTGGGTAAGCTAATTTATGAAAGGAAAGGAATTGCTGGTTTTTATCCGGTAATTTATGGACTTGTTATTGAGTGTTACAATAAAACAAAACATCCTGCATTTACTGCTAAGTTAGTGCTTTAAAATATGTATGTGTACCAAGAGTTAGAGGTCAGTGGTGAGTTTTATTCTTTATAACCAAATGGCAGCAAAGTTATTTTACAGAGATAAAATTTATCTGAGCACTGGTAAGGTTACCCTGCAGTCCTCGGTAAGTTGGTTGATGCGCTATTTCTGAATTTACTGCTTGGCTTTAAATTTTGAAAGAGCGTTAGGTGTCTTGCTGAAGCACTGAGATTCACCCGGGAGCCAGTTTGAGATGGGAACTTAGTATTCAGTGGTTTGTGCCCTGTTCACACAGCTACTGATGTTGTCTTGTATAATGTAATGTCAGATCAGGCTAGTTTAGCTGAGCTAGTTTTATATGGCCCATGTAAGTTATACTCAGGAGTGGGTGACGGAAGGGAGACATCAGAAGGACCCCACTTGAGTTGTTATGCACTAAAGAAATTAATGTCAGTATGAAAGCAGCTCTTTCCCTGTTTCCTACCTACCAAATGACCTTATTTGGTATTTTGCATGCTTATCAATGGTTGTTTAGATAATTAGGCCAGTCAGGTAGTTTTAAGGGAATATAATTAAGATTCAGTAAAAAAAAAAAAAAAAAGAATTTGAAAAGTAGGAGTTGCTTTGGTGTTTTCCGTTGTGGTATTATTTGTTTAGCGAACTTAGACATTTAGTCATAGACACTTAGTCGATAGATAAAACAGAATCATTTATTGTCTCTGTGTTGGCTAATATGGATACTTCTGTGATCTTGTTGTATTTTTGAAAATCAGGGTTTTGGTTTTTTGTTTTTGCCTTTTTCTTCATTTTTTTTTTTTTTTTCATTTTCTAAATGGAACTCAGAGTCTTAGCCACAATTTGAATCCTTTAGTTCTCTTTTTATCCTGTGACATTGGTTGCTTTTCTAGAAATTAGTCAGGTTAGCAAACACTTTTCTCTAACGAGTCATACTGGGAAAAATCAAATTTTTCTCTCATCCTATTTCTACTGTACTTCTTTAGCATGTGTTGAAACCAGTTTAGGTGTGACTAAAATTATATTGCAAGCCTGTCTGGGTGTAGCCATTTTATAGCCTGTTTGTATTTCGCTTACAAGTTCTATGTGACTTGGACTGGCTCAGAGTCTCCTTGTTTCAGCTCCTTTGCCGTCATTATTTGTAGTGTTATGTTGATGACTGTCTTTGCCACTTCTCTAGGAACCTTTGATTAATCACACTTTGACCCACACAAGTCAACTGATTTTGAGGAAGTGTAATTATAGTCTGAATAATTATTACGGTTTTCCGGAAGAAAGCTATAGGTAGTAAATTGTGAAACATCTCCAACAGTCCAGGTACAGGTTCCAAAGACAAACTGAGATGAGGTGGCCGCGCTGTGTAGTCCAGAGTCAGCCCTCCACCTCTGTCCTTGACAACACGTCTGGCAGCCACCTTGGCTCATGGCAGCCCTCAGGCATATTTGGAGTGGGTGTCCTGCATTAGCACTGAAAGCTGTCACTTATAAATATTAAAGGGGAAAGACTACTTTTAGAGCCGTTTTTTCTTACATTGCCAATCTGATGTTGAACTAGATAATTATTCTGTTCTGTTTTCATTTCCCAGTGATTTGTCTTCAGGCAAAATTCCTGCTGTCAGATATTTAATTGGGTAATTGCTATATATGTAACATTTTATGCCAGTCCGTAAGAATGAAAAGAAATAGAAGATGAGATTTCTGCCTTTAGAAGATTCTTATGTAGTTCGGAAGATAGATTATTGATGACTGTTCATATTACACAGTATTATTGTATATTGTGTGGCTTTTATTGATTTTTAACTTTTTAAAAAACATTCATTTATGCAGCAAGTAATTATTGAGTGATAATTATGTGCCAGACACTGTTTTAGGCACTTGATGTGTAGCAATGAAAAAAACTAGACCAAAACCGCCCCCTTGGTGGAGTTCACATTCTGTTGAGTAGTGACAGACAATAAGCAAGAGTAATAACTAAAATACATACTCTGCTAGATGGTGATAAGTGCAAAGACAAAAATAAAGTAGGGAGCAGGGGTAGGAAGTGTCGAAGTATGTTAGCTGAGGTGACCAAGGGATGCTTCACTGTTAAGTGACATGTGACTAAAGACCTGATAAAAGTGTGGGAATAAGACACGTGGATGCCTGTGAGGGAGGGGTTCCACTCGGGAACAGCTCGTGTAAAGTAGGAACAGCATAGAGGCCAGTGAGGCTGGAGTGGGAAGAATGAGGGGGAGAGTAGATGGAGATGACGTCACTGAACTCTGGCCAGCAGACCATAAAGGTCGTACAGGTCATCGCAGGAACTTTGGGTTTTGCTCTATGAGATGGGGAGCCACTGACTTCTATCTTGAGAGTAGGGATGCAAGGATGGGAGTGGAGAAACCAATTATTGCAATAATTTAGACAAGAGATGATAGAACTTGGGCCATAATGTAGTGGTGGAAGGGCTAAGAAGTGATCACCTTCTGGGTATATTGGAAGGTAGAGCCAATAAGCCAATTTGCTTGCTGGATTCAACGTGGAAAATGAGAAACAGAAGAGTGAAGAATTTTGGCTAGAACAGCTGGAAGAAGGAAGTTGTTATTTTTTAAAGGAAGGAAGACTGGGAGAGGAAGCAAGTTTGACAGTAGGGCTGACCGGGAACTCAGTTTGCACATGTTAAGTTTGAGGATCTTATTAGATACACAAGTGGAAATATGTGAGAGTGGAAATGGAGAGGTGCAGACCGACAGTACAGATTGCAGGCCTTTAGCAGACAGAGGATGTTTGAAGCCATGAGATTGAATGAAATCAGCCACGAAATGTGTTTAGGTAGAAGAGGAAAGTTCAAGACGGAGCCCTGAAACATTTGGAGGTTAGGAAGATGAGGAAGCCCTGGCAAGGGACGGACCAGAGAAGGATGAAAATCCAGAATTTGGTTTCCAAATAAGCAAGCCGAGTGTGTGTGGGGAAGCCCTTCTTTTTTGCTCGGTTCTCTCCCTTTGCAAGGTCTGTGTTCTTTGTTCCTCTCCAGCAGAGGAACCCAACGGAGGTCGGATCAGTTTCTGCAGATGTAAAACCAGGGCATAGATTTTGATTTCAGGGCTGAGGCAGTCAGCTCTGGAGAAACACCCACTCATGAAAAACACACACCTTTTATTCTACCTCAGAGAAGTCAGCACAGAAAGGAGCCCTGTGAATGTGAAGGATTTGTGAAGAGCTTCCGTTAGTGGCGCCAGCTTTACTGTACATCAGTGATTTCAAACTGGTGAAGACACTTGCAAGTTAAAAGGTGGGAAGGCCTGTCTTTTGTTTAACATGAGCAAGTTCACAGTGACAAGAAACCTCATAAATGTCAAGAGCTTAGGGGAATAAAGTGTGTTTAGGGAGGCAGAAGGGCTGGAGTGGGTAAGCAGAGTGTGTACTTCTCACTCACTAGTTCTCAGGCTCTTGCATTCAGCAGTTTACAGATTACCCAGGATACTAAAATGTATTTTTACCCTGGCGTTTGACACAGATTTTGATACAGCAAATTCTTTTCCACTGAAAATGGGATGCTTTCCTAAGGCACATGAACATCACGTCTAAAGCACCCATTTCCAGATTTAGAAGAACCTGGAAAAAGCTATTTTCCTCTGGTGACACTATCCAGATTTTAATTTATTCATCAAAAATAGATTTTTCAAATTTAACGTACAAAAAAGCATGATTTGCTGAATTATGAAAAGGAAATTACTTCTTCAGATCATAGGGTCTTTGCATGTAAACAATACAGGGACGTGTGTTCACTGGCCACATGAACTAGAACTACTAAAATTTCATTTTCAGTGTAAATATAACCTACATGAATTCAACATTTAAAAAAAAACCATCAGATACCTTTCAAGAATACTGTTAAATAGGGCGAAAGCTGAACAGTGGACAGCATTTTTGTGACACACAGGTTTATGGGAGAAAACATGTCTCTACTGCAGCGTGTTGTCTGCGGGGGACAGCACAAAGGTGGGTGGAGAACCCTGTCCAACCTGGTGGTTGCATTTCTTTGACATTCCAGTAGAGTTCATGCTCTCGTGTCCAAGTGGGCAAAGCAAAGTTGGAGCCTCAAGTGAGCAAGAATACTTGTTTGCAGGTGGCATCAGAAACATGATCATAAAGCTGGTTTAGTTAGGAAGTGCGAACATTCTTAAGTCCACACTTTCTCAATTCTTAAAGGGTTCACATTGAACTGGCAGATTCAAAACCAAATTTCTGGTAACTAACCCAAAGCTGCATCTTCAGGCCTCTGTTTTTTCATATTATGACAAAATCTTAAAATTACCTCATGGTCTTACTTAAGAATCTCTGGATTTTTAAAAAACTGGCTGTGATAAGTAAATTTGTTTCATTGTCATGGAGTCCTCAAAACCTAGAACCAATTGTTAAATGTCCTTAAGATTGCAATTTCACATAGCATGCCTTTGACACAAGTTAGCAAGCCTTAGGGAAGAATGTATCAGAAGTCTTTTAGAGTCAAAGTTAGCTATGCAGAAATTTCATGTTTATGTAAATAAAGAAGTCAAACAAAAAAATTTTAAATAACACCACCAAAAGAAGAAATCAAATTGGAAAAACCTTGAGGAAGAGCCAACTTTGCACCTGTCTTCCTAAGTTTATTGGCCCAACTGATAAAAATTTGAGGAAATTTTGAAGAAAATGAATATTAGAAAGCAAAATATACTCTCTAGGGCATTCATAAAATTATTGGAAAGGAGAATTCTTTTAATCAGAATTATTAGAGGATATTGATTATTCAAGTCTTAGCTTTAACTCTGACCTTCTCTGTTAAATTAGCCTGAATTCTAACTTTATGTATAAACTAATGAGGACTCACTTTTTATTCCCAAGGCATTTACTATTAGGAGTTTCTAGATAATTTATGAAGTATTTTCAAGATGCTAGAATCGTCTATAAAACTACAGGGTAGTAATGATAATATTGAAAGAAGGGGAAATGAAAGTAATGAAGATCTCATATTACAAGAAACATATTCCATTTTTCAGATAATAGATTTTAAAATGTTGATAAATAATGACTGTGTGTGGTAGCATTCAGCATTTAGATTGGCTATTAAATTTTTATGTATAAAAGTATATGTGATATATATTGTTCACTGTATTTAAACTTTTTAGCTTGATGTAGTCCCATTTCTTTATTTTTGCTTTTGTTTCCTTTGCCTAAGGAGACAGAGCCAAAAAATACTACTAAGAAAAATGTCAAAGAGCATGGTGCCTGTGTTTCTTCTAAGAGTTTTATGGTTTTGGGTCTTACTTTTAAATCTTTAATCTATTCTGAGTTTATTTTGTATGTGGTGTGAAAAAGTACCCCAGTTTGAATCTTTTGCATATAGCTGTCCTGACTTCCCAGCACCATTTATTGAAGAGGCTACAAATGGCATTAAATAAATAAACAATGCCGTTCTGGGGCTGCCGGCTGCTAGCGGGTGAGGCTGGTCCTGGTATGGCACTAAAGCCATCTTTATTTCACTCTTAGGAGCTAGATTTAGATTAGCAGTTAAAACTTTTTTTTTTAAAGAGGAAATCAATTTTCAGTTCTAAGTCAAGGTGCCAAAGCACAATTTCTGCTAAATTATGAGTGAACCTTTAGATTCTTGATTTGCTGTTTTATCTTCCTCCCCATCCTCATCCTGGTCCGATAGAGATTAATTCAGTTTTGTGAAAGGTGAGTCCAAGGCAGTGCTTCCCATCTGGTTGTGCAAATTATGTGTTGCCCAGCAACTAAGGGGTCCATGTCAGTTAATTGTCATTGTTGATTTGTCATTATTTCATAATATGTCCAGCAGGTGGCAGTAAAGTGTCTTAAATAAAGGATTCCTTTTCTGATTCAGTTAAGTCATTTGTATAGGCTATTGTCAGGGTTGCTGTAAATCCAGAAGACCTGGGAAGAAGAAATGAAGGAGGTCAGTATTTAGCTGTGGACCAGCTACTTGCTAAGTTTAGAAAGCTGTATCTTATGTGTTAATATTTAGGTTAATCTAACAAACTTTTAAACTTTTTTTTTAAACTTAAATAAAATTCGTTCTCTCCTTCAAGTTTACTATATACTTTTATAACAATCTGGAAGGTCAGGCTAGAATTTTCAGATTTTGTCCCATGTCACAAGAGGCCCCACAGACATACATGTGGACAGCCAGGCTGGTACATTCAAGCTCTGTCAGGGTTGGTGTCCCCCCAAACCCAAGTAGAGTCCTCTAAAATGTGATGCCCAGGTGAGGGGCCTCTCCTGACCAGTCCTAAGGCAATAGTAATCTTAGTAAACCACTATGGTGGTTGGAGAATTGGGTGAGAATGATAATGAGTGGCAAAAACAGTCAGGAATGGTTTTTAGATTCACTAGGACTTCTGGGGAGGAACTCAGTGGGCTGAACATAAGCATGTAATTGTGTTCCTTCCAGAAACCCCATTATAAGTATAGTAATGGGATATTCTTTTAAAGACATGGTCCTTCAAGGATAAGGATAAGGAGAGTGACAAAGAAGAAAGCAACCACAAAAAATAATCATACATAATAGTAAGTTGAAGGCTGGAAACTAGATGGAGTATGGTGAATGACCTCGCTGACCTAAGAAAGCCAAATCTTAATCCGGCAATGAAGAAAGCCAAGAACCAACCTGATTTTTGCTGCAGAATCTTCAAATAGCTCGGGAATCGATGGCATCAGGAACACGGTGGGAGGTCCCTCGGTCTTCTCCTAGTCTGCAGACCACTGGACAGTTGCTCTTCCCATCCCCACCTCTACCCTGATACAAGACTGCAGGTTAATCCTCTGGGGGGAAAAAACTCACGGGTCTCTGGACTGGGGCACACCAGGCAAAATTGAGAGCACAGGGGACTTTACCAAATACAAGGGACTAGAATAAACACCTGCACACGGAATAATGAGACTCCTCCGCCTGTCTCCCTCACTGGTCTTTATCCTTCAGGCAAGAGACCAGAAGAGTGCCATCGGGGTGTTAACTAGCCAAGGGGAGACCTAAGGATGCTGACATTCCCAAGACTAGCAGACACCGAGGGAGAGCCTCCAGCATGAAAGAGAAAGCCAAAGACAAATAAAACTAAAGGCAAAAGAACTTTGGAGGAACAGAGATAGGCTGGAAGTAGAAAATTTTAAAAAAAATCATTATCCTCAGAGAGAGAAAACATTACATACATGAGACAAGAACTGAATGCTCTACAAAGGCAAAGTGCTGCTGTATATTTTAAAAAATGGTAACAGAAATAAAACTCAACAGAAGGTTTAGAAGATGGATTTTTAAAAAAGTTTCTTCTGTACCGCACAGGGAACTATATTCAATAGCTTGTAATAACCTTTAATGAAAAGGAATATGAAAACGAATATATGTATGTATATTCATGACTGGGACATTGTGCTGCACACCAGAAATTGACACATTGTAACTGATGGTACTTCAATTAAAAAAAAGAAAAGAAAAGAAAAAAAAGAAGGGTTAGAAGATGAAAATGAGGAAATACCCTAGAAAGTAGAGGAAAAAAAATAGAGTGTCAGTCTAGGAAGTCAAAACAGTGAGTTCCAGAAAAAGAAAAACGAGAGGAAATCACTAGCAAAGTAATTTAAGAAAATGTCCCACAACTAAAGGGGTTACTAAGAGATTCCAGCTTAAAGGGTTACTAAGCACCTATGACAGGGCACATTTTGGGGAAATTTTCAGTTTGTGTCTGGTGACAAAGGGGCTGTTTTACAAACTGCCAAAGAAAGGAAAAACGGGTTGCAAACTGAAGATCAGATATCAGAATGGCTTCCTATCAGCAATATCAGAAGCTAGAAAACAATAAGGAATGCCCTCAGACTAATGAAGAAATTCAGTGTAGAATTCTATACTTGTCTATAAGCCACTGATCGCACATGAAGATAAAATAAAGACATTTTCAGGCATGCAAGGTTAAACAAATCACCTCCTACACATCATTTCTCCTGAAGCTAATGGAATGTATTCTTCACCAAGAGTGAGCAGGATGTGGGCTGTATTACAGGAGATCCAACACAGAGGAGAGACAGGGGGAGCCCTCAGCAGTTCCACAGCCAGGTACCAGCCGCAGAGTGAGGACAGCCAGTTCAGACTGGAGCAGTCAGAAGGCTGTCGTGAAGACGTCCACAAGGCGGCACAGTGAATAGAACTGAAACAACAGGACGTGAATTTGGGATTGAATTAACAATGAGGACGTAGAAACCTAAGTAAATGAATAATCAGACTGTGACTAAAGCCAGTTTCCATGCTTGATCAGTACCAGTGGTGACGTCCTCTGAGACTCGAGGTGATAAGCAACATTGACAAATGGCTTTATGATGAGAACCAGCTTCCTCCCACTTTAGTATTGTAAGTGTTCAGTCCATAAAATGTACTCTATTTTAGAAGCTAGCTAGATAAGTTAAAACTAAACCAGCACACTTGAGTCATTCCCAGTTACGCCCTCTTTCACAGATTCACTTAACATCCTTCTCCAGTAACAGACACATTTTAAGGTTTTACTCTATTAGCTGGCTCTAGAACTGACTGTAAAAGTGACGGTGCTCTAGGGCTATCTAATTTCTTCTTCAGCCTTTTCCAAAAAGCACTTTATTTGCGCTCACTACCTAATAAAGTGTTTCTGTAGCCCGAAGTCTGACTTCATCTGTCACTGAAATTTCCTCCATCAGAGATGTGATAAGTTCGAGAACTGCCGTCCTCTTCACCCTCTAACTCTGTTCCGAGTTAGTGGTAGTGACTTCCCTCCCCTCTTTGGAGCTCCCTGTTCCTAACCTGGTTGACTGTCCCGCTATCTGTTGTCCTTCTCCCGCGCTGTGCCTCCTCTGTTTCCCTCTCTGTAAGCGCAGGTGTGCAGGTGTCTGAAGGTCTAACCCTTACCCTTCTTCGCTTGCTTCGTCCTTTCTCTGTAGATGACCTCACCTATTTTCATGTTTCCAAATATCACCTTGATGCCACCAACTTTTAAGTCTTTGTTTCTGGCTTTAGTTTCTCAGCTCCAGACCTGAATTCCCAACTGGTCAACTGAACACCTCTACCAGAGTGGTCGAAACTAAAGCTGTTATCTTTGGGTAGTTCCTTTCTTCATCTCCTCCCCCCCCCCCCCCCTCATGTGACTGCTGCTTCTGTTAATAAGACCACCGTCCTTCTAATCCTCCTAACATGATGTGACTCAGTTGTTTTTGCCTAAATATCATTGTAGCTACCCATCAGTCTCTTCTTGTCTCTATTTTCTTCCTTCTCTGTTACTCTTTTCACTGCTTGTTTGGCATTATTGCCTTAAAAGTCACATCCATTCTTTGATTAGGAAGCTTCATTATCATTATTTCACTGGTGAGGATACAAATATTGTATCAGAGACTGAGATGCAGGGTAGCAGGACTTGTCTTGTGAGCCTCTCTCCAGTACCTCTGGTTTTTAGTATTTAATAAACTGACTTGAGCAAGGAAAACAAACAAAGTCACATTACTTTACTTGTTTAAACACTTTGACTGGATCTCCGTTATCTATAGCTAAAATCCAGATGTGCAGTGACATTGATGGGCCTCGTCTTCTGACCCACACTTGGCTCTCTGATGTCATCTTTCTTTACCCACCGCAGGGACTCTCATTCCCCTGGGCATCCTCATACGTGGGCTTTGACATGTCAGGCCATCTACCTGGATTGTCTGGCTCTGTTCTCTCACTCCACCCCCTCACCCTCCGTGTATGATAATCCTGTTTGTCCTGAGGCCCAGTCAGATATCACCTTTGGCAATTGTTTCCTTCATTTCACTAATCAGATTTCGAAACATTTATCTTTGATAAACAGCTTTTTTTTTTTTTTTTTAACCTCTCATACTGAATGCAAGTCCTTAGCTTTTATCAAGTTGTTGGTATGTGTCGTCTTTACCAGACTGGAACCTCTTAGTGGCCAGAACTGCTGTCCTGACGTCGTTTTTGCCACAGCAACTAGCAGGTTGTCACGTGCAGGTTGAGCGAGTGACTGATTGTTGAGCACGTGATTGATGTGGGACACAGTAGAGAAGCCCTTGCTTGACTTTTTCAGGTGGGGCACTTCCAAGTGAAGAATAATCTTAGATGTGGGAAGGTTTTTTTTTTTTTTGCCCCTGCAGGGAAAACCACATCCACTTCAGAGAAATATTTTAGGAACAAAATTAGAGAATTAATATCATTGTGTGGCCACAAAGACTGTAAACTGTTATTACAGTTACCAGTGTTGGTTCTGATAAGTGCCTAGTTGCTATGTGCCACTGTCCAAGTTACCAGGTCACAGCATCCAGTGTGCCTGGTTGCAAATGTCAGATCTGAAGTCTCAGACGGCTGCTGCCTGATTCAGTAACCACAGCTGTGTCAGTGAGCGTGGCATCTGTGCTTTACTTCTAAGATTTTGTTAGTAGTAAATAGCTTTTAGTAACTATTTTCTTGTTCCTATACAGAAAGGTAAGGGAAAATAAGTTCTTTTAATGAAAGAAAGTGATCTTTTATTTTATTTTTTTTTATTTTCATTTGTTTTTGCTGCATTTCAGGTTGATAGCATCATTTGGCGTTTAGGTTAAGAGATTAATTAGTATATCATAATCACAAGAGCAGATTTGGCAATTGTTTCACAGATAAGGAGTTTACTGCTGCAGGAAAGGAACTGCATGTTGGTGACCGAAACTCTCCATTCTCTCTGGAAGGCCTGCCTTTATCAGAGGCAGCCGTGGGGCAGTGGAAATGGCAAAGGCTTTGAAGTTGCCTTAACTGGATTCAGATTCTCATCATTAACTCTCAGGGTCAACTTCCTTATCTGATGAGATTTTTATTATGATTTGAAAGAAGAATGCAAGACCAACAACATAAATTTTGATTTGAGACAACCTTCAGTTCTCTCAGACTCTTATGAAACCATGGAACCAGTGAGATAATAGAGTAAGTGTTATGTTTCTCATTTTGCTTGGACAGGTTTAAATCAACCCAGTAAAAAAAATGTGAGGTGTGACGTCTTAGGAAGCATCCTGTCTCTGTATCTCATGACTTTACTCATGTTGTTTCCATTTTCACTTGCACAGTTTGGCAAATTCCTTTCTTCTAAAGTACAGTCATAATTCACCATCCTGTTATGTAACTTGAGGTAGAAAGATGGGGGTGGAGTTGTTTATAATACATCTTAAGATTTATTTTTGAGACTTGATCTAGGTTCTTGGCTGCCAAAGAACCTTTTCCAAAAGGAAAAATATATGATTCAGATAAGTTGGGCAAAATTGTGTAAACATTGCTAAACATTGCTTACATCAGTTGTGTGTGCGCGGCCTCTCTCTCTCTTTCTCCCCCCTCCCTTTTGGAGGGGCAGGGGAGGTGGGGCAGCAGAATTGGCTAAGCTATTTACCAAAGCCTTTTTAGTTTATATTTCAAACAGGAGGATTTATAAACCAGGCTGGTGGAAAATCTAGTTGAGTTTGTGTCCAAAACAGACTGGATGGAGCTGCCTCCAGGGAGGAGGCTGTTGTGTTAAGGACCTTGTAGGCACTCACCTGCCATCTCATTTCTCTAGTGACGTTACTCAAGAAAGGAAGCGCCCAAGCTTCTCATGAAGCTGCTGTGTTTGCTGAGTTGTTCTGATGACTTGCTTCTCTCTGAAATGTGCAGCCTGTTTCTTTTCTGCTGTCTTCAGAAATTTGTGCATTAAAATTTTTTTTCCCATTTTGATTGATACTTAGTATATCACAGCAGGAAATTCCCATCCATCTCATTTTTTTCCTTCTGCTTACAAAATAATGTTTGGTTTGCCTGTCCTTGGCATGGTCTTTCTAACTCTAGAGAGTAGAGAATAATAGGAAAAATCCAAGGTAGAAAAGAGTGAAAAGAAGATGAATTCATAGGATAAGAGGGAAGTAAAAGAGACTGAATTAGAAAGGACTGTAATAAAAATTATTACTTTATCTCAGTTCATTTCTTCAACTTAAAGGCCTTTGGGTTTTTTTCTCTCTGACTTTAATCAGGGTAGTGCCATCAAAGAGTCAACAACATATTTAAATGAAGCTTTTGTGATTAAGGTTTAAAAGTAGGAATTGCAGGGAAGTATTCAGATGTATGTGTTAGGAACTAGAGGAGCTAGGGAGGAGGGCCAGTGAAATAATACATTGGGAGTGACTGAAAATAAGAAAGGAAAATATATTTAAAAGCAGAATATCATTAGCAGTGTGCATAACAGATACAAATAGCTGTGGGAATAGCCACTAAAATCTAGAATGTTCCACAGTGATAGGTGAGCCTCCCAAAAAAGAAACCGCATGCAAAATAGGAGGAGAAAATTTAGCCTCTTCTAATAATGTTTGACCTCAGTGATGTAGCATAGGGTTATTGGTAAAGATGAGCTTTTATAACTAAATGTGTTTCTTCGGTTAGTAAATTAGAATGATACTCAAATTTTCATAAGCTTTCCTGAGGCTTAGCAATGAATTTTACTGCTCTGTTGTATTTATGCCTAAGTAATACATTTCAGTGTAGTGCTTATCTTAGTCACTTCTCGCTGCTGGAATAGAGTGCCGTGGACCGGTTGGTTTAAACAGCAAGCAGATTTGATGTCTGCTAAGGGTCCTCTTCTGGGTTACAGACTGCCAACTTCTTCTATCCTCACATGGTGGGGAGAGGGCATGGGAGCTCTCTGGGGTCCCTTTTACAAGGGCACCAATCCTATTCATGAGAGCTCCACCCTCATCACCTAATGACATCCTAAAGGCCCCACCCCCTAATACCACCTCATGGGAGTTAGGAATTCAACACATGAATTTTGGAGGGACACCAGCATTTAGTCCATTGCAGTACTGTCGCCACGCCATCTTATAAATATTGTAAGACCCTTACTGCAGGACCAGTTTGATGTAATGATAATGTCCAGGCGAACTGAATAATGTCCTTCTAACGAACATTTCTTCTCTATTTTGAATGAAACTTAAAAATTGCCAAACTCTTTTTAAAATTTAAGTATTTGTATATATCCAGGTTGCCGTCATTGAGACCTCTTAATAGTTTTGCAAAAGCACGCTATTATTCTAGTATCGGTTTGCATTAGAAGGTGGATTCTTGAGGCTAGTAAGTCTTCTTAAATTAGAAACTAGATGTCAGAGAACTATTAAAATACCATGGAGACTGTAATTAATAGCATCATAATTTGTTTTTGAATCTGAAGACATAACAGGCAGGAAGATAGACAACCTGACAGATTCTTGTAGCTACAAAAACAGCACAGAAAGTCCAACGGGAGTATCCAGTACAAAATCCAGCAGGAAGAACAATGTGTATACCGGCGTAGTGAATTGAGGGTGGTCTTCAGAAAGATATGTCCACGGCCTAATCTTCAGAACCTGTGGATGTGACTTCATGTGGGACAAGGGTCTTTGCAGAAGTAATTGAATGAAGGATCTCTAGATGAGACCATCCTGGATTATCTGGAGGGGTTCTAAATACAATGACAAGTGTCCTTATAAGAGAGAGAAGAGAGGAAGACACAGGCGCAGAGGAGAAAGCTTTGTGGAGCAAAAGCAAGGATTGGAGTTATGTAGACACTAGCCAAAAAAGTGCCCGAAGCTACCAGAAGCTGGAAGAAGCAAGGAAGGATTCTCCCCTTTGGACTTTGGAAGAAGTGCAGCTTTGCCTACACCTTGACTTTTGAACATGTGGTCTCCAGAAAGCCGTGAGAGATAATCTTCTGTTGTTCTTAAGCCCCTCAGTTCGTAATAATTTGGTCTAGCATCCCTGGGAAATGAATACACTTGGTTATTTACTTTTTTCTGATAAATTCTTGGATAATTAGTGTGCTGTGTAAGCTTTATCTCACCTCCTGTCATGTTTTTTTAGATACGGTTCCATGAAATGGTTAATTTTAAGTGTGAGTCTCTGATTCACATATTCAGAAATCTGTTGCATTTCTATACACTAACAGCGAAATATCAGAAAGAGAAATTAAGGAAATGATCTCATTTACCATCACATCAAAAAGAATAAAATACCTGGGAATAAATCTCCCTAAGGAGGCAAATAACCTGTACTCTGAAAACCATAAGGCGCTGATGAAAGAAACAGGTGGGAAGATATACTGTGTTCTTGAGTTGGAAGAACCAATATTGTTAAAATGGCCACACTACCCAAGGTAATCTCCAGATTCAGTGCAATCCTGTCAAATTACCAGTGGCATTTTTCACAGAACTAGAACAAATAATTAAAAAATTTATATGGAAACACAGAAGATTCTGTTTCTTCCTATTTCTTGGTATCACTGATTGCCCCCTCAGTTTTCTCTCTTTATATTTTTGGAATAAAAGTAAAGAATAGTTACAAATGTGAAGAAGCAAGAAGTGTGACCAGGTAGACATAACGAAGATGAAACAGCGAAAGAGGTGCTGTGTTATCCTTGTTTTGTAGATAAGAATACTGATGCCAGAGGAGTGGCAGAACCGAATTTAAGCCCAAATATGTGTGACTTAAAATCCACTTTTTTTGTGGTGCTTCCCCATCATTTTGTACAAATCGCAATTACTGATCAGCTATTTCTGGTTTAAAAATGACTTAAAATACTGACAGGCAGCTGTGGGAGCTTGTCTCTCTTCTCTTCCTCTTCCCAACTAGATTTTTTTCCTGCTTCAAAGCCTTACAGAGTGACTGACTTAGCAAATTACCTTTCCTTATGGAGTTATCTTTTTATTCATCATATACACTTAAAAATTGTTCCTGTTATGTGCCACACAGTGTTCTGGCCTGTGCGAACAAAGCATTCAGAATAGTCAGCAGTGCAGACCAAAGCCCATGTCTTCATGGAGCTTACATTCTGGTAGGAGCAGACTGACAAAAAGAAACAGCTCCACATTATGCCATGTAGTGATGAACGCAATGGAGAAAAAGTGAGATCGGGTAATGGAGCAAGGGAGTGCTATGGGTGAGAAAGGGTCCGGGGAACATTACTCCATATGAGATGATCAGAGAAAAATCTCACAATTTAAGAGCCATTTGGTGAAGACTTGAAGGAAAAGTTCCCAGAACTAACGGTTATGAGTTTCCAGGTTAAATGAGTCTGTTAAGTGCTCAGCATAGTGAATAAATAAAGACCTATTTCGAAGCACATGTTCCGGAAATTTCAGAACATCTGTGATGAGGAGAGCCTTCTAAAAGTTTTCAGGGATTTAAAACAGAAACAAAAATACAGCATGTAGGATTCGAAAAAGAGTAGCATCTGACTTCTTTGAAAACAATGGTAGAAGCTAAGACCAGAGAGCAGTGCCCTTCAAGTTCCAAGTGAACGTAACTTCTAAACTGAAATTAGACTCCAAGCTGAAGTAGCTGTCAGGTTACTGTCAGGGTAAATCAAAAGGGACAAGATGACAAAGGCAATCCCCGGAATATTGGTGAAGGGGGTAGTCTCAGGATGGCAGCTGTGTAGCTGACAATCCGGTCCAAACTGGGGGAGGAGGATGGAAGGCTTTTAGGGCCTTCTTAGTGTAATCTCAACATTTCTTAATAATATTCTTACACCACTAGGTTTATTTAGACATGCTGAGATCAATACCAAAAGAAAAGGCTAAAAATTAAAACGAGGGATGTGTTTGGTGGGGTGGGTTATGGGGCTGCTATTTTTATTAGCCTATTTGATTTTAAGTATGGTTGGCTCTCCCCCCCAAAGAACGTATATTATTTAATAAAGTAATGTGTAATTTAAGGGAACAACCTTTTGAATGTGTAAAGTCAGTATGATACTACAGCAGGGTTGTGAAAAATTAGATACTAAAATTAAGTTTCCCGAGAGAGTGCTAGCACATTAAATGTTAGTTTCTTCCTCTCTGCCAGTTTTGCTGTATTTTCTGTAAGAAAAGAAATCTTGAGTTCCAAACAGTTGATATATGGACACATTTAAAACTCAGCTAGTTTTTAAGTAGGGTACTGTAATTTCAGACTTTTAGTACAAATTATACATTAATAGATTATGACAAAACATTCAAGATGCCAGACTTTTTTTGTGAGAACAATTCCTTTCATTAAAAAAGTCACAAATAATAAATATGTAATCAGAAGTGAAGTACATACCAAAAAATTAATTTGATGAAATTTAACATCGTTTCCTTGAACCACTTTGGACATACTTCTTGCTACCAACAAGACAGGAGATTCTATCTCCGGCAATATTTAGGTCAGCTTTTATTATACATTCAATAAATCTTGGTTGATAATATTGTTGACTAAATTGCCTTAAGTCATCAGAGTCATTTGTGGGGGGCGAGGTGTAAATGTTGTTGACAACTAGAGTGAAGGCATTAGTTTATTTACGTTCCACTTTATGACAGCATTATAATCAGGTAGCTAGTAAGACCTGCACAGTCTTTTCTCAAAATTGTTTGACTGGGAAAGTCCAGAAGATTGCGCTGACACTAGCTCATAATATGAGGGACATAAGTGATGTGTTATTTTGTTTTAATGTTTTTGCTTGGAATATATACCTAAGATTCTGCAAGTTACTGTCCCACATACCTACTGAGAATTATTTCACAAAGCATTTCGTTTGTACCTCTCCTTAAATAATGTAAGGTGTCAGCATTATCTTATCGAGGCATCTACTGTTACAGTATAGAGTATGTAGTGTCTTGTTTCTGCTGTTCTCTGTATGGAACAAAGGACTGAACAGTGCTCTTGGTAAGAGGAATACGTTTTGACAAAGTTGCAGACTTTTCCCCATGATTATAGTTGCAGGGGGATGTACCACGTAATGAACATATTAAAAGTGTTCCCTGGTAAAAGAATTAAACATTTCTATAAGTGGAAGGAAAAGAAACTGATTTCAGAGAATCCGAAGTGATAGCTTGTGAGTCCTGGTAAATGAAGAAACCCGTAAAGATATTTATCACAAAACGGTAAGCGTTTTGAGGGAAAGAATACCATGTCAAATCAGAGATGAATGATAAAAATTGTTCTTATTTCTCATCCCCCCACTTTTTAAAGCCCCACCCCCACCCCAAGTACACAGAGTACTGTTTTTATTTTATTTTACCCAACAAATGCTTGCATAGTGGTTTGTGCCTGGGATTGTTCTAAGCACTTTGCAAATATTTACTTTATGTTCTTGGTACTATTATTATCCCTGTTTGTTTTTTAATATTTAATGAAACTGAGGTAATGCTTTTCCAAGACTTTGCAGGTAGTAAGAGCCACAGCTGGTATTTGAAGCTGGTGATCTGGCCCCAGAGTTAGTCCCCTTACCTCTGTGCTTTCCCCTGCTCATACCACCCTAGAGTGGCGAGCATGAGAGGCAGGGTTTAGTACTCCTGGGTCCTATGACGTTGTCAGTGTTTACCTCCGTGTGCTGCTACAAAAACACATTCATCAGCAGAGATGTCTGCTTTACGGTTATTTAGTGGAAAATGATGTGTAGTCATCAGTTCGAAAATATAAAAACAGAATATGTAGGAGTTTTGTTGCTATTGGCAGTCTTAGGAAAAACTGTGATGAATGAAATTCTGTTTACTGAAGATGCAGCTTCATGCATCATTTAGAGGACGTCTCTACCACAAAGCCATTCAGCACTTAATCACACTCAGTAAATACTGAGTCCAATTAAACACTGAACAAGGACGCACAATATTCAGCATTTCCCAATTTACATTCTTTTTAATTTCATGTTTGCATGGGTATGATATGGAACTTAAAGTTCGTATCGTACGAATTTTAGGAAATTTTGAATGTTTTGTGAGAGGTCATTTTAATCATGCAACCACAGACGGGTACAGGGTAAAGCAGAACCTGTAATAATCACGTTACAAGTTCAAGTCTAGAAATTCTCTGAGCACAAAACAGTATCCTTAAAATCAGTGTTGTGGCCTTTCTCTTGCCAATGAGAGAGAAACCATTGTATTTATTTCCTGACCTGAGTGGGAAAGGGATAGCCCCAGTTCCCACACGCAGACGTCCCTGCCCTTCATTCTCTGGGTGGCATCTGGAGAGACCCCGTAGCGGGGCTGGGACTCTGCCCTTAGTCACCAGTAGCTCTTTCCTTAGCAGACTGATTAATCTCTCTTTTACTTCTCAATTTTTGTCACCCATAAAATATCACTTAAATATGATACTTCCCTGATAATATAGCTGTCTTTCACTTATTTCTGTCTCCTATCAATGTGACATTGTTAGCATGTTAAATACATTATTTAGTTTTAGATTAATTCAAAAACCCAAGCAATATTCTAAGTTTATTATATCCTGGGGCAGATTTATCCGTTAATAGTAACCACTTCTGAAGGTAGGTTAAAGAATAGTACAGACACATAATCATAATTCTTGAATATGTTGAAAAGCAAATTTTTTTTAAACCGGAATTACATACTACTGTCACTGAAACAAATCTCTCATAGAGGATTTTCAAGTTTTTCATTGGTAGTGATTATTTTTTGTCCTTAGCTTCAGCATAATGAATTTAGATACCATGTTTTATTGCTGAGGGAAAATGCATTACCCTTGTGATGGACAGGAAAATTTGGCTTGTTTTCAAAGCAGATGATAAATCAGTCCTTGAATGCAGTATGTGTGTTGCTGCACCACATCATGTTTTCTTTGTGGGATTGCTGGTTTGGAATTGACTCTGTGCCTTTTGCCTTTTCTGGGAGAGTATCTAATTTATTTCTTATGATGTAGAACTTTATTTGGTAACTATAAAAATTTTTTTATTACCGTATGTGAAGAAATTTACAAGAAAGTTTTAACCTCTTGAAAGTTGTTTTTCATATTTACTGATATTTTCTAAAACTAGAAATGATTATTTATGGAGTTGTTTTTCACGTCCACAATGTTTTACCCTTGGCTTTAACAGATTAGCAGATTATTCATTTTAACTTAAAAAAAAAAGAAAAAAGGAAAATCTTCATGCCATTACGTAGAAACTTAAAAAAAAAAAAAACTCTCCTCAGGAAATATGGGGGAAATAATTGTATTTCGAAATGTAATATTGGAAGTGAAAATGCAGTAAGACTAGTATCATAAAGTGGGACAGGACTGCCCTCTTGGAGCCTAGAATATAATTGAATAAAAGGGTCTAATTTTTATTATTATTACCATCCTAATGGTTCAGTAGTGATGGATAGAAGTACCACAGATTAATTTTTCCCTTGCTTAAGAATTAAATTTTCCTTTGGGGAGTGAATTTTTTTATTAAAAATAATCAGAACTGTCTTTTTAGAAATTGAATATATTTGTCATATAACATTGTATAAATTTAAGATGTACAGTGCATTACTTTGATTTTTTATATATTATAATATGATTGTGATATTTATATGTTAGATAATTGTAATACAGTTTTGTTGTCTGTGTTTATTATACTGTACATTAAATCACTGTCTTATTTACTATTTGTTGCAAATTTGTACCCTTAAACAATATCAATTGTTCCCCCAGACTCATTCCCTGGTAACCACCATTTTATTCTCTGGGGGTTTTATTGTTTTTGGTTTTTTTGAGTGTGACTTTTTTAGATTTCACATATAAGTGATGTCATACAGCCCTTGTCTTTGACTTACCTCATTTAGCATGATGTGTTCAAGGTCCATACATGTTGTTACAAATGACAGGGTATCTTCCTTTCTCATAGCTGAATAATATTCCACTGTGTATATAAACCGTATCTTTTTTTTAACCATTCATCTATTGATGGGCATTTAGGTTGTTTTCATCTCTTGGCTTCCATGAATAATCCTGCAGTAAACATTGGAGTGTATATATCTCTTCAAAATACTGTTTTCATTTCCTTTGAGTATGTGCCCAGTAGTGGAATTGCTGGATTGTATGGCAGATTTTTTTTTAATTTTTTGAGGAACCTCCATATTGTTTTCCATAATATTAGACCAATTTATATTCCCACTAACAGCGTACAGGTTTCCCTTTTCACCACACCTTCACTAGCACCTGTTGTCCCTTGTCTTTTGAATGATAACCATTCTGACGGTATGAGACGTGTCTCATTGTGAGTTTGATTTGCGTTTCCCTGATGGCTAGTGATGTTGAGCATCTTTTCATGTCTGTTGTCCATTTTGATGTCCTCTTTGCTTCTTGACTTATCTCTTCTTGGAGTTCTGCTGGGTTTTAGCTTGCTTCAGTTAGTTGTGAGAGACTCATGGAAACTGAGTGACGTGGACTTTACCTACAGTATGCAGTAGTGTTTTGAGCTGTATATAGTACATACGTACGTTGTTGTATCAGTGGTATGCCAGAGGTGACTGTTCTGTACAGTACTTTGCTTTTTCTAAGTGGATTTGTGGAAACAGTAGCCCACACTTGCAAATATTCTTTAAAATTAAGACAAAACAAATGCCTAATGACTTTTTTTTTTTTTTACTGAAATCTGCATTATATGGGAAAGGTGGACTAGTAATACTTCAGTTATGACAGCAGATTAGCTTAACAGGAAATCAAGAAGCCTTGATTGTGTGTGTGTGTGTGTGTGTGTGTGTGTGTGTTTAAAGCTGCTGAAGAAAATGAGTTTTTGAAGGCTTTAGTAAAGTACAATTTAAGCTCTCGTTTATAGAGTCAATGTCACAGGCATGTCCTTGGCTCTGTGAGCACATTGAGATATCCGTTAATATCCAGCCTTATCCCAGAATGTTTTTAGTTGCTTTTTGCTATTTATTAATGAATTTTTTTCACCGAAATAGAAGGGTTGCTTTTGTTCCTATATCACTCATACTCTGAAATAAAACTAGAAAAACATTTGCCTAGATTTTTCCACAAAGGTTTTGCTTCTTCTTCTTTGAAGTATGGTCTTATTCCTACGAGAGCCTGAGTATTGAGAAAGGTGACTGGTGTGATTTTGCCTGCTCTCTGTAGTGCTTCCTCCCGGCCATTTCAGGTGAGCAGATGCAGTCTACCAAATTCCCTTAGCTGGAAAAAGCCAGGTAAAGTCCTCATGCCTGGCCAGAAGTTGTAAAAACATCATGTGGCTATCAAAATTGTCACTTGTTTGGCATATGCGAGTACTTTGCTAACCCTATGACTAACAGATCCTCTGGTTTTTATAATGCCTTTTTGTCAGAAGAGAAGTGTGTCTTATCCCATTATACACAAATAAAATGAAATAAAAATTAGAATTTCAGACCTTTCTGAATAAGTGGGTGACTTTGGTGTTTGTCATTCCAGTAACAAACAATGATTTCCTTTTCTAACATGAACTCTAAAAAGAATGCTGTGGGAAGACCACAGTATCAGAATGTCACTCTGGTTTATGGGGAGACATTAAAAGAAACTGTGTTTATAGTTAGAAGAAGCTGTGTTTCTGATCATCCGCTGGTCAAAAGAGCGAGCGCACGTACAGACTGGTGGACACCTCGGTTTGACGGCTATTGATACGTGTGTCTGCTTGGAAGAGGAGAAGATGTGTATTAAGAGGGGTTTTTGTCTTTTTGCTCATTTGTTAATTTGTTCGGTAAGAAATAAAATGGATATGCAAGTAACTTTTAATTACATGCAGCTAGCTTATTTTTTGTGCCCTTTGATTCTTAGAAAATCATGCATCTGTGATCTTAGGGTTTCTTCATGGCTGTCACATAGACTTCTATACCAGTACCAAAGTCAGAAATCTATAATTACTTCTGTAAGGGGTAGGGAGAAAATATGCTATCTATATTCTTCAAAATTCTCAAAATACCCTCTTTGATTGATTCATAACTAGGAAAAAGTATCCTAGCCTTTTAGAAACAAAACCAGTATTTGTTGATACTGAATTTGGAAACTCGCAGAGCTGCAGCCTTCAGCAGTCCACTTGTACCCATTTTCAAGCTATTTGTTTATTCAGCAAATATTTATTAAGCACTTATTATGTGGCAGACACTATATAAGTTCCAAGAAGGACAAGAACAGAGTTCTGTGTTAGGTTAAAATAAGACCATAGTTCGACAAGGTGGTAACCAAACTTTGAATTTGATTGATGCTCTTATTTATGTTTGGATTATAACACGGAATCCCAGAACTATTAGAGACCTTTAAAATTATCTACTCCAATCCTTCATTCAGTGTTTGAATATTTTTTATATTCTTTGATTGTTACTGATATTTGACTATTTTTGACTTACATTTTCAGGTAGTTCAACCTAAGAGAACCATTTAAACAGCACAGTGCTGGACCATGACTAAATGGATTAGTCAAGGAAATGCCATCCAGCACTCCATACAGAGGAGAAATGTGAAACTAGATATTGACAGCATAGTGACCATTTGCAGAAATAAAATGACTCACGTGCCCTCATGTAGCCAGAACGAACATCCTGGGTGCTGAGCTGAGCATTCTAGTTGTGTGAGCCGATATATCAGCTCGAAACTCCTTCAGACTCTATGAGGCTCTTCTAACCAATGAGGGATCTTCTGTATAGATGTGGGTTTCAGTAGCTTTAAACTTGAGCTCCTGGCCAGAGGGTGAGCCACTTACTCATGCCTCTCCAGCTCCTGAGAGAACTCCTCCCTGCTGCTGTAGATTAAGGTTGTATCAGTCTCTTCAGTCTCTACCCCAGAAGCTGCATTGCCCCGGCCATGACAGCACAACACATGGCTGTGGGTTCATAGATGTTAAAAAATTACTCCAAGAAGCAACTCCTAGGGATCAGGATTTCACCTGTTACAGGGAGGTCCTACTTGGGTAAAATGATGAAATGACCATTTTCCCTTGGTATATTATTTGATTGACTTCGAATAGTTCCTTGAGACTGTACAAACCTGAGACGAATTCCTTTATATTTTTGTTTTTACTACATGACGTACACAGTGGTAGGCTCTGGCATCAGAAAGTAGATACACTATGGTCCCTGTCCTCAAGTTATTCTAAAGCACTCCTTAGTCTTAAGTACTTACAAAAAGTTTGATAAATGTAATATATTCTTTCATCCACCCATCCACCCACCCATCCACCTATATCCATCCATCCACCCATCCATCCATCCATCCATCATGTATTAAGTACCTACTAATGCCAAGCATTGTTCTAGGATTTAGCCATAAGCTGAAAACAAGACAAAGTCCTGCCCCCATCTATGTCATGTTTTGGTGGGGAAAAAAAATAAACAATAAACATAATATAATGTTAGGTAATGATGAAGGCTATAAAGGAAAAAATAGTGGAGAGTTAAAAAGTTCAGAGGAGAATATGATCAACTCTGGGTAGGAAACAGGGTAAACCGCACTAAGAAAGTAATTTTAAATCTGGGTTTTGAAGGGTACATTAGAGAATGGCAGGCAGACCATGCAAGGACGGAACTTCTAGATAGAGAAGTAGCAACACCAAGGCTAGAAAGCATAAAGTAGGGGAATACAAATAGTAATACAAGCTTTTGAAAAAAGATTTAGTATAGAAATTAATAAAATATGATGTATAATCTCCTTGGAAGAATGCTGAATAATGGAATAACATCATACTGGGATTTAAGAAAAATTGTTTCCTCAACAGTGGCTCTCATATTTACTCAAGTATCAGAACTCCAGGAAGTAAAAGTACTTTTTGCAGAACACAATAAATTATTGTTATAATTCACTTTCAGATATCTGAAAATGTCATTACTGATCTGAATTTGGAGCCATTCGAGGCATCTTTAAGGTTAATTAACAGTAATAGATTCTAACATTTTAAAATATATTTAAGAAGAAAAACTCACACTTGAGAAAATCGTATACATGAATTTTTTTCTGTTATTTTGGGAAGGATTACTGTTACTCTGTTTTATCATCAGAACACCAGGGTTGTTAAGTGGCGTAGTTGGAGAACTGCTGCACTACAGTTATTCATCAAATGGACTGTCTTCCTGTGTGGGAAGACTTAGGGAGTCACTGTCTCTTAAAGCAGGCAGGCTTTTTGGAAAGCCACTTGCAGTGGCCCTAACTTCCTTTTATTGAGCTGAGCTCTCTCTCCCTGATAACTTAGACTCACTGCTGAGATTCTTACACTGTAACTCTTGGATAGAATTATGGAAATCATGACCTATTCTTAGAATTATTCTGAGAAATAGTAAGTCCAAATTATTTCAGTATGCTTTGCACTATTTTAAGGTTGATTATAAATGACACTAATAGTGATAAAGCTGTGTATTCACCTGGGTGAGCAGAGGGTAGGGGTTGTTGGTGTTCAAGGCAGGGTGAGAATCTGGTCTGTAAGTCTTCATAGTTAGGCCCTGAGTTTGTTCTTTTTTGTATAAATTTTTGCTTATGCCTCTCTCCCCACCCACCATGATTTTTATTTGAGTAGCAACAGAGTTGAGGAGCAGTTCATCTGAAGTAGAAATAGGAAGCCCAAAGTAAAGGTAGAAGAAAATGCATTGTTAAAATATTATGATCCTTGAAGGAAGATGAAATTAGATAACAAAAACCAGGTTATGATGGAATTAAAGGAATCTTTAAGTGTAAACCATTGAAACTTGGCGAGAAAAAGAGGAGGAAAAAGGCGTGCCAAAGATACTTACATTCACATAGACATACAGATACACACACGTATGTATATCTGTGTATCTAGCTAGTATGTGAGAGGTATATTACATATAACACATTTATATAAATGCATAGAATATATGTATTCCCGTCAGCTGTTTGTTAAGTGGTAAATGACAGATCGATACTGTGCTCTTCTCAAGTCTATCCTGTTCCACTGTCTGAAGTGGCAGGTGGAATCTATCAGTGATTTAAACTGTGAATTTTCTTCAATGTTTTAAAAGAAAAAATTTTTAATGGGGGAAGTAATTTGAGGTTTATTTATTTGTTTATTTTTTTGAACAGAGGTACTGGAGATTGAACCCAGGACCTTGTGCATGCTAGGCATGCACTCTACCACTAAGCTATACCCTCCCCCCAAAACTGTGAATTTTTTAATTGATCAATCCTGACCTGCTAACCTCAGCAACAAAGCAGCTGCATAATGTGTTAGGTAATCATACCAATGGTGACGATTATATCATTTACCTGCCTTCCTTTTTTGGAATGTAGAAACAACAAACCCTAGAAATATGTCAGATTTTTAAAACAAACCGAAATGATGACTAAGGACAGTGCTGTCATCTATAGTATTACCACATCTAGTTGACTAGTTATGAGCCATTCTGTTTATAAAGTTAATTTTTGATTATTCTTTATTTTTAAAGTGAAATGCTAGCTTGAGACTTGGATGAAAGGTTTTAGAGAAATAAAAATTTTCTGAATTTAAAATATTTCTGTTGTGATAAGGTGATGTACTGAGTGAGTTTAAGATAGTAATGTGTGTTAGCAGACTTCTGTCTCTATCAGCTGTAAGATATTTCCCTGGTTTTTGTACTTTGAAAAGTTTATATTTTAATTCAGCGTAAGGATGTTCAAAATAAGAATCTCTGAAGTTTGCTTTATTTTTCTGTCCCTAAAATAGGAGAGATTTTGAAATAGATTGCTTAAAAAAAATAAATCACTTCTTAAAACACACAAATGTATATATATACATCTACTCCTGGGACAGGGGAAATGAATTACCTCGTTTGGTAACTAACATTGCTTCTCCTGAGCTGGATGGCTGAGCGCTGCGCTGTGAGTGGGAAGGATGGCTATTGTTCAGTGCTCTCGCAAAAGAACTGGGGGGAAAAAAAGGATTCAGTTTGACTGGCGTTGGCTCTGGCTTTTCTGCATTCCAAACTGTCTGAGGCATAGAGCGAGAGCAAAAAAAAAAAAACAGAGAGCGCGCGAGAGAACGAGCTCGGACCAGTACCGTATAGAAAGTGTTTTGAGTTTCTGACTGGCGTGCCGGAAAGATCATGTTAGCAACACCCAGAAACTTAACAGAATGCAGACCCCAGGTAAGAGTTCCTAGAGTCTGTCTCAGACAGAAATTAAAGTTTGTATATATTTAAAGGGAATGTGTGGGTTTTTTTTTTTTAAATTACACAGATGCAAAGACTGTTTACTTTTGTGATTATTGGCTTAAAAAAAAATAGTTGGTTTTCATTACTTTGAGTTCACAGGAATACTGTGTGGAGGCTGTCAGCAACCAGCACAAAATCCAGCTCAAGAATAGCCTTCTGAGAAACTCAGATAAATTACAAGTGTAATGATCACAGCAAAATACTAACACTGCAATGTTTACTGTTCTTTTAATAATATGAAGTGGATTCTTATTCTGGATCTTCTCTAGATGCTTTATGAAACATTAAGATACATGGGCATGGATGCAGTCCGTTTCTTTCTGAGGGAGACAAAATATCTTGACCATCATTAATACTGTAACAGCCTTGCTTGAATTGCAGTAGCTAGTAATAAATCTGTGTCATTCGGCAAGTTCAACAGGTTGGATGTCTCTATGGAGACAACACTAAGAGTTCAGGTGCGAACTTTGCTTGTTCTTTTTGCCCAAGGCATGCTTTTAACATCCTCTGCCAGAAGATGACAGTTTAGCAACTTTAACTGATTAGCTCCTTGAAAGTTCAATCTCAAAGAGACTTTAGGAGAGCATCTGCTACAGTCCACACTCTCCATTTTCACTGAGAACATTGAGGTCTAAGGCATGTTGTGCTTGTTCAAAATCACAGTGTTAGAACAGAACTGAAATGAAAATCCAAGTCTCCTCATTTTCAGTTGACTGGTTTTTTCATGGTACCAGCTACATTTAGGCTTTGTACCATATCTGCTGGTATCAGGTACCGTTTGAGTTATTGCCTAAAAACCAAATGCATCATAAACCTACCTAGATTGAAATCTTATGAGGAGGAGATACTAGGGGATGGATGTCATCAAATCAATATTGATACCATGCTTTTGATCATGGTGTATGACAAAATATTTGTCAGAAGAAGAAAAGCTTTCAGTTAAGGAAATGGACTATAGGTTGGATGCTGCTTTTATATAAGCAATTACATAGCTGTGGCATGTCCTGAATATCTCTATGTAAAATTAAAACTCTTTCAAATTGGTATTAATATCTTTTAAAGACTTTAGGACCCAGCAGTTTTCTATATAATTTATTAGTAAAGCCTTTTTTTTTTTTTGTAACTTGGATGTATTTACTGGAAGCAAAAAATCATCCCGTATTCACTGCCTTCTCTAAATTTATTTTTTTTAATGTAAGATAACATTTTAAAGTTACCCAACTATTTGGACCAATTGCTTCCTTATCCAGGGTCCAGCTCTGTTTCTCTCGATTTGTAAGGGTCCTCTGTTACTTAACTTCATGAATTATGTGTTAGAGGGTAACTTAAGTGGAGGATCTTGAGAGTCACAACAGACAGTGCACATCTGTCTTCATACATTTTCATTTAGTCCCTGAAAAGGTTACTGCCCTTTCCATTTTTCTGGGGACCATTGTGGGGTTAAGAGAGGCCACACTATTCTAGTGAACTAAATAGTAAAGATAGCCACTGTCAAAAGGATCTGTCATGGCTCTTCACAACTCCTGGGAACAAGTGAGCCTGATGTGGCCCTAAGCACAGTGAAGGGATGTAGTCTTTTTGTGTTAAAGCTTGACCTGTTCATTCCAGTTTTCAGCTGGGTCTGTGGAAATGCAGTTGTGATTCACAAGTCTGTGAAGGAGGAGCAGTAAGTTGTAAGGAATAGTTTCATTACTGCTCTCAGCTATCGGAAACCAAATTACAAAGTGCATCCTCCACCCAGTAGGAAACAAGAGACTGTTTGTCTTACTGCCGAATCCATTGTTAAAGCACACTGTCTACAAGAGGACTGGTGGCTGTGAGAATGAGGACGTAATGCTCTCTACAACTTAACAGTGTTCATGTTGTGTTACGCGGGGCTGAGATTTTCCTCTCTCCTTCTCTCCTGCCTGGAGTATGTGGAAGGACTGCCATGACGTGTGTGCGTATATTATGTTATGTGTGTGTATGACAGGTGTTAGGGTGGACCTTTGGCCTGAGTGCATTCGTCTCCCCATACTGGAAACAATTAGGACATTAATCTATTGCTGCTATTTTACTCACCTAACTTGAAAGAAACTACTTTATTAACCATCCTTATCATCAGAAATCACTACTACACATTAGAGAGAGAAAAATATTAGAAGGAAACACATATTCCTTCTCTCCTGAATACAAATGTCAGGTTCACCAGATTTATACTTTGTGTGTTAGAGCAAAGCACTGTGGTAATAAGGTGCCCATTTTGTGAGTAAAGACAAACTAAATGGGAGGGAGTGGGCAGAGTGAAATGAATGGCATGAGGAAAGAAACTCTCATGTGTACGTGAAATAATTTTCTTTTGACAGTTGTTTTTTTGAAGGCAGGCACAATTTCACTACTCATGATTTTTCCCTTAATTCTTTACTCATAAAAGTTACCTGATTAGCCACTCAAAGCTCTGGGAACGCAGACATGGCTGTGTTTTACCTCCTGCTCCAGCCATGACCTTCAGCAGCCTCTCAAGAGGGACAGTGTTACAGACTGGTTTTGTTCTTTCTGTTCTTTCACGCTCTCTAGTGGTTGTTCGTGGTGGTTCTTGTTTTCAGTTCCCTGTGTATCAGTTTTAGTGAAGAAGCAGGTGACTGTGGTGAAATAAGTTTCACCAGATTCTTACACTTGACGTGCATAAACTTTCCGAAATATCAAATTCTTGAGTAGGGAGAGGGAAAAGCTGTTTATGTCCTTTTGTTTCCTAGTGAACAGTGATTCAAGAATGTGCCTTATTACTCAGCAATATGAATCCTCTCGAAGCTGTCTTCTTTTTATTATTTTCCTTTTCTTTCTTTCTTTCCTTTTTTTTTTTTTTGTGCTGATGGGGATTCAGTCTATCAAAATTCCACATTTAATTATAGGTATGATGTCAGCTTGTGTTTGGAAGCTTTAAGCATTGCCACTGAGAATACTTTCTTTGTACACACTTGACAAGTAGGAGCGACTTACTGAATCATCATTAAAATTCAGAGGAAGGTCTTTATCTTCTCTGGGACCTTTCTTACCCCTACTACTCAGACGTTACTGTTCTGCTGAATTAGGAACACTCTGAACTTACAGACATGGGAAGGGAGCCAGTAAGGCATTCTTAACCAATAATTTGACTCTCTACAACTCCACATTTCTGTCATTCTTAGGTTTGCAGTATTTTATAAGTAAATAATTGCTGAAACAGCAATTTGAAAAGTTAGTTTAGGTTCATAGAGTTCTGTTCTTTGAAGAAGAAAAATTACCTAATTCTGCTTGCTGTTTTTTATGTCACACTTTCAAAGGTAAGCAACTTTAGCTTCCAGGATCAAGCAGGTGTCATTCAGAATCAAGTGTCACCTAGGTTAGCCAACCTGTTGGACAGGTCGCTTACTCTGATGTAATACATTTTATTCCATAGACAATAGAATACCTTTGAAAAACTTAGCAGCACTGTTGTGTAGTTAACTACCCATAGATACTACCTTTAGTTTATGAAGACTAGAAAAACTGGATAGTCTCTCACTGTTTAATATTCTAGTTGGTAACTTTTTTGCTAACTTATACTTCAAATGGGTTGTGTGTAGTTGATTGATTTCTGGTCTCGTGGGTCAGATGGAGAAGGTAAGATGTTTGGGTCCCTACTTCAATGATTCTTTTTCTAGGAACACCTAGACTCTATAAAGTGTCAACTAAGTAGATGAAATAATTTGTTTTTGTTTTTTTTTTTAAAGAAGGAATGGTGTGTCAAAGGGAGTGTAAGAAGAGCCAAAAAAAAAAAAAAAATCTAGGCTGTGTGAACACATAGAGAGAACTAGGTTTGCTCAGTCAAAGGACAGAACAAGATGCGATGTGTCTGCTAACAGGAAGGGTCATCATCTTTGTGTACTAAGAGCTCATTATGTAAAGCTCATTTCTATGAGTTGGTGCTGTATAGTTATATTTATTAGCATTTTCTCAAAGTATAGGAAACTAATCACTCAAAGAAAGGGCAATAGATAATTTAATTTCTCCATTTAGTAGAGGAATTGCACCACAGTAACTATTTAGTCTGATTTTTGTGAGTCTCTATTAAACAGCTGAAATTTAAGGAGATTTTTAATGAAGTAAGATCTTTATCTTCCATACACTTAGCTTACATACATCTTGAGATTTTTCTTAAAATATTTTATCTCCACTTGAAGCTAAGTGAAACATCATGGTAGTTTCCTGAAGCAATAAATGTCACTCTATTTTACGAGTACCATTATTTTACTTGTAAATATTTGCAGTGACAATCACTAAAACTATGAAATATATTTTTAGTAATTTTAGTTTTATTCATTTCCTTCCCTTAAAAATACAACACTCAGTAAATACTTGATTAATGATCAGTTTTTAAAGGTAAATTTTCCAAATAAGTAACCTTTTTTTTTAATTTCAGTTGGAGCCACTATTGACCATTTTTACTAGCAAAACCAAAAACATGGTGTAAGGAAGATATCCTCAGAGTTATTGCTGTCATTACAAAAAATGAAAACCGCCTCCTTTGGAAGCGTTTTTATTAACAGAACCAGAATGTACTTTTCAAGGGGAATTTATTGTAATATAAGAAGCAGAAGTCTAGAGGTAGTATATCTGTTTGTCCCCTGTGCCTCAGTAGAACTGTTTAGATCAATCCTTGATGACACCACTTTATTTCAGAGATTCCCTCCCCACCACGGATCTGGAGCAAAAGCAGTTTTCTCACACTACCGATGAGAGTATACATTTGTACAACTGCTTTGAAGAAGTCTGCTCTATGACCCAGCACTTCTGCTCCTTATACGTACCCAAAAGAAATGCATACATTGGGTCCCAAAAGACCTGTACAGAAATATTCATAACAGCTAAAAATTAGAAACCACCCAAATGTTCATTAGCACTAGAATGTGTAAATTGTGGTTTGCTTACACAATCGAATTCTATACAGCATTGAAAAAGACAAATGACTCCTTCAAGCAACAGGATGGGTAAATCTCACAAATGTATATTGAGCATGAAAAGTTAGTCTCAAAAGAATAAACACAGTTTGATTCCATTTATACAGAGTTCAGATTCATCTGAGGTGATAGAAGTCAGGATAGTGATTATCCTTATGGGGGAATGACTTGGGAAGGGCGTACAGGGGAGGCTGCTTTGTTGTTGTTGTTGTTGTTGTTCTGTTTTGTTTAATTCAGATGCTAGTTACTGGGATGAGTTCCTTTTGAAAAACTTGATTGACCTGTACGATATATTCTGAATGTATGTTATCCTTTAGTAAAGAGTTTGAGAAAAGATATTTCTATAATTTCTCTACTTTGCTTTAAAAAAAAAAAAAAACCCACAAAACAAAAACAAAAAACTGTAAGCAAACTTCCAGGATGATGGTGTGATATTCTTTGAAAGTCTGTTTTGCTTATGGAGGAGGTGAAGAACGACCCCAGGTTTAATCTCACATTTAAGGCTGGCTACTCTATGTGTACAGTCAAGGACTTAACATTTGAGGTCATTTAAAGGGTTAGATGGGGAAAGCCTCTGATAGACTGGGTTTGTATGTACATCTTCGAAACAAAATTTCAGTATGTGAATAATAGAACTTCTAGGCTTTTCATAAGCTTTCAGTGTACCACGTAAAACACTGATTTTCTTATGTCTTCAGTATTTTATAGTAGTAACAATTTATATATGTCACTGTAGTGTATATAAAGATATATATGTACTCATACCAAACACATTAATTTTTATATATAGTTATTAATTACTTCATGATACAAATAATAAGAGTTTTCTGTACTTTTGATTTTAACACACTTTTGCCTTAAAAACATACTTCTATGCTTTTAAAGGATATGTGATTACTTGTTGTATGGAAGAAAAATAAAACATTTTAAAACAGCCTTGTCATCACTGAAATGTGGAAGTATCCAACACAAAGATGGAAGATACTTAATAAATGTTAATTTCCTTCTTTTTCTTTCTAAAAATACAAAGATGACATATTCTTGAACATACATTTCTTCTCTTCTCAGATAAATTTCCCCTCCATCCTGTCCTGCCATTCTTAATCATTAAATGAATGTGTTTAGTTCTATTTCTGGATTTATTTATAGCAGTCTTCTCCAGTGGATCCTTCATATTTCACCTGTTTTACTCAAACTCAGTGTTTTCCCGTTAGCATACTACATTCATTTTCTATTGCTGTTAGAACAAATGACCACACACTTAGTGACTCACAACAGCACCCATTTGTTATTTCCGAGTTTCTGTAGATCCTAAGTACAGGCAGAGTGTAGCTGGTTGTTTGCTCAGAATATCACAAGGTCAAAACCAAAGTACTAGATGGGCAGCATTCTTACCTGGTGCTCAGAGTCCTCTTGTAGTTGTGGGACTGAGGTCCCTATTTCCTTGCTGGCTGTTGGCAGGGAGTCGTTCTTAGCTGCTGGAGACCAGCTTTGGGTCCCATTCCTGTGGCACTCTCAGAACACAGCAGCTTACTTCTTCAAAGCCAGTGAGAGAATCTTACTCTAGTCTGCTATGGTGGAATCCAGTGTAAAATGTGACACAGTCCTGAGAGTGACTGTACCATCATCTTTGCCATATAATACAGCCTAATCAAGGGAGTGACTATCCCCTCATATTAACACATCCCGGGCCTCACTTACACCCAAAGGTAGAGGACTAAACAAAGATGCGGGTACCATCCACACCCACATCATAGACACCAAGCCTCCGTGCATGATTCTTAATTGTGCTTTCCACCCCGCCCTCTTTCAAGTCGAATGTGGACTATCCCATTGAAGTTAATGATACTCGAAATTCCGGCAGATTAACAATCTCATCTTCATTTCAGTTCAGTTAATATTAGTTTTATGAGGCCTGTGCTTTTTTCTGTGATATCAGCATTTTCATTTTCAGTCTGCTACCCATTTTTAATAAAATAATGGAAAACACAGTAAAATGTTTAATTGTGCAAACATTGGTGAACAGATTCTGATGCCAGATTAACTGTTGATGAGCATGAGCATGCTGACTTCATATTTATCATCAACTGATAAATGACAGTCCTGAATTTTACAAAATTACTAAATTAAAAAGTTACAGACCTATCCATTCTTAAATTATGTTGCTGTTGAAGAATGATCTGAACTCTAAGGGAGTCCCTGGGCCTGTAAAGATGTTGTATAATCTCACCATCATGACAGTTTCCTGCCCATTTCAATCCTGCCTTCCAGTTACAGACCTTTCCAAATGCCTGTCATTTAATGCCTCATAGTTCCTGGCAACCTGTGCCACTCTTCTTCCTTGAATTTTTATGTATTTTGCTTTGTTTATTAGATTATGTTTTTAAGCATAACACTTAAGAGATGTAATTTTCTGTTCTAGTTTGTTATCCTTACTAGAGTATTGTGTTCTCTTTCTTGTGCCATATTTAAAAACTTTCGGCATGTTTTCAGTGATGGAAAGGTTAGAAAGTAAGATCTGGAGGAACACTTAGACACTGAGTTTGTCCAGCGTGAGAAACAGAAATACAAAACATACATGAAAACATAGTCACCGACTATTTCCCCTATCCATCAAGAGGAGAAAAAAGAGAACGCAGCAGTAGGCAGAATCTGAGTGAAATAGAAGTATGTAGGCTTTTGGCTCTAAGACTGAGAGTCTTAGGCTCTTCTTCGTGAGACATCATAAGTTAAGTCTTATTTTTCCTTAGGTCAAATGAACCCCATCTGAAGGCCAAAGAAATTAATTGAATAAAGTTTCAATTCTGTGCCACTCTGATTATATACAGTTTTCTAATCTATTATAATAATTGAATTTATTGTGTGTCTATTTTAAATAAAAGCTTAATTTAAAAAATAACAGTAAGAACTGGTACTTCTGACAAATACATACCAGGTCCAGATATAAAAGCCCTTCCATCCCCTGCACTCCAGGAATTCTATTATTTTCTGGACCTGTAACTAAAATTAACAGTATTTATCCTTCCAGACTGTTGAGTTTGTGTATGTGTGTGAATGACACATGAGCATAAGATGTTTTGGGTTTTTTTAAAGTGCAATCCCAGTAAAAATCTCATGAGGGTTTTTTAGAGGAATTTTACAAATGGAGTATAAAATTTATACGGCTGTACAAAGGCCCAGGTGTAACCAGCAGCTCTAAAGAAATATTAGTTGGGTGGACTTGCTGTATCAGCTATCGAGACATTTTATAAAGCTACAGTAAGTGAGACAAAGTGGTATTGGTTTTAGAAACAGACCAGTGGAGCAAAGAGTCCTGAAACAGATGTGCACATATGTACATTTAATTTATGATAAAATTGACACTGCAGAGTGGTGGGGAAATTATGGTCTTTCCAATAAATGGTACTGGCCCAACTGTTTGTTCAAATTTTAAAAATAGAAGTGGATTCCTTCTTCACATCTTACACAAAATCAGTTCCATGTAAATTGTAGACTGAAATATATAAGACAAAAATGATAACCCTGAAATATATCATAACATCTTTATAGCTTTAGGATAGAAATAAATTTTAAATCAGACAGAAAAAGCACTAACTGTAAAGAAGAAAAAAGTGATAAATTTTACTGTGTTAAGGACTTCTGTTTATCAAAATATACTGCTCAGAGAGCAAAAAGGCAAGCTATATAAACTATCAAAGAAAATGTACTCCTACAAATTAACAAAGCTCAGTAGAAAAGTGGGCAAAAGACTTGAATAAGCTCTTTACAAAAGAAAATAATCAAATGATCATAACCATTTGAAGAGGTGCTCATCCTGATTACTAATCAAGGAAACCCAAATTAAAACTACAAGATCCTACCACACAATTTGGCTGAAACTTAAAATCTGAAGAAACCAAATTTGTCAAGGCTATAAGAGCAATGGGAACTCTAACATTGCTAGTGTGTGTGAAAATTGCATACAGTTTCTTTAGAAAATGATTTGGCATTATTTAGAAAAACTGAAGATAATGCTAACCCAAAAGAAATACATGTTTATGTACATGATGATACATGCACAAGAATAATCAGATATCCATAATAGCCCCCAAATATATACAACCTAGGAAAAAAAATCAGTAAAATGATTTTTCAAAAAGTAAGATAGTTACGCAGTGGAATACAGCAATGAAAATAAACTACAGTGACACACAACATTAATGAATCTTAGAAAGACAATCTTGAGTAAAAGAGACCACACTCAAAAATGTATGTTGTATTACATTATTTACATAAAATTCAGGAAAGGAGAAAATAAAACTGTATATTGAAGGACACACATTTGGGCGCTAAAATTGTAAACAGAAGCAAAGAATGTTTAGCAAAGAAGTCAGGGTTGTGGTTTTCTATTGGGTAGGGGAAATTGGGATGAGATGGAGTATTTGGGGACGTGAATTGCTTGCAGTGTTCTAAATCTTGCTTTTGTGGTATTATATAATTCATTAAAGTCTACACTTACATTGTACATTATTTTAATATTTCAAATAAAAGTGAAATAATATATTAAAGACATCTTTTCATTTTATTGTATCTACACCTCTAGATCCTTAAAGGTTGCATGCATATTATTTTATTGTAGATTTATCTATTTCCCTCCTTATAAATATTTAATGTTTTTAGTTTTTGCCGTTAACAACTTTGTGTTAAATATCTTTTTACGTATGTCTGTGTTCAGTTGCTTGTGCTGATATCTCTGTAGGAGTGGTTCCTAGAAATAGGATCAAAGATAGTTTGCATTTCGTATTTTGGTAGACACTGTTAAATAACCTTGCACATTTGTTCAGGGTGTTTGGGGTTTTTTTTGTTGTTTTGGGGGTTCTTGTTTTCATTTTTTGCTATTTGAAGCTTTTAATTTTTGTGTTTTTCAATCTGTCTCTCTTTTCCATTGTAATTTCTGGCTTTTGTGCCATGCTTAGAAAGACCTTTCTCAATTTAAGATTAGGTCTTTATTTGGAATTTATTTTTGGTTTTTTGAAATGAGACTTTTTCAGCTGTGTAGCCAATTATCTCAATACCTTTTATTGAATAGCCTGCTTTTTCCACACTGATTTGAAAAGTGCCCTTTATTATCAGCTAAATGCCTATCTGTCTGCCTGGATTTTTTTTATGTTCCACAGATCTATTGTTCTGTTCTTATTACATCAATATCACAATGTTTTAATGGCGTTAGATTTTAAGGTGTTTCTCTTACCGCTATAGCAAACTCCTTCTAATTAGTTCTTCCTTTCCGAATGTGTTTGGCTCCAAATGAGTTCAAGTTGTTCCCCACCTCCAGCCCAAAAAGAAAAATGTGTGTTGACATTTCAACTGGAATTCCACTGAGTGTAAAGATTATTTGTTGGAAAATTAACTTTCATACACATTTCTAAGTTTTAGTTGTTTTTAACTATATACAAAGAGCAAGTTTTATATATTCTTTTGGGACTTACTTTTTTCACTTAAGTATTATATGACTAATATCTTTCCATGTTGCTGCTGCAGCTCATTCATTTGACTACTGTATGATTTTTAAATTGTTCGAATGTACCAGACAACTTTAGGTTGGGTTTGGTACTGAGATTCCATCTCTCATTGAGGGATATTTGGTTTGTTAACAGAACTTTGCTGTTGATATCAGTGCTGTCACGAACTTTCTTGTATGTATCTTCTTTTATCTATTTGCAGGAGTTCCTCTTTGCTAGGAGTTCCTCTTTCCACCTAGGAGTGGAATTTCAGGGTATTAGGGAGAATAAATGTTCAACTTCAGCAAATAATGCCAGACTGTTTTCCTACCAGTAATGTACATGAACTCCAGAGAGATCCACATTCTGCCTAATACTAGATATTGTCAGAATTTTTAATCTCCATAATGAAAATAAGTGATTAATATAACCTGATTACCAGTGATATTGAACAATCTTTCATAAGTCTGGCTTTATATGTTAATGCTTTTGTGAAATTATTTTCCTCTCTTGCTCATTTTTTGTTGAGTTGTTATGGTCTTTCCATTAATATTTAGGCATTCTTTTTATGTATCTTGGTAGTAACCTTTAAACAGTTGTGTGTATTGTGAGTATATTCTCAATTTGTAACTAGTCTTTTCACTTTCTGTGTTTAAGGTCGTTGGATGGACAAAAGTTCATAATTTTGTACAAACCCATCAATCTTTTATTTTATAGTCAATATTTCTTATTTCTTATTTACAAAATTATTTCCTACCCCAAGATCTCAAGATATTTTTTATTAGGAGTTTTAAATTTTTATTCTTGACATTTAAATCCTTACTCCACCAAGAGCTGGTTTTTACATGTTTATACTTTTTTTTAATGTTGATAACTTTTTCCTGCCATATTTATTGAATAATCTTTCTTTCCCCCCATGGACCTAAGAGCACCCCATCTGTCATATGTAAAATTTCACATTTTTTTTGCAAATGTCCTCAATTTTCCTTATTGAGCTTATCCCTAGTTTATAGTTTCTTCTTTTCTTTCTTTTTTTTTTTTTTTTTTTTTTTGGAATGGGACCTTTTCTCCCTTTAATTTTTCTAATTGGCAATTGCTGATACATAAGGAAACTCTCAATTTCTGTTTATTTATCTTTACTCTAACCTTCTTACTAAATCCTTTTATTGTTTTTCAATTGATTATCTTATCCCCTTTTGCCATCCCCACTTAGGAATACATCTTATTTTCTGCAAATATTTATCATTCGTTTCTTTTTTCCTGATATGTATGCCCTTATTGCTTGTCTTACCACATTGCTAGAACCTCTTACCAGTAACATGTAATAGGCCCTGGTGAGCCTCCATCCTGTTAAAAAATAATGCTGATAATGGATAGCTTTATGCTGATCCTAACCTTGATAAAATGTTTTTAATTGTGCATAATATTACCACTGGTTTCTGTATCCTTTATTAAGTTAAGGAAGTTTCAGTCTGTCCCAGATATTCTAAGATTACTTTCAGAAGGGGTACTGGGTGTTTTTAGTTGCCTTTTCAGCATCTCTTGATATGATTATTTGGTTTTTATCTTTTAATCTATCACAATACTATATTAAAATGTTTATTTATTTCTCCCAAGTCACAGATACAAAGCCAGGAAGACCAAAGCCAACAGGTCGTTGATAATATAAACTTGTCCTTTTTAATACTCTTTAGAATCCTTAGACTGTGTGTTTGTCATCCAGCAGACGGACGCCGTGCTTGTCCTCTTACTCTGTCTCATTTTTTTTAGTAAACATCATTAATGAGTTTTCCAAGAGATTTAAACTTGTATTATTTATTAATTATCTTCAAAAAAATCTGAGAATCTCTTTTCATTCTCACTAAATACATCACTGCTGAAACATAAGGACACATTTGAGGAAGGCAAGGCAGTGACTTATCACCATAGTTTCTACACCGTAGCCAAATGGTGATGTCTTTAGGTGAACTGTGAATGAGACTGTTCTAAGTGGCTGTAGGACTTTGATAAACCTTTAACTGAGTTGTTGTTGTTGTTGAATTACGTTCTCCTGTCTGTGGCAGCTTCTGCTGCCCCAAACCTCAAGATCTTTTCAGCATATAAGACCTTAATAAAATAGAGAACACAAGAAAAGAGAGATTTGTGTTTGTAATTTTGTGTTATTTTTCCTAAAGATAGCCCCCAAACTGTACAAGCTTCAGGCCCCTCAACCCCCAAGTCTGCCTCTGCATGTAAGCCAAGAGGAGGAGGGGGTGCTTGTTTCTTCCAGTCCTGGCCCCCATCTGTGCTAAAACTGCTGGAAGGCTGAGCTCTAATGATACAATGCAAAGCAGATAGTTTTTTGGTTACTTTCAGTAATTAAACAGTCCATTTACTCTACTTCAATTTAAAATTCTATCTGATACTCAAATTAATTCCCTCCCACCACCCCAACTTTGAGTGGAAGATGCCCAGTTGATTTTTTCACTCCTTCTATCCATAGGTATCCCTTCCTTTTCTGGTTCTAACTCTTCTGATGTTGGAGCTGGGAAATGGGTTTGAGAAAGGGGACACAAGTTTTTCCTTAACTGGACATCCAATTACAAGGCTGCAGGCTGCTTCACTGCTGCATCTTGGTCAGTGTATTTATTATCTTGATAAGGCTGCTGTTAAAAAAAAAAAAAGAATGAATTTGTAATACTTTTCTTTTTTAAGTCTTCTCAATCAGTTGGTACTGTTACTACAACTACTTTTAAGTCACTGTCTGTCAAAATGACTAATTTTAAAAAGAGATCCTAAAATATTCAGCCTGAGATCTCCTGCCAATGTGGAAGCTGTTAAAACTTTTAGAGCAGCCAACCAAAACTTCAGTAAATATTAAGTGAACTCGTAAGTGCCAGGCACTGCTCCAGCCCCAGGGTTACAAAGCTGTGTCCTTAGGGAACTTACAAAGTTACCAAGGGTCCAAATGAAGAATAATGAAACACGTGGAGAGAAGGGCATGGATTCAGGATATATTGAGATAGTAACTCTAAGCAGTGAGAATTCTCTCTGAAGGCAGATTGCTAGAATACAGAGAAAGCGTAGATTATTAGAAACAGAGCTAATGTTTTGCTAAGGCAGAGGAAAGCCCTGTCTTTTTAAGAGTGCTTTTTTTTCCCCTCACAGTAACAAACCCAGTCAATCTCCAGAGAACAGGAATATTAGTGATTTATGGGTCTGTGAAAATACCTCTTCTGCTTGATTTTTTATCTCTGCCTATTAATAAGATATAAGCCTGTGAAATAACCCTAAATCAAACCCATGTAAATATGTAATGTAAATCATGTTAAAAAAAATCCATCTGGATCTGACTCCTTCACAATGACATTATAAGTGTGACAGCAGTTGAAGGACAGTCATTTGCTACATTGATGGATCTTTGAATCTTCAGCCCAACAAGCTCACTTCTCTTACTTCTTTCAGATTTCAGCCTTCTTTCCTTTACGCACACGCGCGCGCGCGTACACACACACTCACACACACACACCCTTTTCTTTCTCGCCAAGAAAGACAAAGCTATTGACAACAAGCCCAGAGTTGCCCCCAAGTTCCGACCACCGGCTCGAATTCTTATGAAGTGGACTTGTAATATCCTTAATGCTGCTGTTGGCAGTCAGTTACAGATTCCATTATTGTCGATCAATGCAGTCGCCATGCGAGGTGGGGGGAGGAATGGAGGAGGAGCAGAAGAAAGGAGGAACGAGAGCTTCCTATTCACAGATTTATCAACCTGCCTTTGCTCGCAGGAAATCTTCGTTAAAGGGGGCTGGGATGCTGTTGAAACAGCTAAAGCAGGAAGGGGTTAGGGGGGCTGCATTTTTCTTGGGCTGACTGAAAGGAAATTTGAAAACCTTTCTTCTCAGAACAAAACAAAATGCTGAATTTGTTCTTTTGCCTTTGTTTTTGTTTGATGATATGATTTACTTAACTGATTAGCTATTGTGCTGAGTGGTTATCGAAGCTGCTTCAGTGTAGGAACCTGTTTCTTTTCGTTGAGTATCTTTATTCTTTATTTTCCTTTGCTTTCTCCTGACATTGAACACAAATCATTATTCACTTTTATCCTGGCTTTCTCTTTCAGGCTAAAGCTTAACACCAAGAGACTGAAGGACAAATCTCTCTTCCCTTCTTTTCTATCACCCTCTTTTAACCCTCTCTGCTTCCTCCCCTCTCCCCACCCCGTTGTATTAGATTGATGTCACAGAGACAGAATTCAGAGTGGAGGGAGGATCACATTTTCTCTTTCATCGTTACAGCCTAGCCAGCAGTTTAAGTGTTAGACCCCCCCCCAAGAATTGAATCTCTGTGTCTTTCTTTTCCCGCTCCATCATTCAGTAATTGTGCTCTGTATGGAAAAGTTTTCTGGCTGGAGAATGAGTCTCCTTTCCCCCGGTGATGTGGCCGAGTGGTTGGATAGTAGCACGGAAGAGGAGAAGAGCCTTCTGTCATTTCTGGGTACGGTAGGGCTCCGCTTGTTCTTTTAACCCTTTGTTGTCTGAACTTCTCTTACTTTGGGGAGTAAGACCCCGAATTTTCTAAAATCCACTTTTGTATTTTTAAAAAGGGGGAAGAGGAATTAACGGAATATGTTTAAGCCATTTGCTTTTCAAGTTTTGTTTATGTCTGTAGACATAGTGCCACCAACAGTGGCTATGAGAAATAAGAGACAGTTTGCTTGGCTTTAACAAAGAGTGCCAGTTCCGTGTGCAGGGCTTACCATGTCATCTGGTCAGCTGTTCATGGTATTTAGAGAACTTCTCCTAGCCAAAATATATTATTGTTTTACTATACTTTTCAATCCAGTGGTGATGAGGCTTGCTGTGTGACATTGTGAGTAGGCTTTGTGTGCAAGAAAAGCCAGCATACAGATTGAGAAGTAGCTTTTATGCAATGCTTGAAATATTTGCAATGTTCATATGTAAGATTTCGACCAAGAATACAATATAGGACACAGGGACCAGCTATGACTTTAACTCCCCATTTGTGGGTGCTTGCTAATAAATGTCTTAGTAAAGCAGTGATTGATCGTGGGATTACTGATATAATAAATTCCTAGGAAAGTTAGGTTATAAATCCAGTTGTATCTTAAATATAATAGAACTTGATGCTTATAAAAATCCTGTGTGTGAATACTACTTTGTTAGATTAATAATTGTTTTCAAATTTATCTTTTTTATAAATGTGATTTATCATAATGTATTTCCCTAAATATAAGTATACCTTTATTATAAATGGGCACAATTTATGGTGTCCTAATTTATGCCTCATGAATATTCTGTGACCTATGAAAAGTCTTCTGCCATTCCAAAAGATATCTCTATCTTATTTTACCTTCTTTATTATATTTAGCATAAGTTTCTGTTTCGTTTTATTTAGTTGAATTATGTTTTTAATCTTAGCATTCTATAAATGATTTTTTTCATGCACTTTTGATCTGAAGAGTCATCCTAATCAAATTTTTTCTGATTCTATAAAGACTCAGGTATATCTATTTAAATATTAATCCTATTCTTAATTTGTTTATTGTGGCCTCACTTACCTTGGGCATTTGGGTGACTTTAAGAAAACACATGTACCTCTTAGCTCCTCATTTCTCTGAAGCTGCTCTTAATCTACTTGCTTCACATTCCCCTCCCCCCACACACAGAAACATCAGCGAAGAAAAGCAAATACAAATATCCCTGAGTAAAACCAACCACTTAGACCCCACTGCATTGTGGGAAGGGAAAGTGGTCATCACTAAACATCGTCCCCTTGCTCTTGCATGATATTTTTATGAATTCTAATTATCTGTCTTCAAGATTAATGTATTTCCTTTTTGGACCATTACCTTACTATGCCTAAAAAGAATTTGATCAAATAAATAGAGATGAGCAAATAAAAAGTACTATCTTTTGTGCCCCTTCCCACCCCACTCCCATTGCTGTTTAGCCATTGATGGGGGTAATACAGACAAAGGATGTTAGAGCATGCTTAGAAGAAAAACGCAAATTCCTACAAATTATCCACGTAATGGAAGGTAACCTGAGCATATGTAATAGATAAAACACAAGTAAGTCAGAGTCATGATTCTACTCAAGCACTAAAACGAGAAGTTAGTTGCTGAGTGTGTAGATGGCTGTGTATCCCAGGCTCTGCTGTGGCAGGGCCGAGCCCTGCTTGTCAGCAGGTCTTACTTGGGGGATTGAAGCCCAGTCCTGACCACAGGCAGCAAACACCTCCATCTGTGGATAGACGGGATTTTTACTAAACTGTTCTAGAGGAACTAGAAGCAAAACTCTCATTGATATAGCTTGGAATAGCTTGGCGATTAAGCAGAGCCCTTGCAGTGAGTCGTTTGCTAATGTAGTTACCGTTAATGAGAATGTGCTTTCTCCAGTGACGACGCTAATAGAAAAGAATCTGCTTTATGGTGAATCTAGGACAAGTGGAACTGAAAGGGACATTGAATCAGAGAACCTGTGCAACTGTGCTTTCTTGGCCTAAGGAGTTTCATGGCAGATTTCCCTCTAGGAGAGGAGACGAAAGAAAAGCCCTCAGTGCTGTTTGTGCTTCACTACTTCATCTCTGCATAGTAGCCACTTACCTGATGTCCAGGCCTTCCTATTAATTAGTGCACTGCTTGTTTCATGAAACTTCATAAAACTGTGCCCCCTTCATCATTCTATTTAAAAACTTCCATGGTTCCTTCATCACCTATCAGATAAAATTAAAACACCTTACTCTGGAACTTATTCTGGCCCTTCCACCTGACAGTCCAGTGTTCCTTTCCATGGTAGCAGGTTGAGGGTGAGGAGGACCCTACATTTCGCCAAATTGATTAACTTTCTGGATCTTGGACAAACATTGCCCTTTCTTACCTTTGTGTGTGCTGTTTCTTCTATTGGCAATGTCCCTTCATCCAAACTGAACTTTCCAAAACCCTAGCCGTGTTTCCTATCTTGCTCATGAACAAGATACCATGCTAGGTGCTATGGCTGGATACAAAGGATTATAAGATAAGCTGCTTGTGAGAAGCACAGAGTTTGGGGATTAAACATGAATTACGCACAACTAAGTGAGAAAGATTTAATGATAATTCAAGACAACCATGGAGAAAATAAAATATGGCAATACCTGATTGTGAGTTGAATTATCCAGGCAAAAACCGCTTTGGGGATTTGAAGAAGGGAGATACCATTTTTGATTAGGAACACTGATGATTGCCTTACAGAGATAGCATTTAATCTCAATCTTAAAAGAAAGAATATATTTTCATGGAAATGGTGAAATTTTTTGCGTGAAGGGAGTGTTACAAGGAATATTAATTTATGTTCATGCCCAGTGAGTAAACGGATTTGAACGGAATGGGAAGTTCACGTAAAGAAGTAATGAGAGATGATACTTGAATGATATTTGATGGCTCACTGTTTAGGGCCTTTCAGGGCAGGCTAATTAGTGACAGTTTTTTTATCCTGAAAGCAGTTGGGGTAGAATTAAAGATTCTTGAGCTAGAAAAAGATATGGTCAAAGTAGTTCTTTAGGAAGATATATCTGAATCTGTCATATGAGAGGGAAGAGATTAGAAGTAGTTAAATCTGTTTGAAAGCTATTAAGTGGTCCAGATATGAAATAAATGCCTCTGTTTTAACACTTAACCCTGTATATTGTAGTTAGTTGTTTGCTTATTTATTTAATCTAGATTGTAACTGTCTTTGCAGCAGGGGTTGTCTTTTCAGCACCCAGTGCACTCTAGTTGCAGATGAACATTTGCACAGCTCAGATGAGTAACTGCGATGAAAAGATGGACAGATTACAAAAGATCTGGTGACTGATAGGAGGAATGGGGAACAACATGAGTCAAAGACTGTTTTTGAAGTTGGGAGGATGGTGGTACTATTAACAGAAATAGAGAAGTTGGGGAAGGGTGCCCAGTTTTTGAGGGAAAAGTTGAGTTCTGTTTAGATATATTGACTTTGAGGTGACTAGTACACCTCTGGGTAGAAATATAGTTTTGATGTTTGGAAATGAAGTCACAGGTAGAGAGCAACACCTGGGAGCCATTAGAGAAGATAGTTGAAGCTCTGAGCAGTTATGGTGACCTCTGTTGAGGGACTGTCAAGAATAAGCAGAGAGCAGGGACTGAATCTTGAAGAGCCGCAGAGGTGGGGGTGGGGATGGGCTAGAGAGGAAGAGGAGACACTGGGCAATCCTAATGGGGAGGAAAGCCAGGATGGTGTGTCATAGCAAGTGATAAGGCAGAAAAGGTTAACAATGTGGTCAGTAGTGTCATTGGTTACAAAATCCCAAGAGAAGTCAAAAAAGACTACTGGATTTGATAATTAGAAGATTCTTAATAAACTGTGAAGCTATATCAATGCTATTTCATTCATTAGAGTTGAGGGCGGAGTAGTCAGATATTACAGGATTGAGAAAGACAGCAGACTGTGAAACAGTCACAGGTACCTCTCTTGCCTGGAGAAATCTGTGACTAATAATAGAAAGGAAGTTACCTTTTTTAAAATTGGGGAGACTTGTGCATATTTTTAGATAGAGGAGAGAGCAAAATATTGAACTTACGAGAGAGGAGGATAACTAAGAGAATAAAATCCTTTATAGGTCTGAGAGTGAGGGTGGGATTAAGGGCACAGAACTGACCTTTTGAGAGGGAGAAGGGAGGAACTCATACAGGAATCAGAGATTCACGCATCCCGCAGTTATGGAGTCTTCTCAAGTATGTGTGGAATCTTTATGCAAACAGATAATAGATTGGGACATAAACAAATCTCAACAAATCCAAGTCTTTATAGCATACAAACATATTCTCTTGATCATAGATGAACTAAGTCAGAAATTAGTACCAAAAATTTTACTTTTAAAAACCTTTACTTTTGGAAACTTTTAAGGTTATTTATTATAACTCTTTATTCAATGAAGAAATAATAATGAAAATTATAAAATACTTAGACCTGAACATCCTGAAAATAGCACATATCAAAACTTGTAAGATATTGCTAAAATAGTTACTAATGGAAAGTTATAGCCCTAATCTTTTATATTGAAAAGGATAAAATTAAGTGAATCAATGAAGCATTAAACCCAATAGGTTAGAAAAAAGAAAAAATAGACCTAAATAGGGAAAGAAAGAATGAAGATAACAGCAGATGATAATGAAGTGGAGGACAGAGATTAAACGTAATAGAGTCAAAAGCTAAGAGCTGTTTTTTAAGAAGTCCAATGAAAACAGATAACACTGTCAAGATTTGATCAAGACAAAAGAGAAAGCATAAATAAACAATGTTAAAAGTGGGGGAAAGGACACAATTATAGAAAATCAGAGACCTAAAAAATAGACTATCATGAACAACTTTATGCTAATATATTTGAAACTTACAGAAAATGGACATTTTAAGGAAAGATATAATTTATTACAATTGACTGTAGTAGGAATTTAAAAAGTAAGTAGGCCTGCTACCTATAACCATTAAAGGAATTGAATCAGTAGTTTAAAGTCTACCACCAATTATGGTTTGATTTCTTATATAACTTGACTTCTGAAAAAGAATGAACGCTGAATCACACTTGGATTAATATTTACAATCAATGATAAGGCATTTTCATTGCAAATGAATAAATGGACATTCTGGTATCTAAAATTTTTTTTTTAAAAATGCTAAGAACCATACTAAAACCTAAGCTTTGCAATTGAATCCATATTGAGTCCCACAGATGGTCATGGTTACCTTAGGGTTTTTAAGTCTTACCTTCTTTGTCTAGGGGGTAGCCTTAGAAAAGAAAAGAAGAAAAAAAGAGAAGTTCTTTCAAAAATTTTCCTTATATGCAAATAAAAAACTAAAGGAAATCAAGCTGAACAGTTATCTAAAGAAAATGGAAATGAATAAGAAACCATCAAGACTTAAACCTGATTATGTTTAAGTGTGCTTCTTAATAAAACCTGAAATTTTGTGAATTTTTAAATAGAATGGTGCATAGAAGGAAAAACTTGATCTCCCATGAAGCTTCTTTATCAAAATCTCAATTATGGTGGAAGATTCAAGTTAGTATACATAAAATAAGAGTGATTCTTACACTTGACTAGATGGTACACTTTAATGCCATTTGTGAATTAGAAATAGCTAGAAAATTTATTAATGATTTTATTATGAATTACATTAAACCATCTGAAATTGCTGATATTTTACCATCTTAACATATAAAAAAAATGTATGATCACACGTGTTTATTGAAGGAGACAAAAAGTGGCCAGACTGTGCTCAACTTTTTCTTAGTTGTTTAGTTAGAATTTAGTTGTTACCAATTATCTTTTATTCTGTTTCAGTACTCTGTGAGACAAGCAAGAATGGGTGCAAATGGTTTATGGAAGCATTGTGGGAGAAATACTTAAAATTGAGAGAATTATATTTATTGAAATTTGTTTTATTTGAAAATCTAGACAGGATCCCCATTATTCAAATCTTGCAGCACACGACCTGAGTTTTAGAACAGTGTAATGGGCAGGACTATAATCTGGTACCCAAAACTAGAGAGCATATAATCAAGTCATATGAATTTATACAAATGTATTACTTAGAAGTCAAAGAAATGTGAATAATTAGGCCTAATTTTATGGAAGTAGATGAATTGAAATTGGTATTGATGGTAACCTAAGATTTGGCAGATACATGAAAACCATTAGCAAAGACAGGCGCAAGGGAATGAAGATGGCCTGTTTTAAGATCAAAGATCATCTGACTAAGGCAATTTGTTGGAGAGTGTTGGCAGAAAAGAGTGACTGTGTTAAGGTGGGGGCTAGGTGATTTTTGTTCAATGCCTGATTGTCTGTCTTTAAGATCTCTGGGAAGATAATTACATCAAGAAAGTAATGTTTTAGGGAGATTAATCTGGTAATGGTGAGCAGGATAGCTTTAAGCAGAGAGAAACCAGGCATCAGTGAGATCAGTTAGGACGGCCCTGCCATAATTTACAGGAGAAAAATAAAAAGTCCTGGGCTAGAGTGATACATGGTAGTGTAAATAAAGAGAACAGAAAGAAGCCAACAGTCATTGTGAAGACTTAATAGTGTCCAGTAGCTGAAGTGGTACAGATGAACATCATAGACTCCTGCCTTTTCTGTTACTTTCACTAGTAAGTGGTGTCCAGTGTAAAGGGTTTTTGTTTTTTATACAGTGCCACATGCGTATCTCAGTAAATGACCAAGTTCTCATCTTCATATTAGAGGCTTAAATATTTGTATGTTTTCAATACTTACAATGCTTTTTATTAATGTTTGTTTTGGAGTAAAACCCAAACTAGTTTTAAAAACCCTGGGGCATAATCAAGGATCAGATTTTTTTAAAAAAGATTTAGAGATGAATACTGAAATCATGGTATGAATAATCTAATTATACCCAGAATTATATATGAAACATGCCAGTAATGAGAACATATTAAGTCAGCTATAGAAAAAGTAAGCTCTTAGAACATATGTGTAAATTAGAAGATGTATTGTCTCCCAGAGTTGAAGACAAAATATTATTCACCAAAATGAAGCTATGAGATTTAAAAAATCTTGTAAATAACTAGATTGAAATATTCAAAACAGTCATTTTATGCTGAACAATGCTTTCTAGTTATTTAGAGTTTGTTCTTTGTAAAACCTAAAATCTTAATGCTTTCTATCTGTGTTTGGCCTAAGTGGTACTGAAGATTACTTTATGAGGATAGAAAGGCAGGTTCTTTTAACACTTTTTAAGAGCAGTTTTAGATTCACAGCAAAATTAAGAGGAAGTTACAGAGATTTCCCATACATATACCCTTGCCCCCACTAATGCACAGCCTCCCGCGTCATCATCCCCCACCAGAGTGATACATTTTTTACAGTTGATGAATCTACACTGATACATCATAATCCCCGCAAGTCCACAGTTTACATTCGGATTCATTCTTGATGTTGTACATTCTGTGGGTTTGGACAAATGTGTAATTTTTTACAGTATCATACAGAGTATTTTCGCTGCCCTGAAAGTCCTCTGTGCTCTACCTTTTCATCCCACCCCCTAAGGGCAGGTTATTTTTTTTAAAAGGTTTTTTGTCATTTTTCTATTCAAGGAATCAGTAGTAGGTATTCTTTATAGTGTGACTCCTATTCTGTTCACATTCTTTCACCATTACATGAAAGGAACCTCTCTCCGTCTTTACCCCATTGCCTCACCCCTCTTTGTTCCTTGACTGGGGTATCCTTATTAGCATCAGCATTCCAGGATTGAGAGTTTTCTTTGATGGGATTTTGTTTGCAGTAAATTATCCCCAAAGAGTATGATTTAATTCTTTAAATATGTGAAGAATTGTGTGCATATTGTTAAAGTTCTTTGAGTTACTTTTAGGAAGAAGTAAGACAATTGGAGTTTCCATGATTGTTTATCTTATTTTTTCTCCGAGACAGCCCATTATGCGAAACACACAGAGAACAGATAGCATGCGTGGTGACTAGAGGTACAGGCGCTAGATCCAGACCGCGTGGGTTCTGATCCTGCTTCTGCCCGTTACCAGCGTGCAGGCAGGGGCAGAGGGCTGAGAGGACTTCTCCCCGTTTCCTCATCTGTAAAATGGGGGTGATAATGCCAATTCCAGAGAATCACGGTGAGAATCACAGAGAAGATTAGCGTAAACACTTAGCATGGAATAAGGAATAATCAGTGATAGTTTGATGTCACAGTTATCCTTGGTAAGTTTTTATTATTACTGTTAAGATCCCTGTTGTTATCACTAAGAACCAGAGATACGCTTTGCATTTGAAACTTAAGATACCATGTTAATATCCCTGAGCTGTTTTTTCAGCCTTTCTGGCTAGCTACTGTTTGCATTAAAACTGTTCTCTGTCATCTTATCCAGTATCATCACGTGAAGCCCTAAACTGAAGAAACGGAATACTTGTGGGTGTTCAGATTGCTTGACCAGACAGAAATCTGTTTTCCTATTATAGTAACAAGAAGAATTTTTAAAATAATAATAATAATAATAGAGAATAAGTTTGTTGAAGTAAAGAAAAGATGGGGGAGACTAGATGGCTCTGCTTTCTGAGAATTCACCACATTTCTGTACTTAGCACCAATTTGTACGTATCGAAATAAGTGTCACGGGCATGCAAACTTGAAAGGCCTGCTTGTTTGAGTGAAGTAGTGCAGTCTGAGTGATACAAATCAGATGAATTAAAGTGGCTCTGGGGAGCTATACTTTGGAGCAGTTGACTGTCAGTGACTGTCAGTGCACTGGCTTTGCAGCAGTAAAAGTGGGACGCAACAGAAAACGTCCCACTGCAGATCAGGTGGACGACATCTGTGCGACACCCAGGTGCTGTGCTGTTAGCAGCTACAGAGAGGCAGGATGTGATCTTCTTCTCTTTGCTGTTGTCATTTTTCCTTTATAAAATTGTTCTCTACCTGTATCTTTGGCTCCCATTACCTTTAGGAATCCTCCAACAAAAAGTACTAAGTTTTGTGAAACCCTTTTTTCTTTCACATTTGCCATTTTTTATTAAAGCCCCTCGTTACTGAAGAGGTACACAACCCATTTCCTAATACTAGTCTTTCCTTCCTATTCTGTTCCTTAAATGTCTTCTATGCCTCCTGTGGAAGAACAGTTCTCCTAATTTAGAATTCACAGCATGGGAAGATAAGTTATTTGCCTAACTCATTCATTAATAACTTGAGCCATGGACATATATCCTATTTATTGTTGTCATGATTTACACAATATAGGGGAAAATAGATGACAGTGAAGTGAATTCATTCACAGCAGCACTGTACACACTGAAATTTCAGTTACTTGAATGGGTGAACAGAGTTTGGTGTGTATTCAATTTTCTATTATGCTTTGTTGAAATGTTACTGATTTTTAGAAAAGTTATTGAAATGAATTAAAGAATTCCCTTTTAATAATAATAATAATAATAATAATAATAATAATAATAATAATAATAATAATAATAATAATAATATAGGAACACTTGTTTTCCTAAATATAGTATCAAAAATATTAAAGGGGCCTGTGAATAATTATAACTGGCAGAGCATTCACATTAGTTCATGCTTTATAATTCTCTGTACAGCGTTACTAGGAATTGGCTTGGGTTGCTATTGGTGTGAAGTGTTTAGACATACTGTATGTGCCAAACTGATTGCATCTATGAACATGTCATGTTTTTCTGGTCTGTCATAACTAGAGAATTTTGCTGTGAGAAGGGTATTTTGGTTCCTTACATCCTTGTCCACCAGATTAAAACTTTATAAACATCTTTCTTCTTTTTGTTTATTGTTCGCTTTGAATTTTCTGAAATTACTGTTACACTGATAAGGTTATTCTCTTTTTAAAATTTTGCCTCCACTTTCATCTAACAGAGTAATTGGTTCTACCTCAGGGGCTGCCCCAAGAATTAAGTAAGATAGATAACTAGACCCAATGGTTAGCACATAACACACATTCAATAGTAGCTCCAAGTATCATAAAAATAGAAAAGTATTTCTGTCCTAGACAAATTATTCATAAAAGAGGTGCTTAAATAGTTTTGTAGTACACCTTTTTGTCCTAAAAAAAAGTTTTTTTAATCATTTCCTCTACTAAAAAGAAACAAACTATGGTAACTCATTCTAAAAGTGAGAGATAGACATGTCAGAATTCATGACATGATAAGCTCTGCTGTTTATGTTAAGTATACACATAGATAACGTGGTGGTATATGAAATTTGGTTACATGTGACTAAACAAAAAGTAAATATAGTTGACGATTATAGATATTCGTCCATAATGGCATTACATAACTGATACCTTTCTCATCTAACTTATTTGCAGAGGCTTTTAGAACCTAATCCTCAGTTAATATGATAAATATTTCCCTTACTGTCTTTCCAAACATAATAATATTCTAGAATTATTTCAGTCACATCCATTATTCAAAATCCTAAAAAGAAAATAATTAAGGAAGTGTCAGTAAGTGTATCTCTGTGGCATTTCTACGGGATTTCTGTGTTTTGCTGAAGCGCATATCACCAGCTGGTTTTTCTTTCAGAGTAAAAAGCTCCGATGTGTAGGCCTCCAAGGCCTGCATGATTTGAGCACGCATGCCCTAATTCCTCTTAGACTTTTGCTGTTGCTTGTCCCCACTTACTGACACCAGTCCCATTGGTCTCCCAGCTGCATTTAACCTAGAGGCTTTGTATTGGCCTCCTCTGCCTGCAGTGTTCCTCCCTGATAAATCTGCAAGGCTGACCTCTTCACTTAAGTATTGGCTCTCACTTACCTCCTCTATGCATCTGCCTATAGTTATTGTAGTAAAATTACTGTACCTCTTTATCTCCCTTACCCTGTCCTACTCTTTTTCATTCCCTGAACTATCTTTTTTTACGTTGGCTTTCCTATAAGTAAACTATAGGGCATGAACACATGAGTTCTGTTCATTGAATAGGCACAGCTTCCACCAAAAGTGCCTCTGTCCCTGGAATCATCCAGGTGTCAATTTCTTTGCCACTCGTTTCAAAGAAAGCACATTGACACAGAGGAAAATGTATATGTTAAGGAAATTACATTATAATAATATACTTTGGATTTAGAGAGCCCCATTCTTCCAAAAAGCTAATTTTGTATTAAAGCATATAAACTCATTCATCTTGTCTTCATCTCTGGTTGGTCTGAATAACCCAGCTTAGTAATAAAGACCAGAGCAGGAAAGGTTGAAATGGCTTACACATAATCACACAGATAGTCGGTAGAGCTGCTAAGAAAAGCACCCAAATATTCTCTGTGTTCAGTGCATCATCCTATGTGGAGCAGTATTGGAGGTTCTCTCATTATTATAAGTCATCACCTCATCTTAGTTCATACCCAGTGGAAAAGGACATGAAGAGATAAATTTAAAACTTAACTGCGTTTTTTTAAAACTGTTGTTTGTCTTTCAATCTGAAGATGAAAATTAGTATTTTTAGAGGATGAGAAAGTGAACAAAACAATTTCAATCCTCTGTCTTCCGAAACAGTATTGTATGCCTCTTGTCTCAGAGAGTTAGCATATTTTTAAATGACTGTAATTAAATATTGTGACTATGAAAGAATATTAATTTTTATAGCAGGTGAAAATAATACAGTAGTGTGTAGCATGAGTGGGGTAGGGCAGAGAGCTGTCTAATTTTGGCCTACTGGAACTGATACAGATTTTCCTTCCAAATCAGCAGAAATGTAGCTGTAAGAGCATAGTAGCAACTTTCCCTCTGCTTGGAGATTGAAAGTTAAAGGTAGCTGGACTAGTTTAAAGGCAGGTCAGCCTGTGACTGTTGTAGCAAGGTGTTAATTCTGCTCTTGCTGTTGCTGCTCCCCTGTTTCTAAGTGGACATTGGTTCTTGGGGTGTATATTCTTCTCAGCTTTGAAATAGTTATGAATCTTCTGAGAACTAAAGAAGCTTAACGTTCAAAGGCCTTTTCTGCATTAGCAGATAAGTTGCATTGTTGTGGGGTCTGAGAAAGTCAAGAAGTGTAGACTTCCTTCCCTTACCCCACTGGTTGATTTAGCATACGTTGTTTCCTTACTTTTCCCTCTTTAATGGCAATTGTTCAACCTTCAAGAATAACTTAATGTCCTCTTTTTGAACCCAGTGACATTTTTTAAGCTACATCAGAGTTATGATTTTGTTTTCATGGTAAAGAAAGAGGATCTAAAGAATTTTTTTCTTTAGAAGTACAACAAAGAACATATTTGTTAGAGTTTGAAATGTGGTTGCTCATTTTAGCCAAAATAATTTTAAATAGCTAAAAGCATTGAAATATATTTACTTAATGAATTCATATGCCTAAAAACTAAAATTAGATGTTTAGAAGACAGTGAAGAAATAAGTTTCTTTTTTTTCCCCTTAGCCAGAACATTGCAAATTAAGAAAAACTGTTTACTAGGTCATTTTATCCTTGCTAATGGAACTTATTTTTCCTCCCAATTTGGTTTCTCCATCACTTATTCAGAGATTAAAATATATTATATTGTAATACTCAATCTCATATATCTTCTAGCGATCAGTAATTATGAGAGGAAAGATGAGATTTTCCTCTCCTTTCACTAGCTTCTGTCCCCACCTGCCTACCCCCCATGGAGTTGCCTGACTTGAATAATCGCCCTTTAAAGTCATATTCCTGAATTCTGAAGGTCTTGTTGTTCAGTGTGCTTTGACAAAACTGATGTGTTTAAATTCAGTGCTTTGTGCCATTTCCATGATTTTTAGCTAATTATACTGCCTCTTTTTTTTTTTTTTTTTAGAAATATGCATTAGAATTCATGTGTGCCTAATTCTGAAAGTGGCTTTGTGCATTAAGGCTCGTTTAACCACTGATGGTGATGGTTAGAGAGAAGTTGAGAGACTTACAGTTATTGATCTTAATTTTAAAACACAGTGATAGCATGGAACTTTCCTGTACTGCAGGCGTATAAGACGCTGTGTTTTCAACCTCTCAGTCATTAGGCATATTGTCATTTGGCTTATGTCTTACCAGTCAGGATGTCACAGTGAAGAAATGTTTAGTCATGGGAAGAAAATTAGTGTCCAGCATGCAAAGATAGTAATAGGGTAAGCACTTCCAGCTGGATTTTCCTGGGAGGGATTGATTTCTGTGCATTACTGGGTCCGTGTAAAATGGTGTCCTTTTGGCACTAGCTGAATATAAATTTCAGTAAATGTTTTTTTCTTGCTGCAGCTTTAGTGTAATACAGTGAAATTTGCTGTAACTGAGGGGAGGCAGCGGTTGGGCGTCTGCTAATAGCCTGAAAGTAACTAATGAGGATGTGCAGTCGGAACGATTGATTGAATAGCTGCAGTCCTGTATGTTTCTTTCTCCCTTGCTCTCTCTGCAAGCTGTAGAGAGGGAGGGGGAGAGCAAGACACAGGGAGGGAGCGAGAGAAAAAACGCTTGCTCTTAAGTGGAAGTAGCACGGATCCCAGGGGCCAGGAGGCCAGAAATGGAAGTTTAAACTGCATCTGTCTTTTAAAGGGAGAACAGCAGGAATCAAAATGTCAGTCTCCGGAGTCACGATTTACTCCTTATTTTTTAAGATCTGGAAGATAACACAGAATACTTTTTTTAGGATGTATTTTTTTTTTCCTTGTCCATGTTGAGATTGTCTAATGTTATCTGAGAAGCTGGATTCCTATATGTCTGTCAGTTGAAGTGGAGATGGGAAGCAGTTGTGATAAAGGTATAATATGTATATATCTATCATCTGTGTGTGTGTGTGGATGTGCATATATATGCATATATATATGTATCACTCTATGAAAAAAATTTTAAATGTAACCTTAATATAGTATATAGTGATTAAATTGGAGAATACCACATCATCTGAGAAATCTGAAGCTTGTTAGGTCAGTTTGAACAGATTTAGGATTCCAGAGTAAGATCTTAGTGAGGTCATATTGCCAGAGCAAGGAGAAGCTGATCTATTTTTATATCTGCATAGGCATATATGTTATTTTATCCTAGCAGCAGCTTTTAGTTTTCTCACAGACCTTTGGTTGCAGGCTGGTGAATCATCTTATCTGCACAGAACTGAACTTTGACCTTTGTGCAGACACCATCAAATCATGTGCAACACTAGACTCTATTTTGTTCACAAGAGTATAAAAAAATTTCATTGGATTCTATTAACTCCTATATTGCTGACATAGAGAAGTAGATTCATACACTGTGAGATACAAATATTAAGAGCTTAGGGATATTAAACATAACTCAGAGGAAATTACTTTTTTACATGCATAGATAAAGATTTAAGCTAAAGGAGATTCCTGACGGTGACCAAGTCTCCCCAGTACCTTGATAGTATCTCTTTAGAAATAAAGAGACAGATTATGTGAATATAGAATGTAATGCATCTTTAAAGCAAAAGGATTTTTTGTGTGGGGAAAAAAATAATTTTACAGGTTAGTGAAAGATCCTTAATTAGAGTTTTTAATTATGTTTCTTTCTTCTTTACCAGAGGTGCCAGCAGAAAGGTCCCCCCGCAGACGGAGTATCTCAGGGACCAGTACATCAGAGAAACCCAATTCTATGGACACTGCAAATACCTCACCCTTCAAAGTACCAGTAAGTGTTTCTCTTCTCTAAATGATTATTTTACTTTTCTCCTTTATTCTTAGAGTTAGATGCAGTTGCTAAGAAATCAAAACATTTTTCTTCTCAAGAATTTCTTTGCAATACTGAGGTTAAAGGACAGAGTTATCAACTTACATAGATTAACTATGGTTAAAGTCCACTGTTTTCAATAATAAGGTTTTTTTAGATTTTAGGGAATATTATTTTTACATATGGAGTATTTCCAAAATATGTATCTAAACACATTAAATTCAAATCTCTCTGAACTATAGAGTGCAAATCTTTGTAAGATGTCCTTTTATCATGTTACTAGGTAAAACCTATCACAGTTTTATAAAGATGCTGATAGTATTTTTTTTTTCTTAAAGGATGGGGTGTAACTTTTTTTAGTAGTGAAGCTTAAGCAGAGAAGGATGAGACTCATAAAGTTGCACAGCAAATTAGCAGAGAATTAGACAGGAGATCTAAGCCTGAAACCTGGCTTGTGCTTTTCCTAAGCCATCTTTTAGATGACCATGAAAGTGCTTAAGAAATACCCTTGAAGAAATATCCCAGTTAAAAATACCCCTTAAACTGACTAGGCAGTACTGAGAAGTGATATTAAATATAAAAAAATGCTGAGATGGAAAGGCTGGAAGTGATTAGGTCAGCTGACCACCAGTTGCAGCCCCAGTTTGGACCTTTTTGACATGACTTGGAATAACCCAGATTTTAATTCATCCATTTTCTTTGTTTATTGATTAAAAAGTATAGTTACTTTCTAATCATATTTTTTATTAAAATTGTTTTTAAAAATTTATTATTTATGGAGGTACTGAGGGTTGAACCGAGGACCTCATGCATGCTAAGCATGTAATCTACCACTGAGCTGTACCCTCCCCCGCCCTAAAATTCATTGTTTTTAAACTTGAAAAGAATTACATCCGTGAAGTTGATCATTATTGTAGATATAGCAGAAATCAGTATAAAGTAGAAATAGCCTTTTCTATAGGGGGAGAGAAAGTTTTTTTTTCTTTTATTTCAGTCAAGTTAATATGTTATATTCTTTATTTATTTATTCCAATACTATTTTTTTAAGTTAGGATGACCTTTTAAGTAGAACTGGTATTTTGAGTTGTATAAGCTGGCTTTCACTTGTAAGTTAATCAAAGTGAATGTTTTATTTTGCATTAATCCTGAGAACCAAGATTTCCCCTTTTTATATCTCAGTGCCTTGTAGAGTTTGTAGGTATCTTTTACTGTGACACCTTTGAAATTTTTACAAATTTTCTCATTTTTAAAGATCACAAACAAGTGCTGGATTAATAGTCTAACCAAATTGTGACAGGAATTTTAAAATATGAGACTTCATGCCTTTTACTAAATTTCTTTGTTCTCTAGACATAATTATTTAAAATTTATTTTAATGAATGAAAAAAGCATTTTTTTCTCTCCCTTCCCCTTCTTGTTTTCCTCATGAAACAAGTCAAATATAGTGAAGCTAACTATCTATATACAGAGTTTGGTGAAAAGGTTTGATTTAGAATTTGAAGTTTTCTACCATCATCTAAAATAGAATGGTGAATTCTTAAGTTGTTGGGTTTTGTTTTTTTTTTTTAACATCACTAGCTGAAGAAGAATATACCTCTGCAATGTAGTAACATTGAAGTACTTCCTATATTGAATCTGAAGTTCATGGCTGGATATTTAAAACTTGAATTACTTAGCAATATCAATTTTCAATTTTCATTTATATTTAAACAATAAATTGATAGCTAATTTAAGGTTTACCTTAATAATAAGACTAATTATGTGAGTAAAAGTAATAAGCCAATGATGCATGTACATAAGACTAGCATTTCTTACAGACTATTTATTCATTTGTTATTCTTTTGACAGATTCAGCCACCATGTGGATTTAGAAATATTGAGGGAACGAAGGGGCCTCTGACTAGCAAATTACAGTCACAAAGCCCATGCATTTAGCTCTCAAGGAGAATTTAGCCATTCATAAGCCTTCACCTAGACAATTGTTTGGAAGAATAACCGTTAGAACACACTGATGGCAATTAAAAAAAAAATGGCAGTGAGTAGAGGCAAGAGGCAGAGAAAAGGAAAAACAGAGTCATAAAAACAATCTGGATCCACTTAGGGGAAAGGCAGATAGCCTTATACTTATCAATAGTCCTTAAGGGTACCATTGTATTACAGGATGAGTGATACATAGTGCGGTAATTGACATTGATAATAATAATCCTGAATCATCAAGGAAAAGTGAAATTATATTGTTTGTATTGGACTTTTTACAAAGTGGAACTGTGTAATGTTGTGTGATATAGATCCGTTGAGAATATTTAAAAATCTTAAAAATATGTGAGGCTTTATAACACTTGTTATCCAGAAAAATCTTGTTTGTGAAATACCTCACTCCTTGATAATGCTGGATAAATAATTTATATTCTTTTAAGAGAAACAAATATGCTGGCTAAATGAGGCACTGAAGTACTTGGGATGTCTATGGAAGCACATTGTATTTTTTAAATTTCCATATAATACCAATACCTAATGTGACTTACATCACTTAAATGTAATGCAGGAAGAAGTATGTCTAGTTTTTAGATCAACACAAAATATTTTTGTAATAAACATCACAAAGGACTTTCTGAATATGGGAAAGCAGTACAAAAAAGAACGAAACTTTGAGATATTTAACTATCAGTTACTTACGTAGTATCTCAAAGATCATTTCCAAATTAATGTTATAAAGGGGCAGAAATGAGATTTAGGCAGAAGCACTTGTGGTTCTAGGATTCAAGTGCCTTTACTATGGTAAACAGCTTACCCATCAGGAAGACTCAAAAGATAGCTAATCGTGGACTCTCCAAAAGGGCCCTATTCTTCCTAGCTCTGGGTTCAGGCTTACTGAGGGCTGATGATATAGATTTTAACAAGCTCTGATGGAAATCATTGACAGTGACACACTTATTGAATGCATACTTTGGGCAAAGTATTGGTGATTCACCAGTTGATATTGATGAAAGTATTGATACTTTCTTGGCACTCTACTTGGTACTGAGGAAACAGAAATGAATACAACAGAATTTCCATCCCAGAGAACTTATAGTCTAATAGCAGGAGACAGAAAAATGACCAGATTCCTAAGGAGGTAGATGATCATGGTGACACAGGTTTTTAACAATGCACTGTGTAAGCCAAGGCTTTGTCAAGGAGCCAGTATTTCAGCTGAGTTTCAAAGGCTGAATGAAAGTAGTTGACAGAGAAAGGAGAGTATTCCAGGCTGAGGGAGTTGCATTTTGGGAAGACATACTTTATAAGGTGACTCATGCTTCTAGGGAACATAGAAAGGGTTCAGTGAGGCAAAAATTGAAAAGGGTGCAGGCAAAAATGGCAAGAGAGTGGGTTGAGAGGTAGGTTGGGGCAAAACTGTGAGTGGGTTTGTTGTCAAGCTTAACTAAATTTTGCTAGCCACTAAAGCATTAGAAATTGGTTTAACTGAAATACTTGTCTTGGCTCAATAGCTAAACCAAGTTATATATAAATACTGTGAAGTACTGCTAAATTACTTGACTCTATCCCAGATGACTCTTCTTGCTTTCACTGACTGTCGTTCCGTAGATGGCCAGTCCAGCACCCACCGCTGTCTATCAGCTAACACTGCTGGTAATTGTAGAGGACTGGTTCACCTTAGGAGATCCCTAGAAGCCAGTGGGTAAGAGCTGCTTAAATCCTGCTGACTGCTGCTAGATAAGGCAGAAAGGACCCAAGGAATAACTGTAGCAGTGAGCCCAAAGCAGGGAAGCCTAAAACCTTTCAGCTGTTACGTATCTTCCTCATTCACCCAAATTTATATTTTTTAAAACTTAAAATGGATAATGAGTAAGCATTATATTCATGTATTTTCCTTACTTAGTCTAAGCCGTCTTTATGCAGGTATTAGACAGCAGAGTCAATAAGTTTAAAAATAAGAACATAAGAAATAAAAGAGGGAACTTATATGACCATTGAACCTATGGATTAAGGCAGGGTCTTGGCTTTTAGCAATGTTTTAGTGTATTTGTATTTTTATCTAGTCGTAGCCATAAGAAAAGCAGAGATCTGAAGGGTACGTTTTCTGTTCTTCCTTCACATTCAATATTTCTTTATTTTAATTCCAATTGTGGTTGGTTTGTAGGTCTGTGTCCCTCATTAGATATAAATATCTATCCTACTTATCTTTGTAGCTGCCCCAGTGGCAGCACAAGTACCTTGCACATAGGAAACACTCAACAAATAATTGTTGAATGGATAAAATATACATGAATTATCTAAGAGCCAGAATCAAGTGAGTATAACTCACACCTGCTCTCTTGGTATTACAGATACCTCTAGTTAAATGGATCACAGAACCACTGAGTAATCACTAAGAGATCATTTGGAGTAAACGAGGAATACCTGTCAAAACAGATTTCTTTCGTCAACATAGATCTTAATTTATATTTGAAATTCAGGGCTATGGTGTTTTACGTATATAGTGTATGTGATTTCTACTTATAGGAAGTGAAACTGGATGGGATTCTTTATTTAATGATTTATCTCCGTGGATATTTCTTTGAGTCCCCTAGATGTCATAAATATGTGTAAGCTCATGATGCTTTTGCAGATCTGGGTTTTGAATGCTAGGTTCTTCAAGAACAATTTTAGCCATTTGAACATTTTGGCCTCTTTTGAAGCTCCTATTTTTCATTTTTTTCTTCAACATCCTTCTAGACTTTCTGCCTTTGTCATATTTGTGTTTTCCATTAAATAGCCATTGTATATTATATGTTGTTAAAACTGCATTTAAATGGTATTACAAGAGTGATCGGGAAGAAATGAGTAAACTAATGAAAAGTTATCCAGGTGCTTAAATGTAATTCAGAAAGTGAATGTGCTAACATTTTGTAATTGTATATATTTGTTTCACCTTGCCTGAGTTTTTGGAACAGGCTTCTTTCTTTAATATTCTATTTATAAAGTGACTATGGATATTTATGATTTTTGTATCACTTCTCCTTAGACGATGCTATCCATTTAGCTTTGGCTAAAAGAAAGCCGCTTGTGTTCCCGGCCAGGTGCTCCGCTCCGTGTCCTCATTTCCATAACACAGTGGTCTGAGTTGCCCTTCCATATGAATGTAACACAATGCAGTCGCAGCTGCTTCATTTGTATTAGCTTCGGGCTTGGCTCTGAAAGAATTCAGGCACTAAAATATATGCCAAGACAACCAGAAAGCATAGCTGAACTATTCCTGTGTAACCCTCCTTGTGTTCTTGTCACAGTGACACCTGAGCATTTCCAGTCTTATATACCAGATACTAAAGACTGTCAAAAGATGAAATCTCTGCGTTGTTTTTAAAAGAAAGTAAAGCTTTAGAAGAATAAATGTAGACTAAGTTAAATTCCTGTTAAAAAAAAAAAAAAGAAATGTTACACCCATTCTGAAGTATTGCGGTATCAGGCTCAGTTGGTATTGGTCTCTGTTTTGAACAAAATCCTCAAAAAGATCTTTGTTTTTTCCAAGTTAAACAAAGAGACAGAAAGCTTCATACCCGCTTAAGGAAGAGAAAGACCAGAAAACATTCATTGTCCAAACCAGTGGTTTTCAACTTGGCTATCCATAAAAATCATCTAAGGAACTTCAAAAAAAACCAAAAAACAAGAAAAACCCCACTACTTCCTGGGCTACCTAGACCGGTTAAATCAAAGTCTCTGGACTAGAACCCAGTCTTCTGCATTTTTAAAACCTTTTCAAGTGATTCTAACATGCAACCAGGGTTGAGAACTATTTGTCTAAATAACTGGTTAAAATATTCGGAACCCATTTTGGTCAATGTTTTCCTTATGGACATCAGCACCTTTTGTGCCTTCAAGGCTGACAAAAAAAAAAAAAAAACCTAGCAAGGAATGGTTTCTCAGTGGCCTGCGTTTGCTCACAGACAGGTTGCTGTGTGGTGCATCAGTTGCCCTTCTAAGTGTTCACCACAGTCAGTTCAAATGACCAGTCTAATTTTACAAGATACCGACTTTATTGTGGCACAGTGACAACTGACCGGCCTAGGAATCTCAGTCTTAGCGGTGAAATAATCCATTTGAATTCATAGCACCCAAGTTACAATACCATTTCAGTCTCTGTATTCTTGTTGCTGTTGTATTCCAGGACACTTAAAGTTTCCTCTGCTGCTTAAAGATTCTTTATTCATCTTTCTCCCTTCTCTCTCCTGATCATCTGCGTGGAGTTAAAATCCATAATAGGATCACCCTGCAGTGATACTTCTTTTAATAAAGAGTACATTTTTATATTCATATATGTATGAATATGTAATATATGAATGTATTCATACTATGTGTCTATCAAAATATTACTACCAGAGGTAAAATGGTATAATAAACATAGGAATGTCAGAAAACAAAAATTATATTCTGAGGATATTAAATATTACTTCTACCTTTAAATCATTTTGTAGTCAGAATGGGTATAATTTTTAAGTCTTTTAATGAGAAATACCCCAGAAAATATAAAATTTAGAGAAGAGAAAAAAGGAATAAGGTTAGGTATGACTCCTTGAGGGGGATAGAAAGCAGACATCTGGAGGAAAAGGGAGCAGACACAGCAGGGAATATTGCCAAGACCCTAAACTTGAAAGAATCAGAGCATGATGGAAACCCTCTTCAGTCTATGGTCATTCCTAAGAAATAGGTTTGCAGCAGTGCTCACTGGTGGAGATTCCAACTTATCCCGCCCGGGAGAAGAGGGTTGTTTGAGAGAGAGGACAGGATGAACCCAATTATAGTTCATTCTTATAGGTGGTGTACTATATGGCCATCTTCTCCAAGTCAAGAAATTTTTCTTCTGCTTTAACGGGGGAGTCGAGGCTTAACACCTTTCATCTCACACTTAGAGATAAACGTTTTAAAGGGCTAGCGTCCACTTAGGGGAGCATAAAATTGGCCACTAAGTGTAATTGATATCCGATGCTTTCTCCCTTCAAAGTTATGAAGCTAGAGATACATAAAGGAAACCTTGCCAGCTTCTCGATTTGGCTAGGGCTAGCTGTAACAGAAAAGTATTTTTGTACTTCTCAGCTATACCTATACTCAGCAAGGTACAAGCATTGCTGGTAAACCGTAATACCCCTAAGGTGTCCTCCTACCATCAGACCGTTTAATTTTATAACCAATGCCAGTACCATTTCATTGGATCTTTAAATGCTTTGTTTTATATTAAACATCTGTAAATTTCAGTTTATTATTTATTTTTTATTGAAGTCTAGTTGAGGTACAATGTTATGTTCTTTTCAGGTGTACTGCTGTAGTGTTTTGACATTTACATACATAATGAAATGATCCCCATAACTCTGGTAACCATCTGTCCCCATACAAAGTTATTACAGTATTATTCACCATATTCCTTATGCTGTATATTACATCCCCATGACTTATTTATTTTATAACTGGAGGTTTGTACCTCTTAATCCCCTTCACCTGTTTTGTTCCCTCTTCTCTGGCATCCACTTCTTTATTTTCTGTATCTGTGAGTCTCTTTTCATTTTGTTTTATTTGTTTGTTTTCTTTATAGGTTCCCTATATAAGTGAGATCATGGTGTATTTGTCATTCTCTGTCTGACTTAATTTCGCTTAGCATAATACCCTCTAGATCCGTCCATATTGCCACAAATGGCAAGATTTCATTTTTTTAATGGCTAAGTTATATTCTTGTGTGTGTGTGTTACACACAAACATACATACATATACATGCACATACCACGTCTTCATCCATTCATCTGTCAATAGATATACTGAAGTTACTTCCGTGTCTTGGCTGTTAAAAACAGTGCTGCCACAGTGAACATTGGTGTGCACATATCTTTTCAATTTAGTGTTTTTTAAAAATTTTTATACAATTTTTAAAGGTTACTTTCCATTTACAGTTATTGCAAAATACTAGCTATATCGTTGTGCAGTACATCCTTGAGCTTATGCTATACCCAACAGTTTGTACCTCCCACTCCCCCATCCCTGTATTGCCCCTTCCCCGCCACTGGTAACTACTGCTTTGTTCTCTATTATCTGTGAGCCTGCTGCTTTTTTGTTATATCCAGTAGTTTGTTGTGTTTTTCAGATTCCACATATGGGTGATATTATACAGTATTTTGTCTTCCCCTGAATTATTTTACTTAGCATAATGCCCTCCAAGTCCATCCATGTTGCTGGAAATGGCAAAAAAATGTTTTAATGGATGAGTAGTATTCCATTGTATGTGTGTATACACACCACATCTTCTTTATCCATTCATCTGTTGATAGACACTTAGGTTGCTTCCATATCCTGGCAATTGTAAATAATGCTGCTTTGAACATTGGGAATCATGTGTCTTTTTGAATTGGTGTTTTTGTTTTTTTCAGATGTATACCCAGGAGTGGAATTGCTGAGTAATAAATATGGTAGTTATATTTTTGGTTTTTTGAGAAACCTCCATACTGTTTTCTACAGTGGCTGCACCAATTTACATTTCCACCAGCAGTGCAGGAGGGTTTCCTTTTCTCCACATCCTCACCAACATTTGTTGTTCGTGTTCTTTTTGATGATCGCCATTCTGACAGGTGTGAGGTGGTATCTCATTGTGGATGTGATTTGTATTTCCCTGATAATTAGTGATATTTAGCATCTTTCCCTGTGCCTCTTGGCCATCTGCATCTCTTCTTTGGAAAAATGTCTATTCAGTTCTTCTGCCCATTTTTTAATTGGATTATTTGGTTTTTTGATGTTGAGTTGTATGAGCTGTTTGTATGTGCTGGATATTAATCCCTTATTGGTCATATCATTTGCAAATATCTTCTCCCATTCAGTAGGTTGTCTCTTTGTTTTGTCAATGGTTTCTTTTGCCTTGCAAAAGCTTTTAGGTTTAATTAGGTCTCATTTGTTTATTTTTGCTTTTATTTCCTTTACTTTAGGAGATGGATCCAAAAAAATATCGCTGATTTATGTCAAAGAGTATTCTGCCTGTGTTTTCCTCTAGGAGTTTTTGTAGCATACAGTCTTACATTTAGGTCTTTAATCTATCTTGAGTTTATTTTTGTGTATGGTATTAGAGAATGCTCTAATTTCATTCTTTTATATGTAGATGTCTGGTTTTCCCAGCACCACTTATTGAAAAAACTGTCTGTTCTCCTTTGTTATAGATTAATTGACCATAAGTGCATGGGTTTATTTCTGACCATAAGTACATGGTTCTTTCTATTCTATTCCATTGGTCTGTGTGTCTGTTTTTGGCCCAGTTCCGTGCTGGGATTACTGTAGCTTTGTAGTATTGTTTGAAATCAGGGAGTGTGATTCCTCTAGCTTTGTTCTTCTTTCTCAAGATTGTTCTGACTATTTGGAGTCCTTTATGTTTCCATACTAATTTTTAAATTATTTGTTCTAATTCTGTGAAAAATACCATTAGTATTTTGATAGGGATCACACTGAATCTGTAGATTACCTTGGGTATTATGGCTAATTTAACTATATTGTTTCTTCTAATCCAAGAACACAGTATATCTTTCCGTCTGTTTGTGTTGTCTTCAATTTCTTTCATGAGTGTCTTATAGTTTTCCAAGTACAGATCTTTTTACCTTCTTAGATCGGTTTATTCTTAGGTATTTTATTTTTGATGTGATTATAAATGGGATTATTTCCTTCATTTTTCTGTCTGATAGTTTGTTGTTAGTGTATGTAAATGCAACGGATTTCTGTGTATTTTGTATTCTGCAGCTTTACTGAATTCCTTTGATGAGCTCTAATAGTTTTCTGGTGACATCTTTAGGATTTTCTATGTATCATATCATATCATCTGCAAACAAGTGACAGTTTTACTTCTTCCTTTCCATTTTGGATTTCTTTTATTTCTTTTTCTTGTCTGATTGCTGTGGCTAGGACTACCAATACTATGTTGAATAAAAGTGGCGAGAGTTGGCACCCTTGTCTTGTTCCTGATCTTAGAGGAAATGATTTCAGCTTTTCACCATTGATGATGGTATTAACTATGGGCTTGTCATATATGGCCTTTATTATTTTGAAGTATGTTCCATCTATGCCCACTTTCTGGAGAATTTTTATCATAAATGGGTGTAGAATTTTGTCAAAAGTTTTTTCATCTTCAATTTGTTAATGTGGTTTATCACATTGATTGATTTGCAGATATTGAAAAATTCTTGCATCCCTGGGACAAATCCCACTTGATCATGGTGTATACTCTTTTAATATATTGTTGGATTCCATTTGCTAATATTTTGTTGATGATTTTTGCATCTATGTTCATCAGGGATATTGGCCTATAATTTTCTTTTTTTTGTGTAATATCTGTTTTGTTTTGGTATCAGGGTGATGCTGGCCTCATGGAATGGGTTTGGAAGTGTTCCTTCCTCTTCAGTTTTTTTAAATAATTTCAGAAGGATAGGTGTTAGCTCTTCTCTAAATGTTTGATAGAATTCACCTGTGAAGCCATTAAATCCTGGAATTTTGTTTGTTGAGAGTTTTGGTTGGTTTGTTTGTTTTTTAATTACTGATTCAATTTTGTTACTGGTAGTAGGTCTGTTTGTATTTTCTTTTTCTTCCTGGTTCAGTCTTGAAAGATTGTACATTTCTAGAAATTGGCCCTTTTCATCTAGGTCATCCATTTTATTGGCACACAGTCAGTCATTTGTAGTAGTCTCTTATGATCCTTTGTATTTTTATGCTGTCAGTTGTAACTTCTCCTTTTTCACTTCTGATTTTATTAATTTGAGCCCTCTCTCTTTTTTTCTTGATGAATCTGGTTAAAAGTCTATCAATTTGTCTTGTCTTTTCAAAGAGCCAGCTTGTAGTTTCACTTTTTTTTTAATGTCTTTTTAGTCTATTTCATTTATTTCTGCTCTGATTTTTATTATTTCCTTCCTTCTACTAACTTTGGATTTTGCTTGTTCATGTTTTAGTTCCTTTCAGTGTAAGGTTAAGCTGTTTATTTGAGATTTTTTTTGTTACCTGAGGGAGGCTTGTATCACTATAAACTTCCCTCTTAGAACAACTTTTGCTGCGTCCATTAGATTTTGGATCATTGTGTTTATTTATCATTTTTCTCCAGGTAGTTTTAAATCTCTTATGATTTCTCCAGTGACCCATTGGTTATTTACTAGCATGTTGTTTTGGGAGTTTTTTTCTAGTGGTTGATTTCTAGTTTTAAACTGTTAATGGTCAGAAAGATGCTTGATATGATTTAGACTTGTTCCATGGTCAAGAATGCCCATGTGTACCCGAAAAGAATGTGCATTGAGGAAATGTTGTGAAATATATCTATTAATCCATCTCGTCTAATGTATCATTCAAGGCCAGTGTTTCCTTACTGATTTTCTGTCTGGATAATTTGTCCATTGGTGTAAGTGGGATACTAAAGTCCCCTGCTATTAGTGCATTTTGGCCTTACTGTCAATTTCTCCTCTTATGTTAATATTTGCTTTATATATTTGCTCCTCTTATGTTAATATCTGCTGCTGTGTTAGGTACACATGTGTTTACAATTGTTACACCTTATTGTTAGATTGATTCCTTTATCATCATGTAATGTCCTTCTTTGTTCTTGTTACAATCTCTTTTAATCTCTATTTTGTCTAAGTATTGCTGCTCCAGCTTTCTTTTCATTTCCATTTTCATGGCATACTCTTGTAGCTTTTTCTAGTTCTGAGATCTTCATATTAGAAGGATTTTTTTTTTTTTTTTTTTTTTTTTTTGCTGTATTGGGAGTTCAGATTTATTCAGATCATGTCAGCAAAACAACTTTATTACTTATGAAAAGAAGGACCTGGATTATCCTGATTGTTGAGCAAAGCTATTTTTTGCTTAACTTTTTATTTCTATTTCTCTATGCAGAGGCAAGTTAAGTGATAGAAAACCCAGGGTTAGCGGGAGAGTGAAATATACATCAAGACAAATAGAACAGCCTTTAAAGATTCTCTCTATTTTCGTCTCCTTTCTTTTAGGATCATTGTCACATGCTCCCCAACTATTTACCATGGTTCTCTTCTTTCAGGAAAATGTGCTTACATAGTTTATACTAAACTATTATGTATTTTATATTATATTGTCTATTTTTAAGAAGGCACCAGCTAAAAATTTTGGAATGTTAATGTTCTAAATTTATTATATATGTGGCTCATGTCAAAAATAAGTTTTTTTGGCATCAAAGTAGGTAATATAAGTAAGTAAAATAAGTTTGTTTGTGTGGTTACAGCAATAGATACTGCTGTCAGGGTTTTTTTAATTTTTAATTTTTATACAACTTTCAATGGTTACTTTCCATTTATAGTTATTACAAAATAGTGACTATATTCCCATGTTGCACAATACATCCTTGAGCCTGTCTTACACCCAACAGTGTTGACTTCCCACTTCTTCACCCCTTTACTGTCCCTCCCTGCTCCTCACTGGTAACTATTAGTTTATTCTCTGTATCTGTGAGTCTACTTCTTTTTTCTTATGTTCACTAGATTGCTGTATTTTTAGATTCCACATATATGTACATCATATCAGCCACATATAGGTGATATCATACATTATTTAGCTTTCTCTGTCTGACACATTTCACTTAGCATAATGCTCTCCAAGTCTGTCCATGTGCTGCAAATCCACCTTCAGTTTTAAGGCTTTTATGTTCTCATTGTTTAAAATACACTATTATTACCCTTATGTGGCATAGAAACTTCAATTTCTGACTTTCTTAATGTGGTTAAAGCTTAAAAAGACTGAAATGCCCATTAAGCTTCACTATTAATGAAACTGAAAGTGGAGTCAGGGCAGAAGAGGGATGAGTGCCTCGGAGAGCACACTTAGTGACGCTTCCAGGGGCTCATCTCCAGTCTCACAATGCTTCCTGATTAACAGCAGGACAGATACTTTCATCCAGCTGATAATTTATCTAGAAGGATTTTTTATTACTCTTTTATATCAGGATAATGGATAATGAATAATCTACAAATTAGGAAATAGAAGGTGATATTGTTTGAACAATCTTCTTCTAAGCGTCTTCTGTTAGTATTCTGCTAATGCTTAGTTACGGTGCCCGATAGTAATTTAAATTCAGTTTGCCCCTAACTGTACCCACTTATGATTTCCCCAAAACTGTTTTCCCCCTGAATTTTTGACTCTGTAGTACTACAAATTTCTTTAGTGCACAGGGCCTACACTCAGAAAAGCCCTTTGCATGGAGTTTAATAACCATCTCAAAATTCTTAATGACTCATCTTTGGGTTTGTATTTTGTAAGTGAAGTCTGGTGGGACAATGGAACATGTGCAAGGACTTGGAAACAAGGCACGGTACTATCTCCCATTGCCTCTTTGGGATGGATTCTACATTCCCCACTTTTCCCACCCCCAGGAACCCCAGCTACCCCCTCTCTCTCTGCCTGACCCAGCCACAGCGGTCACTCTCTGACCCTAGCAGGCCTGTGCACAAACATAATAGGGAATACGGGGCCTGCTCATGGTGGGGCCGTCCCTGCCCCTGCCTGTGCCCTTCACTGGTGTCTGCCAGGTGGCCAGGGACCACAACTCAGCTGAAACAAACCTTGCTCACCCCCAATTCCAGGTACCTAGTGAGTTGGAATGGCAGCTGCGGGAAGAGAAGAAGCTTGGCTCGACTTCCCTGCCCGGGGCCAGGGCACACCACGTGTGTTTGGTGGCTGCGGAACAGCAACTTGGCAGCTAGTGGGTCACACACACACACCCCCACACCAAGTTGTGGACCCTGATCCTAGGCACCTGTGAAGGTCTGCACTTGCCTTGGTGCCCAAAGGAACATGACATTAAACAACAAATTAAAAATACCATGGCAGATGGGGAGAGAAACTGCTGAAGGAAGGGAAACGATTACTGTTTTAGTGCCTTTAATGCTACCATTTTGCTGGTTTTTTAACAAGGGCACTAGTATTTTGCACTGAGCCCCTCAAAATATATAGCTAGTCCCATCTAACACAGTGGAGACTTTAACTCATCTCCTGGCCTCCAAGTCCTCCTTCACCCAGTTCAGCTTTCACACAGCTGCCAGAGCAGTCTCTTTAAAATTTAAACCTAATCACTAACCTTGACTCTCCCTTGCTTAAAGCTTTTTAGTAACTCTCTATGGTCCCACGGCCATGGGCATGATCAAATTTTGTACGTTTTATTTGGCTCACACAATGGGTTCTTTCCCCTCTCCTCCTTCTCTCCCTTCCTCCTTGCCCTCATTTGAACGTCTTCAGACATAGCTAGCTAGCTTTTCCTTCAAAAAGCATCAGTCACCTGCTAAAGGTTTTTCTGTTTAACTCACGTTTTACAGAATGACCAAACCAAAGTTAACTTGGCACAAAGAGCCTTTTGTTGTCTAGCTTTTGGCTGCCCTTCCAGTCTCAGTTTTTTATACTCAGTATCCCCATCCCCAACCCCAGTTCTCAGAGCCTCCAAACTTAGAGAGTGCTCCATCTTAGTGCTCCGTCTTTACCAAACTTAAGTTCCCCAAACAAGTTTTCTCCAGTATCTTTGCACATTTCTACCTAGTAAGGCCACCTTCTATACTGTGTAAAAATGTCGTCATCCTTCATAACCCAGCTCCAGCTCTCCCTACCTCATGTAGGCAACGTTAGCCTTGACCTTCTCTGTCCTTCCATAGGACTGTGCATTTATCCATCATAATACTGATACCATTGTATTGTAGGGCCATTCTGTGTATAGTTGCTTACCATGTCTGGTCTGTGACATTCCAGTTGGTGGTTTCCAGAATGGGATGTACATACCTCAGAGGGTACACAGCACAATCCATTTGCATTGCAGAAAGAAAATAATGTTTTGATTTTTTTTAATTTCACTGTTTTTAACGTTTTGTGTTATTGACTGCTTTAAAGTCATACATTGGGACATTCTTATATTTTATGAATGCACACCAGCCATATTCTACTCACTTGATACACGGTCAAGATAATTTAGAAACCATTCTTCTAGATCAAAACTATGTCTTATTCATCTTAGAGTTCCAGCACTGACCTTTTCTTTTGCCTAATCTGTTTATGAAATCTCAATATATGGGTGACTTTCGTGATCGCCCAAGGTGTGCATGTTGCAAAGACATTAACCTTTCATGCCATAGCACCTTCATTAGTTGATGGCTTTAAGTTAATCAGCATTGTATACTGGATTTTTTTTAAGATTCTATATTAATCTGTTAAGTAAAATAGAATTAAGGGTGGAATATAGTGAGAAGAAGCAAATCGCTTTCCTTCACTGGAAGCCCTGTGAGATTAAACGGTAGAAAGAGTGACTCATGGGGACTGGGTTAGTTTGCTTCTCACTCAAGGAATAATTGGATATTTAGGAATGTGGTCTGCTCTCAGCTGTTTAAAAGTTAAATGAAAAAAAAAAAAACAAAAAACAAAACAAAACAAAGATAATACATCCAGCAGAAGTGAGGCCATAACCTGATGCTCTGTCCTTAGCCACCTGGGCTTCTCTCCTACGCAGTCAGCGGGACCATCCTTGTCACTCAGGAGCACTTCTTCATTGAGATCAGGTACCTGCATTTGAAAAAGTCTTTGTACTCTTCCGACCTTCTGATCTAGGGCCAGTGTTTCCTGCCTTTTTAATTCTGCCAGAGTATCAGTACAAAGATTTCATGTTTTTATCATTTAAGATTTTGGACCTAGAACAGGAAAGGAGTGGTAAAAACCATCTTTTTCAATGTATGGTTAGCTAGTGTCTCCCTTGTGTGACCAAGAGCAGATTAGTTTGACCTCCTCTAAGGCCTGTGGTGCCTTTTTATGGTAATGAGATACTACAGAAATATTTTAAGAACCCCATGCAGGTTAAGAAGTACTATATAGTAAGGACCAACTTGTTAATATTTTGGGGCCTAAATTCATAATGGAAAAAAATGCTTGCAGAGTAGATGCAATACATTAGGAAATAGCCTCTAGAAGTTACATAAATATGCCGAGTCACATCTCTTCCATGTGTGTTTCTCCCTCCCTCCCCCCCACTTTATTCTATACTTTAAAAAAAAAAAAGCATCTACCCTGATAGGCATTAGTAAAGAGTAATTATTATATTGTTTTACTTTCTACCTTTTGCTCACCACCATTTCCATAATGTGAGTTTAGGTGCATTTTGTTTCACCAGAGGCAGGAAGGATTTTATTTTTTTGAACAACTAATAGACTCCAAAGCTCCCCCTCATCTGTGATGCTCTTATTCTTAAAGTCCTAGAATTGGGAGAGAAAAAACTTCAATTTAATTCATCTAGTCCATCTCCCCTGACAGTGAGAAAACGTCTTTCACATTATATTATCTGATGCTTTTCAGGCTTCCGTGATAACCTCTGGGAGACTGTCCAACAGACTAACAGACCTCACTTAGGGGGAATGTTCTCTTTCTTAGTTTTGACTCTTCATTTCTCATTATTTTATCCCTGAAAGCCATCTTCCTTAATATTCATACTCTGAGTAAGATCCACAGTCTCTTCTGGTTATAAGAAAATCAACAGCCACCTCATTAGCAGGAACTGAGGTGGTTTGCAGAAGTGAGCATTTCAGATACTAAACCTGCCCTCTTTGAACGCCAGTTGTGGTTTTATTTTAATAATGTTGAGGGTGTTTTTTTCTTCCCCCTCAGATGTGTTAGATACTTCTCTACTTTGAGTGAATTGGGATTTTTGTAATGATTCAGGTCCAGCATTCTGCAGGTGCATATTAAGTAGCCCACTGTGTACTAAGCATTGAAGAAATAAAAAGATGAGCTTGATAATGTTTGCCTTCAGGAGTCAAGACTCAGTAGGGAGTATAAAATAAGAATAGAACTAATTGGTCAAAACAGAGGAAAACAGTATTATAAACAAAAGATCTTAGGTCCAGAAGCAAGAGACTAACTCCTATTAGAGAAATCAAGAATGGTTTTCTGAGGAGTTAGTATTCAAAATAAACAGTGTAGGAACAAGTGAGTGGCCATTTGGGAAAAAAGATAAAATTAGATGTAAGGTGTATTTCACATCTTACACAAGAGTAAACTCCAAATGGATTAGGGATCTAAGTGTTAAAAATAAACAAATAAATAAATAAACCATACAGCTACTAGGAGAAAACATAGATGAAATCCTGTCTAACCTTGATATAGGAAAAAACAAAACAAAACAAAAAAACCTTTCTGTAATGATTGCTGAAAAGCCAGAGGCAAAAATGTTCTTTTTTTTTAAAGTGCATGGCTAAAAACATAGAGTTAAAACCAGCTGACTGGGAGAAAAAATTCACAACATATAAAGAATTATTTTAAGATGAGGGACAAATGACCAAAACCCCAATAGAAATAGTGAAAGAAGATATGAATAGGTAGTTCTAAAAAACAATAAAAATTGTTCTGAACAATTTTTAAAACAATGTTCAAACTTAGAATCAGAGAAATGCAAATTAAAACAACATGGAGATACTATTTCACCTTTTAGCAAAAAGTATAGTATATAGAAATTCAGTTGGTGAGGTTATGGGAAAGACACTCTCCTACATTGCTGATGGGAGTGCAAATTGGTCCAACCTTTCTAGAGGGGATTTTGGCAAAGCTATACACACACTTATCTTCCCACCCAGCAGTCCCGCTTTTAGCAGTCTACCCTGAAAATACACTTCCATCAGTATGAAAATACAAAGTATTTTTTGCAGCATTGTTTATAATTGCACAATATTATAAAAAGACCTAAATCCTAAGAAAGTCATTACATGAACTATGTGTGAAAGGTAGAGTAATGGTTCCCCCCAGAGATGTCCACATCCTAATAAACAGAATCTGTGACTATGTTGTCTTACATGGCTAAAGAGACTGCTGTGGATGTGATTAAGGCTGAAGTCTTTGAGGTGGGGAGAGTACCCTAGATTACCCAGGTGGGTTCATTCTAATCACATGAGGCCTTAGAAATTGAGAACCTTTCAGAGAGAGGCAACATTGCTGGCTTTGAAGATGGAGGAAGGGGGCCACAAACCAAGGATTGTTAGTGGCCTTTAGAAGCTGGAAAAAGCAAAGAACAGATTCTCCCAGAGCTTTCAGAAAGGAATGCAGCCCTGCTGACACCTTGATTTTAGCCAGATGAGACCTGTGTTGGACTTCTGACCTACAGAGCTATAAGGTAATAAATTTGTACTGTTTAAGCCACCATGTTTGTGGTAATTTGTTACAGTGGCAATAGAAAACTAATACAGTGGAAAAAACTGGTGAAATTGGAATTAAATCTATAATTTCAGTCAGTGTGGTACCTATTTAAATTTCCTGGTTTTCATAATTATACTGTGTTTATGTAAGATGTTAACATTAGGCGAAGCTGGGCAAATGAAAACTTTCTGTACGATTTTCCCAAATTTTCTGTAAATCTAAAATTATTTCAAATATAAAGGAAAAAAACATTCCTTCTCTTCTCAAGATCCCCGCCCCCCACCTCATTAACATCTTGTTGTTAGTTGCCATTCTTATTGAAGTTGTCATTTCTTTCCTGCTATTCCTTTGTGAATTTCCAAGTAGGCTTTTAATTCATGTCAAAATTAAAGACTTATTCACACATTTTTTAAGCAGTTTTAATCTTTATAGACCCAAACTGGAAACATCCCAAATGTCCGTCCATTGGCAAATGTAAACAATTTTGGTATGTCCATACAGTAGAATAAAAAGGAACCGACTACTGATACATGCACCAACATAGATAAATTTCAAAACCAGTATGCTAACTGAAAGAAGACTCCTTACTGCATAATTCTATTTGTATAACATTGTAGAAAAGATGAAACTGTAGCAACAAATCAGATTAGTGATTTCAAGAGGCTGAGGGTGGAGGAAAGGGTTGACTATAAAAGGGCATGAAGAAATTTGGGGTGGGGTGATAGAAATGTTCTATATCTCAGTTGTGGTGGTATACGTTTGTCAAAACTCATCAAGCTGTACAACTAAAAATAGTGAATTTTGCCTTGTATAAATTGTACCTCAATGAACCTAATTTTTTAATAGAAAAGATAAAATTTAAGACATAATTTATAAAAGTTGAAAATAAAAGGTTTGAAAAAATTTAACAGGAAGATAATAATCAAAATAAATCTGAGGTAACAGTGGTCTGTTAAATGAAAATGAACCTTTAAGACAAAGAATATTATTAGGCATAGAGAAGGTATGCTAAATATCTTCTGCTTGCTCCCCTAGTGTATCAGTGTTATATTATTATTATATATAACAATTATAATATGTTATATCATATAATGTAGTATACATGTTTTATTTTTATATTTTAATATAGTCTAATAACATATTAATACATTAGCATTGGTTAGATCTGATTAAGGAGTATGATTTACAATATTAATTTCTATGTTTTTGTATGTTTAAGAGTTTCATAATAAAAATCTAACTTTATTTAATAAAAGAGAATCATTAAATGCTTGTCAAAAATCCAGATCAAAGATTCTGATATATCAGCTCTGGGCTAGAAAAACAATTGTAACTTAATGACAGAATCTTTTCTTTTTCCCTGTGATGTTTTAATTTACAAACAAACAAAACAAAAATAAAAGCAAAAACAAAAACCCAAAATCAAAAACCCCCACAAGGAGAGAGATTACCCACATTGAAACTGCTTGTTAGCTATAAAGCATTTTGTAACTGTTGTTCTTTTACTGTTCTTACTACCTAGCTTTCCTTTCTGTTTGGACGTGCAATAACTGGAAGATAAAACTAAATAAAACATGATCACTGAAAAGTAGAGTTTAACATTTTCAGTCACCCTTCCTTTTCCCTTTTCCTTGTTTATTTTCTGCAATCAGATTTTAGTCAACGTTTATCGAACATCTACAAGTTCTTAAGCTACGTTACGAGATCGAGGAAGGGAATAACTTATGTATGATATGGCCCTTCTTCTCACGTAATTAAAATTCATAATAATATGAACTGATGAAATATGCAAAATACACAGAGATTAATGTACTAATTAAACCAAAACTTAAAAAGCAAGAACGAAAACAGTTCTCACCTGAGTCCTTTCTAGTTGACATTTCTTAGTGTAAGTCATGCAACATTTTTAAGGAACTGCTATTAAATTTACTTAATCACCATGAATTGCTTAATCCCTTGTGTGGTCGCTGGTAAAGAAAAGTCTCAGACACGATTAAGGCAGGGTTCTGTTGCACATCACTGTGTTTTTGTGTGGGAGGTGATGACACTTTTCTCCCTCTTCTCCGTGTCTTAAGGGACTGGCAGCAGCACCAGGACGCCGGCAAGTCAGCGTGTCTGATTCCCACCACTGAGGCTTCTGAGAGTGGTTGCGTAGCAGCAGTTTTATTTCAGTTACCAATCATGCCCTGATAGCCAGATTCTGTCTTTGGGGGTTACTCCAATTTGCAGGCAGCGGACAACTTTTACCATTCTCTTAGCATTTACCAAGCTCCAGAGAAACACACCATTTGGCTTTTCCTTCCACTGGCAGCTGCCGGTTTTAAGCCTCATTTTGACAGAACATAGTGAGTACCAACTACTTCAAGTTAAGTCATTTTAGTTGTATCATTGCTATGACAGTGTAGTTGTTTAAAATAAGAAGCTTTTTACTCTTTTTAAGAATTGTAGATGGTAGCAAGAGCATTTCAGAGGACAACTGGATGAGGTAGGATTTTTGGGAGGGTTTTATTGATGTTCTTTCAGACTAGATTGGCATCAGAGAGATGAAATCAGGTTTATTTGTTGTCTTCTCCTTTGTTTCCATTTATGCTGTAAGATTTTTAGAGTACACCTATGGGAACATCATTTGCTCTTCAAATTAACATAAGACATAGATATAAATATAACTTTATGTGAAAGAAAGAAAGAAACATTTTCCTGTTGGCATCCATCTATTTGTAAATTTTATATTTGGATATTTTTCTCTCAGTGACCACTGAATCAGTTACATATAAAAGTAATTTCAATAGGATTTCAATTGTACTTTAGTTTAATTATATAGATAGGAATCTTAACAAATTTTTCTAAGTCAAATGTCACATTAGTGGGGGTTTTGCTTGTTTTCTTTTTTCTTTCAGTTTTGAATTATCATATTGTATTTCTGCCTCTTTGTGGTATATAATTCTACAGTAAGATATGTGTAGAAATTAAGTAGTACACGTGGGGAAAATGCATTATATTATAGTGCCTACAGTATTTGAAGAGAATTGGAGAATTGATACAGTATAGTGATTAAAAAGCAAGAGTTCCAGGGTCAGGCTGGCTGAGTGTGAAGTTTTCCTCTCTCACTTAGCAGCTGTGTGACTTGGGAAGAGTCAGACACCTTCCCTGTATCTCGGCTATTGCTGTGTGATCTACTGTTGAAGAAAATGAACTTCATATATTGTGCATTCTTGCTCAAAATCCTGTTAAATGTTCATAGTTTAAAGTATTTCTCTCAGAAAAGCATGTGCTTATTTATTTATGACTGATTTGAATGGTCTTGTCTCATTATTGATTTCCTTAGAAGTCACAGTAAAAGGTGACACCCTTACGGTGGCCTACAGGACTTGCACGCTTTAACACCTACCCCACTACCAGGACCAGCCCCACCCTGCTGCCTCTCTGACCTCGTTTCCCACCACCCTTCTTACTGCTTTCTCCATTCCTGCCACACTGACTTCTTGGCTCTTTCTTGATCATGCTAGGTGTGCTTTTACCTTAAAGTCTTTGCCAAGCCTAGTCCTGTTGCCTGCCATGCTTTTCCCTTCTGATATCTGCACGCTGACTCACCCGTTCAAGTCTTTACTCAGTGTGATCTTCCTCCATAAGGCTTACCATGACCACTTTATATTCCCAACCCTCTTTACACAGCTCTGTTTTTCTGTAGTGCTTGTCTTTTGCTAATTAATTTTGTTCTTTGTTGATTGTCTGTCTCCTTCCACCGATATATAAGCTTAATGAAGGCAAAGATTTTTGTTTGTTTTGTTCACTGACATATCTCAAGAGCCTAAAGTGTCTGGCAAATAATAGGTACTCAGTAAATATGTGAACAAATGAAGCTTTTTAAGTACTAGCAATACACTGGGTTTAAATCCTAACTCCTCTTCTAACTGTGTTACCTAAAGCCCATTACTAAATACCGGCTTCTTGGAGTTGTTGCATGGATTAAATTGTGTTACATATTGGAAAGCACCTGGCTAGTGCTTGATACCCAGGAAGACTTCAGTAAACTTTATTCAGTCAACAAATGTTTTTTGAACATTTGTGATGTACCAAGTATCACTTACAGGCAATGGCATACATAACTGAACAGCCCCAAATCCCTGCTGTTGTGGAGTTTATTTCCCTTCCTTTGTTGTGGTGATTTCTAAGAGGAAAAATTATGATTTCACTGAGCCTGTTCATAGTCTCTCATCCTAGGTTTCTATTCAGTTAATACTCATAGGTTCCTGTTTTCCATTATTTTAAAAGTACTTTTGCATTCAGTTATTCTTTGGGGGTGGCCTCAGGAATTTTTTAATTTAATTTTTTAAATTTTGGTTTGTTTTTTTTGTTTGGTTTTTTTTTTTTTTTTGGAGGGGGAGAGGGAGGTATTTTATTATTATTTTTTAAAGGTACTGGGAATTGAACCCAGGATCTTGTGTGTGCTAAGCATGCACTCTGCCATAGAGCTATACCCTCCCCCTGGCCTTAGGAATTTTTCAGTCCTCATTTTATGAATAAGAAATCTGAAACTTAGAAGTTGTGACTTGTTCAAGGTCATTCAACTGGGGGAAATTGGAGCCAGGACTTGAAGCCACACTTCCTGATTCAGAGTTGCCTGTTCTTTCCATAGTGGCACTTGTAGCAAAAACACCATGATGGCTTTTATTCATTTCACTGCCTTTATTGTTTCAGTTCTACAAACATATGTTGAGCCCCTACTAAATGCCAGATATCAGATCTGCCCTGGGAATGCAAAGTGTTTAGTCCCTGGCTGAAGGATTTCACAGTTTAGAAGGGAAGGCTGTTGACACATCAGTGGGCATGCAGTGTGCTAGATGTAAGCCTGGCTCTATTTATAGATACTTGAAAGCACAGAGGAGGGCCAGCTAATCTAGAGCAGGGTCAAGACGTGCCAGAAAAGGCATCTTCGAAGAGATCATGCCTGAGCTGAGTCTGAAAGGATGACTTAGCCAGGGGAAAAGGAGGGAGGATGAGCAATAGCAAAGATGCTTGGTGAATGGAGAGAATTGTAGGCTTTTATAGTTGCTGGCGTGTAAAGCACAAAGCAGGGAATGGCCAGGGGTCAGGTAAGAGCAGTTAGTAGCTACCAGATGATACCATATCCTATAGGCAGAACTCTTACCAGGACCACTCTGTTAGGTACGTTTAGGTCAGTTGCTCACTCCTGGTCCACTCAGCTATAGCCAGGGCTGTACATGATACAAAGCATACTGACCTGTATGTAAGGAATTGCTCAGAAGGGACCAGGTGGGCAAGAGGGCGTGCCATACACTCTGAGGTTTCCCAGAGTGGATAATGTTGCTGGAAGCCTCAGTGCCTGGCTGGTCCAGGCAGAGGCACAGCAGAAACCAAGCCAAGCTTGGAGACAGTGAATATTTAGGGGCATCAGCCTAATGAGCTCTGTGGTCTTCCTGAGCAGCCTGATCATGGGACCAGATTTTAAACATTGATCTGGTTTTGATTTTGGATAGATGATCATTAAGAGAATGGAAGTTACTGGTAATTGAATAGCTTCAGATGATTAGTCCAGGAATCTAGGTTGACTAGAGAGAAAAACAGGGCCAGGGAGAAAATGGGGTGGTCAAGAGACTGGAGGTTTCTGTGAAGTTAAAGAGCAGATGTATTTGGAGAAAGAGATACTGGGTCAGAAAGAAAAGTCAGGAAGAAGAGAATTACTGCCTAAGATGCCTGAGGCGGCAGATCTGAATAATGATAATATCTAGTGTGCGGGTATAGGAGTGGGTGACTGGAGAGGTGGTTAAGGGTTATTGGGGTTAAGGAAATGTGAAGCCAGGATATCAGACGGATCGCTACCTGGTTATTTACTGGCATGGTGTTTAGGAGTTAAGAGACAGAAATATTGCAAGCGAGAGGCTAAAGTCCTTCATGGAAAAAGGAAAGTGAACGAGAGATTAATGCATGAGAACAGCAAAGAATGATAAAGGATGTTAAATCTAGATGGTATGAACCTCAAACAACATGCTTTACTCCAAACCATTATTTTATGGAATAAAGGTTTGGAAGCAGCCATGGTAAACTAGGAAGACCCCAGCAATCCCAGTAATCTCTGTAGATTACTCTTTTACACTATGCTATTTGTCATCAACATTCTTGAAAGAAAGAATATATCATGGTATTCTGTGGGGAAATTTGAACAACAACTACTCAGAGTCAGAAAGTAGTTCAGAAGAATGAAGCAGCGTTGGGAATACTTTAACCGATTTATTTTGTATATTCTTTTTGTGTATACACTATGTGATATAAGACAAGAGTTCCCTAAATAAGTCTTTTAAAAACCAAGCTCTTTAATACAAAATTAAAATTCTAAGCGGCAAGGCACTGTATTATAGTTTAATTGGCAGCTTTTTTCTTAGTTTACACATAAAATAGTGGTGTGACTTGCAGTCACGGGTGTCCTAGATTCAAAGGAATATGATAGTTTTATTTTGTGATTAAATATGCCAGGCACATGTGCCTGCCTAAGGCATGTCGTGTCATATTTATTTGTACTTAATTTCTAATCCTATATTAAACGACAGGCTTTTTGAGGGCAGAATTGGTATTTGTTTTATCTGTGATTCCCTTACAACACCGTATGGTGATTTGTAACATATACACATAAAATAAATATTTAATAAACAAATGGATTAAAATATGAAGCATGATGTAATAAAGTGCCACAGAAAGGTAAAGTACTAATGAGTGACTGTCTAGTAGTATATTCTCAGTTACCTGCTTAACTGTGTTTTTGTTAGACTTGTATTTAGATACGGTATTTGGTCAGGTCCTTGGGCTGAATCTCAGCTTAAGGCCAGTGGTTTCTGAGCCAACTATAAGTGATCCTAATAGAATTCTATAAATTTAGGTCTGGTTTGCTGACTACATTTATGAGCAAATGTGGTGACTCATCTTGACTGAATTATGGCAAGTAGTAAATAAAGCTTTTGTCTTAGAGAACAAATGACAGTGACTTTCCCTAATGATGCTAAGATTGTACAGAAGACCAGGCAAATGCCTGTCTCTGAGAAATATTGTACTTTAAAAAATAGCCTTGTTTTTTTTCCCTTGCAATCAATCTCAATACACCTATAATAAAAAAAAAAAACAAACAGCCTAGAGGACATGAAACAGCCTGGGGAATGATGTCTGTGTGATATTCTCTAGAAGTCTTTACCCTCGTTCTTTGGGCTACAAAAACAAGACATAACATGAGCATTTTTCTTTCGCCAGCTAAATAGTTCTATTTCTGATTCAGATAAGTTGGTTTCCATTTTTCTCTTGTGTGTTTACAAACTGGTTGGGGTGGAAAAGCACTGGGGTCCACGCTGCTGCTGACCAAGTATTTCCAGCTCTCTTTCTGGATACATGATAGGGTTGTACATTCTTTCCCCATTGGAGTTAAGTGTGGTCATGTGACCTTTTTGTCCAATAAAAGGAGACCACAAGTGACATGGAAGCTTTAAGAGCAGGTACGTAATGTGTCACACTTCCTTTATCCTGCTGCAGCAACTGCAGGAGCACAGAGGTGGAGCCTCCTTAGTCTCAGTCTCTGAGCGAGGACAGTGTAGAGCCAGGTCCCCATCTCCGTTATTCGACCCGCTCATAGACATGGTATGTCTTATGCCATTAAGATTGTGGGGTGATTAGGCAAGCATAACCTAGCTTATCTTAAATACAGTCTTCACCCCAAAACAGTGGCCTTTAGTGGTAACTAAAAGCATATAACAGATTCAATGTGCTGATGCTGCAAAAAATAAAATAGTTTTTTCCTTGTAGAAATATTTATTTACAGAGCCTCTATAAGCTAATATTCATCACAAGATGATTAGAAAGAGTTACTTCCACGCAGCAAAATACTCTTAAAACCTTTTTTAAGACATTTTGATAATGCTTCTGTAAGAAGTCCTTTCATCTGCCAGCAGTAGAATTGTTTCTTGAAAGTGGTGATCACTGTCATTCATTCTCTGCAATTTTTTCTTTCATTCAACGAACTTTCTTGAATGCCCACTATTTGCCAGGTGCTAAGACTAGGAAGATGTTCAAGGCATTCTAGATAGTTTGGTAGAAGTGGCAGACGGCAAGCAGGGGCCAAAAACTGTAAGGCACTTTGTTCTTCTGAAGTCTCGCTGCTTCGTTGGTTCATAAATGATACATCCCTCAGCTACACTTAAAAGTTAGCTTCACAAATACCATATCCAAGGTGACACAGACCAAATATTACCACTTTTGAGACCACCAACATATTACCTTAGAAGTTAGAAGTTCCTTTACCATAGCTAGTATAGAGAATATTTAAGAAATAAGGAATTAAGGGCTATGAAAAAGTTTAATTTTCCCAATTAGCATAGAAGAAAAGAATTATCACATTATCAAATGATTTCAAGCAACTATTTTTTACAAATTAAAAATATTAAAAGCTGAGTTCTGTTTCTAGTCTTCATTATAAGACTGAATATCTTTTGCAAAGGCGTGCAGATGAGTTAGGAGACAGCGAGGTTCCCTTTTGCCCATCACCTTCTGCCTTTTCATTCTAGGGGTTCTTCAGCAAGCGCCTGAAAGGCTCCATCAAGAGGACCAAAAGCCAGTCAAAGCTTGACAGAAACACGAGCTTTCGACTTCCCTCACTTCGCAATACAGATGACAGGTAGGACTTAACTTGCTAAAGACAAAGAAAGCAGTTTTACAGTGGATTTTGATAAAGCATGTTGGTCTTCTCTTACTTTGCATGAATGACTGTTGAAAAGATCTGACACAGAATTTACTTTTTGGTCTTGCTCCTATTGAGGAGCTCAGATAGCCAACAGTGGCTCAAATACCCAACCAGTTTTAAAATCTTACAATATTGGAAAGTGTATGGATACCTAAGAACTTATTTCAGAATCAGTTGTGCTATTTCTGTAGAATCAAGTTCTGGTGATTAGAGGCATATCTTTCTTTTGCAGGATGACTATAAGATGATGCTGACGACAGATAACATTTTTTGAGCATTGTACTAAGTGCTTTATATTCCTTAATTTTTTATAATAACCCCATAAGATTAATATTATTTTTAATAGTTTTTTATTGAAGTATAGTTGATTTACAATGTTGTATTAATTTCTAGTGTACAGCATAGTGATTCAATTATACATATATATATTCCTTTTCATATTCTTTTCCATTATAGGTTATACAAGGTATTGAATATAGTTCGCTGTGCTGTACAGTAGGATCTTGCTCTTTATTAAGATAAACATTATTATTATCATTTTATAGATGAAGAATCTGAGAAACAGAGAAGTTAAGTAATCTTGCTCAAGGTTGTACTGCTTAGTAAACAGCAAAAATGGTATTTGAACTTGGGCAGTTTGGCTCTAGAGTCCATGGCCTTCACTGCTACGTTGTTCTTTGGGTATAGTATATGGAATCAGTCTCATTAATTTGCAGTCACATCTAGAAGACATGTATGAAAAGCAAGCATGGATTTCAATAATTAGGACTCCTGGCTTGAGCAAACTTCAGATGGATACCTCGCTAAGGAGAACAACGTTCTAAGATGACTGCGTGTGCTGGAACATATCTTTAACACTTCATGTCTCCGTGATGCCCAAAGTTTAGGACATGGTACTTGTTGGGTCTTAACACATCACCACCATCACCAGTATTTATTGAGTGCTTACTCTGTGCCAAGCATTTTTAATATAGTCTCTGATTTAATACAACCCTCAATACCATTATTATCCTCATTTTACAGATGAGGAACTAAAGCAAAAGAGATTGAGAAACTTGCCCAAGGTCACACAGCTAAGTAGTAGAGTTTGGATTTAAATTCATGTCTGTCATTCATAATGATACTCTTATTTATACTCGGTTTTTTTTTTCTTTTGGTAATCAGTCCATTATTTTCAGTTACCTACATAAGAAACAGAAATATAGAACTATAATCTCTATCATGGCAGATTATAGATTTGCCAGGCAGATAATTACTCTCCTTATTTTATACATGAAATAACTGGTCCCCCATACTGAGTTGATGAGAAGGTCTTCTGAGAGCCCTGAACCACATTAGAGATGTTCTGTGAAAGCTGCAATCTGTCAATTTGCAATGTAATTGTTATCGTTAGATATCCTTTTTATCTCTTTGTTTTAAGGTAATCATTTAAAGAAGACCTTTTTTCTCATATTTTTCCTTGGATTTCTATTATTCTGCAACTTTCATCATTGTAAGAATTCAAAGTATTTTAATAAGTCTCAGCAAAGTAGAATGACAAATTTTTTCAAAGTACTGGTTTTTAAGAACAAGGATATGGCGCAGCAACTAAAACACCCAATTCAACACCCTGTTTCTTAAACTCTGCAGCCTCATGTATGAATCTGAGAGACAAGGAGATATTTTTTGTAGATGTATTTTATTTTTTAAACTTGCACTAAATATCACCTTCTTAATTTCAAAGTGCTCTCTCCTATTCTGTTTTGCTTTAGGTAGCCTAAAGGGATTCTTGGATTGAATTACCAAAAGATGATATTCTGCTAGAGTCTGCTGTTACTTTTATACAGTCAGTGCTTCTGTAGCCTTTCCAATGACTTAAATTCATTATATGTGCCTTCTATGGTGTTTTACTTCAGTCAATAGTAGTATCTTTCTGTCTCAAATACAGCATAATAAAAAAAAAAGTGCTAGTGAATCTCAAGCATTAGACAACCCTTTCTATTTTTCAAATCCATTTGAATGATAGTTTCCTATAAAGAAATGTTTCAAAAACTTTATTCTTATATAGGGATGTACTAAATAGAAGTTTGAATGTATCAGTTTTTTATTTTTGTTTTTTTAAATGGGCTCTCTTACCTTCAGATCATCTGCAGACACAGATAAATAGAACTAAAGTACAAGATATTAATCAACTGAGTTCTTTAAATTGGTACCCTTGCAGGTGTGATTTTCCAAAACCCCCTGGTCTTGTGTGAAATCCATCAGTTGCCACAATCAGGCCCTTTCTTCCAAAATGGTATATGATATCTAAATCTAAGTAGAAAAACATTCCTATTCTTATATCAAATCAATAGAAACTCTAGACAAACCTAGTAAACAGCCCCCTTTTTCAGTTTTTAAGTTGTACAGTAAAATATGCTTGTATCTTTGTTGTTTAAAAGAAAAAGTTCCAATACATAAATACAGCTTAAAAAACTAAAATGCCTCTTTCCCTTCCTTTTCTCCCCATATAAATAACCTCATTAACAGTTCGTATATTTTCAAACCATTTTAAAAATCCATACATAAATGCACATATATGTTTGTTTTTCCTGTTTTCATGTGAGGGAGATCATCTCGTGTAACTTTGTGACTTAGCTTTTTAGTGTGAATATTTTGGACAACTTTATATGTCAGTATAAATCTACATCATTCTTTTTAACAGCTGCTTTCTTAGTATGCTACATTGTTTTGTAACATATGTACTTCACTTCTCTGTTGACATATATTTAATTGTTTCCCTTTTTCTAGCACAAAATAGGGATGTAATGACCATTTTTGATATGTACCTTTCTGTCCTTATGTGATTGGGTTAGATTTCTGAGATAGAACTACTAGGTTTAGAGTATGCACATTATCAAATTGTCCTTCAAAAAAGCTGTACTAATTTCCTTTCCCACCAACAGATTAAGGTTACTTTTATCCTTTGAACAACCATTTACATTTTGTCAGTATGATGGATGAATAGTAATAATACGTCTGCAGTATATATACTATATGTCATATGCAGTTCTAAGCACTTTACATAAACTGACTCATTTAATCATTACAAGAACCCTAGTTATAGTCATGACCTCATTTTGAAGATGAGAAAACTGAAACAGAAATCAATAAATTGTACAGGGTCACACAGCTTAGAAAGTGGCAGTACTGTGGTTCAAATCCAAGAACTCTTAGCTCTGGGGTCTACACACTTTAAAAAAAAAAACAAAAAAATACCCAGTATGAACAGCCTTTATTGTTTGCAGTAGGAAGTTAAAGTGGAGGGAATGTGACAGCTTCAGCTCCTGGGGGCTCTCCACAGACTCAGTCACCACCCTTGAAAGCTGGAGTCTGCGTTCTTAACCTTTATGCTATGTTGCCTCTCAAAATAAAGACAAGCGGGAGCCATTTCTTTGTTTTAATTTGTATTTCCGTAATGCCTAGTAAGTTGACCATCTTTTCACATGTTGTCTCCTGTGACTTGCTTATTTATCTTTGCCTATTGTTCTTCTGAGCTGTTTGTCTTTTTCTTATGGTTTAGGACAGTGCTTTATTGTTACTAGGGATTGTAAGCCACTGTTACGCACACTGTTAAACTTTTCTTCCAATCTGTTTCTTGTGTTTTAGAATCATACCTCTGAATTATATAAAAGTTTTAGATTTTCATTTTGTCCAACTTGTCAGTCTTTTTCTTTGTGGCTTACCTGGCCAAATTTGACCAGAATGCTAAACTCAAGAAGCCAGGGATCTCTTTCTTATTAAATTTCTCATTATGACACTGTGCAAATTTCTCTCTCTGCTCTTCAAGAGGAGGGAACAGTGTATCTGGGATATCAGGAGGATAATGAAGTAGTGATCATGATATTTTGAATTCTTCAAGGCTTTTATAACCACAAACCTTATCTGCCCTCATTACATTTTTAAAAAGATAAAATTATTCCCGTGAGGTCTGAGTTACTGCTTTAAGATGGCAGAAAAATAGTTTTAAATGACTTAATTTCCTCTAAAGAAAGTTTACTACAAATAATCAGTAAGCTTCTCTGTGCAAAAGACCATAGGGTATTTTAACATGCAGACTTAATTGGTCAAAAAGACCCTGATGGCTCCAGGTTTGTCTAGCCGATGATCTGCAAATCACAAACTCTGCTCTAAGGCCCTGAAGGAATTTGGTACCAGTGTTGCTTTGGGGGTCAATTTATAATGATCCTTAAATTCAGAATTTCCTTTGTAAAATTGTGGGGCATAGGCATAAGGAATGAAAACTTGCCAAATAATTAATGTTTCTAAAAAACAAATTTCTTGATACACAGTAGCATATCTAATTGTGACAGTTATGTACAGACTAGAAAGCCATGTACTACCAGGGAATATAGAAAAGTAAGACACCGCCCCCAACCTCAAAGAGTCCTCTAAAAGAAGTAAATGTCTAGGAAGGGGGCGTATAGATGAGGTGAGATTACTTCTTGTTGGATGGATCAGAAAAGACTTTCGAGGGCAGGTGGCCTGTGAGGTGAACCTTAAAAAACAGGTACCATTTGAACTTGGAAACAGATACATGGAGAGAGCATTCCTCACAATGGAAATAGAAGGCAGAAGCAGAGAGTAGGAAATTACAGGGCTTGAAAAGAAATACTGGATATTTCACGATATGTAAAGCATGAGGTAAGCCATGATTGGAAAGGTAAAGTTCCAGTTTTTAAGTTGATAGATAAAAAACTCTGTGTTTTTTTGTCTTAAAAATGACACAGTATAAGAAACAGAAATATGAACTCCATTTTCTAGTTTGTTGAAACTAGGAGAAATCTGGATAATATATTACTTAAAATTAGAGGAAGATCAGACGTAGTTGCCTGCAGAAGGAAATTCTGAAAAGAAGTCTGTCACTTACGATTCAGATCAGTTGCTGATTAACAGATACTCAAAACAGCAGCGGCTTAAACAAGGTAGAGTTATATATTCCTCACGTATGAGATCTCTGAGGGTGGGCAGTCTAGGACTAAGAGTTCAGCCTCTTTGTGGGCTTTTTCCTCTGCTGTCTTAAGATCTTCCAGAATCTCTTTATAAACACAAGCCAGTTACTGAAGCTCCAGCCATAGCATCCATGTTTCAGGCACCGGAAAACAGGGGCCCATAAAAGGACACCTGTCTTCCAGCCACATTATCTCCCTTTAAAGCAATTTCCCTGAAACACCATCCAATGACTTCTTTTTATGTCTTATTGTCACCTTTATCTGCAAGACTAGGAAATGTTATACCTGAATACGTTGTTGCCCCCAATAATACAAGAGTCTGTTATTAAGGAAAGAGAAAAGGATGGGCATTAGAAAGACAGCTAGCAGCCTCTAACATAAGAAGGAGATTGGTTTATCCAATCACCCACCAGAACTTTGGAAAAGTCCAACTCCCCCCCAGCTCTAGAAGGCCAGTAGCCAGGTTTACATTTATCACAGAGCAAATTTGAAAAATTGAACCAACCCAGATGAAAAGACCTACAGATACCAACATTTGTGTACCCCCATTACAATTTCAGCTGGTAATTCCACTCCTAGGTAGATCCAAGAGAAATGAAAATGTATGTCTCCACAAAAACATGTACATGAATGTTCATAGCAACATTATTTATAATAGCCCCAAAGTGGTAATGACCCAGATGTCCATCAGCTGCTGAGTGGATATACAAAGCATGGCATATCCATAGAATGCAGTATTATTCAGTCATAAAAAGAATGAAGTACTGATACGTGCTACAGCATGGATAAACCTTAAAAACTTCATGCTAAGAGAAAGAAGCCAGTTATAAAAGACCATATATTGTATGATTCCATTTATGTGAAATGTCCAGAAGAGGCAAATCTATTTACAGTATGACAGTAGATTAATGGTTGCCAGAGACTGGAGATACAGGGTAGGGGGAGTGATGAATAAAATGACTGTTAATGGACATGAGGTTTCTTTCTTTTTGAAGTGATGAAATGTTTTAAGCTCAGATTGTGGTGACAGTTGCACAACTCTGAATATAATGAAAATGTTACACTTTAAATGAGTAGATTTTATGGTATGTTAATTATATCTCAATTAAGATGTTAAATGATTTTAAAAAAAAACAAAAACAGCTGGCCAGGAAGTACTCTGAAATGAAACTCATTAATCTGGAAGTTCTATTCTAGTACACAAAGCTTCCACTGAGTTCTTTAGTACTTTAATCTTTTTTTTTTTTAATGAGAGGGGTAATTAGGTTTGTTTGTTTGTTTGTTTTTTGTTGGAGGTACCCAGGATTGTACCCAGGATTGAACCCAGGACCTCATGCATACTAAGCACTGCACTCTACCACTGAGCTATACCCTCCCCCCAGTGCTTTAATCTTAAATATAAACAGATGGCCAAGAATCACCAGATATTTGAGGAAATTCTCTAACCTGAAATACAGAGGAAAAAACAAATAAATAGGAGAGAGAGAAAGAAGAACCCAGAAGAAAGAAAGATAATGCATAAGGCCAAAAACAACTTCAAAGCATAATAAATATTTTCAAAAGATAAGATTGTGCATCTATGAAACAATAGCAGGATGCTGTAAGAAACTTCAATGACACAAGAAAGAGAGCTTAGAAATTAAAATATAAAAGCTAAAGTCAAGTCACTCTCCCAGGAAGTGGAACAGAAAATGAGAAAATCAATCCAGAAGAATCTAGTAAAAGAAAACTTAGAAAATTTTGAGAAGAAATTGTCAAAGAAATAATGCAAGAAAGTTTCCCAAAACAAGGAAATATAAATATCCAGATCAGAAAAGCCATCAAATTCCCAATACAGTGAATGAAAAACAAAACTTGTACACATGTCAATTCTTATCATGAAAGAGCACACCACCAAGGCTTTAAAAAAAACTTCAGAGCCTCTAGAAAGGAAAAAATAGATTACATACAAAGGAGGTGTGGAAGGATTGAATTGGAATTCTCAATAGAAATACTGAAAGTCAAAAGTCAATGGAGCAATGTTTTCAAAATTCTGAGTGGAGGTTATTTTCAACCCAATATTTCATACACAGAATGGTCCTTGAATGTCAGACTGAGGAGTTTGGGTTTTATCATATAAGCAATAATGGGGAGCCTTTAAACATTTTTGAGCAAGGAAATTACATAATCAGAATTGTGCTATGTATAAATTAATCCAGCAGTGAAATTCCAAATGACTTGATTTACAGAGACTAAATTTCGGAGACCAGTTGGCAAAAAGCTAGGATAAGACATAATAAAGGCTCTAAAGAGGGTAGTGGTAGTGGGAATGAAGAATCAGAGATAAGATAGAAGGGACATTCTAGAGGCAAAATCGATAGGATGTCACAAAGTCATCATTGTTCCAAAGCCATCTAACCAGATAAAAGCCAGTAAACTGATTTTGTAGGATCAATACTGGCAGCATCTTCACATTAAAGCCATGTCATGTGGAAGGGTGCTGGGACAGAAGACTCTGATGTTTCTGCCTTTTGTTGAAATGCGCTTTGAAAAGTTTGAAAAACTAGGAAATGCTGAAAAACTATGGTCATACCACACAGTCAGGCATTCCAGGATTCTGAATGCCTGGCTGGTTGCCAGATTTGTTCTAGAAGTGCTACTTAAATTTACCAACACCTTGAGGTAAAGATAAGCATGTGGAATAGAATGTACTCACCTCCTTCAAACATCCCTCAAGTGAAAACCTTTGCAATAATGTCTTTGATTCTGAGGCTCACTGACAAAGCATGGTTTTAAAGTAGTCTGCTTGTCCTTTGTCAGGAGATACCTAATAATAAGTGTGGTATTCATTTATAGGGGTTATTTTGGAATAATATACTCAGCTTCTTGAGTTTCTCCTAATTAGAACTAGGGTTTTTTTTTAATTAAAAAACATTTTTTTAATGGAGGTACTGAGGGATTGAGAGCAGGACCTTGTGTGTGCTAAGCATGCACTTTACCACTGAGCTATTCCCCCACCCGCCTAGACCTAGTTTTTAGCTCTTTATTTTGAATTTGTATACCCATAAGTTGTAAAAATAGTGCATAGAGTCTTCAGGCACTTCCCACAGTAGGGATACCTTACAGCTGTAGTGTAATATCAAAGCCAGGTAATTGACATTGGTACGGTGCTGTTAACTAGACTACAGACTTCATTCAGTTTGGGCCAGTTTTTATATGCATTCATTTGTGTGTTTATAGTTCTGTGCAGTTTAATCCTATGTATAGATTTGTGTGACCACCACCAAAGTCAAGCTACAGAATTATTCTATTACCAGAAACAAACTCCCTCTGCTACCCCTTTATAGTCATCCCCACCTCCCCACACCCACCCCTGTATCCTATCAACCACTTTTTCTTTTCCATCTCTTTAGTTTTGTTACTTCAAGAATGTTACATAAGTGGAATCATATAGTATGTAACCATTTAAGATAGGCTTTTTTCCTACTAAATAGGATGCCCTTGAAATCCATGCAAGTTGCTGTATCTGTCAATAGTTTGTTCCTTATTGTGGCTGAGTAATATTCCATTGTATGGATATACTGGAGTTTGTCAAACCATTCACCCACTGAAAAGCATTTGTATCTAGTTTTGGGCTGTTAAGGAATAAAGCTGCTGTGAACAGTTGTGCAAGTGTAAGTTTCAACTTTTCTGGGGTAAATACACAAGTGCAGTTGGTGGGTTGTATGATAAGTACTTGTTTAGGTTTAGAAAAACCGCCTATTTTCCAGAGTGCCTGTACCAATCTACATGTCCACCGGCAATTTTTAGGGGTTTTTTTGCATCCCAAGAGATTTTCACCTATGTGTTCTTCTAGAATTTTTATGATTTTTAGCCTTTATATTTAGGTCTGTGATCCATGTAGTTAATCTGTGGTTACTCTAAATAAAAGGTCTTGACTCAGAGCCTTGTGGTGTTCAGTTCAAGATAGTAATCAAAACTGCAAACTTACCCCAGCCAAGCCAATTGCAGAGAGTCTCCTTGCTTTTGGAGAAGGAACTGTTGTAAACCACCTCCTTCTCTCCTCATCTACTCTTCCCGTCCAGCTGAACTACCCGTGGTTTTAGGTGCCCTCCAGATTTAGGGCAAGAGGAGACAGAAAGGAGGGGAAAGAGAGTAAGAAAGTTTTAGTTCTCTCTTAGCCTTCCATAATACTCTCTGAGCCTGGCAGATGCCGAAAGCTGACTCCTCCATAATGGGATACTTTGGGGAATTCTTCAGAAATGTCTCCTCTTTGAAGCGTTCTCATCTATGGTTTTATTGAGTTTGGTGAGTACATTTCTATTCTAAATGTTCATTTGCAGCTCCTCCTACTGTTTCTAAGTAGGAATTCTTGCTGTTCTGGCCTCTTCACCCTTCCAGTCCTCTGGGCCACAAGGAAATACTCACACATCCTTTGCCCTGACAAACCTCCAGGAGTGCAGCCTAATCCAGAAACATCAACTTGGGCTGTGCTACCAACAGTTCCTCATTTCTCCTCGTCCAGATTTCCCAGTTAAAATCAAACCCCATGCTGTGTGCATTCCCTCCCCATATCCCTCATGTATACATGTGGTGGGGTGGGGTCGGGTGATGAGCCTTATAGCTTTCTCCAGAAATTCTCTCTGATAAAATTCCTTCTCCATATTCTCACCACTTTTTGTAGTCTTGTTCTGAGAGGTTCAAGTTAATGGAATTGGTTCCAAAACACTTCCTTTGTAAAGTCTACAGTTTGTCTAGTACTTCACTTTGGTATGCAACATGTTTTATCTTAGAATCTCAATTGAAACTTCAATTTTAATATCTCATTACATATGTATATAATAATTTTATTGAAATCTACAATCGTACAAAATGGAACTAACTCTCAGCACTGGCTCCTACCACTCCTTCTAAAAGCTTATCATTTACTTACACTATACTGCTTCATATTTCTCTGCTTTCGTCTTGCTGCCCTCTCTATCCCAAATACCGTTGCCTATTCTCACACCCTGTCCTTTGTCAGGCTTACTTCTAATTCATACTCATGCAACAGTACCCAAGTCAGGAGTCGTATGCTCCCTGAATTCTTTTCCTTGTTCTTCCTATACATCATCCTAGACTAAGCACCTACCCCACACACCCACCCATGGCCAACTGTATACACCTCACTGTAGGACTGACTACTTTCTGTTGAATTTATCTTTTCACGTTTCTGCTTACTGCAGCAGATTGGAAGCTCCTCAAGTGGACAGTCTTTGTATCCCCATCCCTACCACAATGCCTGTCCTATTAAGGAACTTAATTTCTTGGCCTGAGACAACAGGGGAGTGTCCCAACAAATTATAGATAGTAAGAAGAAGACTCTCCAGTATGGTGTACTTGGATAGAATGACAACTTCTCAGAAATTATTGGCTTCCAGGCCATTAATTAAATCAATACAGCCTAGCTGTAGATTATAGAGTTTCTCTTACCAGTGTTTACTGGTATGGGCCAATTAAAGATCCCTTAGTTTTGTGAATTCAAGCCCAGTTGAAGTTTCTAATTGTATCACAGTAGCATGTTAAATTCATTAGAAAGTTTTATCTTAATAGAAGAATATTATTTCCTTACATTTATTCCTTCTGTCTTCATATTCTTCCAGCAAAGAATATATTCAAGAATAGCTATCCTAACCTCAGCCAGATGAATAATTTACATAAAATGAACTAATGCATGTCATGTCACTGTGAAAAAACTGTGTTTGTAATGATAGTCCCATTTGTATAGTACTGCAGTTTATGAGATATTTATAAAATCATAGATGATTACATTTGATTCTCAGACTAACTGTGAGAGATAGGAAGAGCAGTCATTATCCACATTTTACAAATTAGATAACTAAGGTTCAGGAAGAAGAGGTTCCACGTCACATGGCTAGTGAGTGACTGGAGCTGACATGAATACATAGGGCTTTTGACTCCAAGTTGAGTGCATTTTCCAATATACTCTTTGTTGCGTGTGTTGATAGGAATTCTAACCTGCTGAGAAAATGACTGAGAAAAAAGGAAGAATCAAAGGGAAAAATATACATACACTCACACACTCAAAACAACAACTCTTAATAAGAGTTGATTACTATACAGTAATAATTAATGAGTCAATTTATGGTCATTATATTTCCACAATTTGGTAAAATATGAAGATATTCCCGACTATACTTTCCTTTTCCCTTCCCTCTAAATCCAAGTGGATTGGGTAAAAACTAAAAGAAAATATAGCTAGAGTTTTTACGATCTTGGAATGGAGGAACCCCTCCTAAGCATAAACTGGGGGAAGTAGTTACAAAGATGACAGAAAAAGTACTAATTTACAAGTCATATTTACATATCAGTTAAGTTCAACAAATAGAAAAATGGTTTAAGAATATGAAATAGCAGTTCGTAATTCACAGAAGAGGGAACTGAGATTGCCAATAGACATGTTAAAATGTCCTCAACCTCCTAAGTAAAGAAATTCATACTAAAGCAAAAATGAAATACCACTTACCACCAGTTACACTGGCAAAGGTGTTTGAAGTTCAGCATGTCTCATTTTGGCAGTAGTGTATAGAAACATGCACTGCTGGTAGGAATTTAAATTGCTGCCATCTATTACGGAGGGTAGATTAGCAATATCGAAACTTTAAATATATGTGCTCTTTGGTCTAGCAGTTTCACCTCTGGAAATTTAAACCATGAATACATGCACATGTACTTAAGGTATATGTACTAAGATATTTTTTGAACCTGGGTGGTAATCCCCCAGAAAAGAAAAGAAAAGAAAAGAAAAGAAAAGAAAAGAAAAGAAAAATTAAAAACTTAGGTGGTAATCAAGGACTGGTTAAAATTCTGTAGGCCTATGTAAGGGAATATTTTGTGGTCATTAAAAAGAGGCAAGCTACATCTATATGTTCCAGTGTGGACAGAATTCCAAAATACACTTTTAAGGAAAAAAGTATAGTAGAATCCCATTTGTGTGTGTAAACATGCATACACACACACATATGTATATGTATATGTATCATATTTGGTTGTCTATGTGCAAAAAATTTCTGGGAGTGCGTCACAGTTGTTAATGGTGTTTTCCATAGAAGCTTGAGGGAGGTACCCTCGTTTATACTTTTCACCTTCTATTCTTCTGAGCTCTTGGAATTTATTACCAAGAGCACTTACTACTTTACTATTTGAAGGGGAAAATGTGATTAGAGAAAGCCTCCTTTAACCCTATTTCAACCTCATGCCTCCCTCTATTTCCCAGTTGCCACTCATTCACCACCGGACTCCACTGTCTCACTTCCCATTCATTTTCTCAACCCTCTGCAGTCTCATTTTTGTCCTCATCATTTCGCTGAAACTGCTCTTGTCAAAGTCTCCAATTATCTCCCAGTTCATATACCCCATGGCTACTATTAATATTTTAACACTCTATCTTCTGCAGTAATGGACAGTCCATCCTTCTTAAGAGCTCTCTTCCCTGGGCTTTATGATACTTGAGTCTCCCAGTTCTCCTTCTGTCTTTTAAATTCTTCAGCCTCTCTATCAGCTTTGTAGATTTAAATGTTAGCACTTCTCAGGTTGTTTTCTGAGGACCATTTATCAGTCTGCATGTTGTCTTTCAGGATTCACATTGTCTTGGTGTATTGAGGCTGCTGTAATAAAAACATCATAGACTAGGTGCTTTACAACCTACAGAAACATATTTCTCACAGTTCTGGGGTCTAAGAAGTCCACGATCAGGGTTCTGGCAGATTTGGTCTCTAGTAAGGACCTGCTTCCTGGGTCCAAAGACTGACTTTTCTCTGTGTCCTCAGATGGGCGAATGGGCGATGGATCTCTTTGGGATCTATTTAATAAAGACAGTTATCACCTCTCAAAGGTCACATCTAATACAGTCACGTTGGAGGTTAGCATTTCAATGTGAATTTGGAGGGGATGCAAACATTCAATCTGTGGCAAAGATCTACTCCCACAGGAACCTCAAACTTGTACTAAACTTGATTTTATTTCCACCCTCTCCTTAACCAGCATCGCCTGTCACGTCTGTGAAGGACACCGTCTTCGTAGCCAGAGGCTGGTCCTTGACTCTGCCCTCTCCCTGATGCCCCCAGTATTGTAGTCGTTAAGGCCTGCTTACCCCCTAATCTCCACCCAGGTCCATCCACTTCTGCATTTCTGCTGCTCTGGTTTGTGACCTTTACTCGGATTCCTGTCACAATTTATGAACCAGTCTCTATGAGTCTCTCATTTTTTTCTCTCCCCTCTGTGTACTCCTTTTCCCACTGCTTAGCCAAAGCACTCTTGCAGAGATGCACATCTGATCCACCACCCACAGCCTTTCTCTGTCCATCCATGGTCTTGTGGTCACACCAAAACACTCACGTTACACCAGGTCCAATCATGGTACCCCTCAGTCCTCATTGTTCCCTCGCCCTTTTCTCGCAGCCCCAACACACATCCACAGCTGCACCAGAGCCACGCTTTTTGAGTTTGGAGTTCTTTTGAGTTCCTCAAACACCCTAGGTTTGTATATTCTCCCTACTGGCCTTCCCACGTGCTGGTCATTCCCCCTAGAACTCTCAGTACCTTCACATCTGCATGTAGCTAATTCTACTCTGTCCTTACGGCCACATCACATTACTTTTTCCTACCAAAAAAAAAGCCTTTTTGAATCCCCAACTGAATATCCAGAGCTCTTCTAAGTGCTCACAGAGCCTCTTTTGTATCCTTTTTCATAGGTCTTACCACACTGTATTATAACTGCTTGTGAACTATATAAACTGTGTGTGAGCCAAGGACCTTGCCTTCCTTCTTCACCATTTGTTCCTGGCATCCACCTCTAGTGCACTGCCTGATGCGTAATGCACACCAAGTAACCATTGAGTGGATAGATGGATTCATACAAAGATTCACTTGTTCAACCAAATGAGAGCTAATGAGAAAGCAAACAGTCATGAATTTAGGAATGATTAAGAAGTAAATGTCATTGAACTTGGTCAGTTTCTTCCTTATTTATCCTCCTTTCACCTATACTTAATTTTATGGTAACGATGAGACTAAAAATCTAAGGCAAAGAGAACGAAAAGTTACTAGTCTTTCCACTCACTCTTAAACTAGTATGTTGATTGAGTTGATTTATGAGTGTCATTTGATTTAGTTCATGGTTTTTTAATTGAGTATGTTTATATTCAGTTTGTTTCATAGACATTAGTAGATTTTATTCAATTTGCAATTTAAGGACAAAAGAGGTGTATTACGATATGGTACAGTTTCTGTAAGGAGATTGTTTCCTAGTGTCTGTCATACTGGAGGTTAGTTGAGTTTTCTGCTCTTCAGAACATGTTTTAATATTTATAATCTTGTCCTCATTCTGTGTCCACCTTCATTGTCTGCACACATGTATATGTACCAGAATAGGCTGAATGTCATTTTTGATTGTGATGATAAGTTTCCTTACCATGAGTTTATTCATTTTAAGTAAAAACTCAGGCTGACAAACATCCTTCTTTACCATTGGGTAGCTGGGCTCATTAGCCCATCCTGTCTAGCAGCTGAGAGCAGGGAGAAGGAAGATCAGCCGTACATGTTACGTTTCCATAAATAGCGTTTTGTGTGAGTGGCTGTGTGGTGTTTTTTGTTTGTTTGTTTGTTTTTTAATCTGACACAAAAACCAGTGAGTGACATCAGCAGTGGGGACAGCTGTAACTGCAGCGGGTGAATCAGAGCAGCGAGTGCCATCATGGTCCCCGGGGAGGGCTGTTTTTTAGCACTCAAGTACAACTCTTGTGAATGAGCTTTAATTTCTTTCTTTTCTTTTTTTCCTTTAAAAAGAAAAATCCAGGTAGGGAAACCTTTATAGTATAGGAAAGGATCTGCTCTTTCAAACAGAAAACATCAGTTGAATTCACAGATAGCAGGTTGAAAAACTATAAAATCTGGGGCACAAGCTGCATTTTTCTCAAAGTGAAAGCTCAGATGCAGCTTTTAAAAAACTGATTAGACCCTGTGTAAATTTGTTGGTAGGGTATTAGGATACCGAATTTTGTTAGTTACTACCTGGGAAATTTTCAAACAAGGTGAAGTGCGTTAGGAACACATACTGGTGAATACAAGCATGTATCGCTGTACCGAGTTTATGACTGAGCTGTCTTTTCAAGAATTCAGCGAAGCAGTCTGGAATCGTGTAACTGCCACACCAAGCAGAAATTCACCTGCAGTGGAGTACAGGATTTTGTGTGGCAATAAGCATTTTTAATTAAAAGTTTCCCAAGTTTGGAACTGAATCTGTAAACCTGTGGCAGATTGAGCAAGCTAGCACATCCAAGCACTATTGGCGCTTTGGGGGAAATATGCTTTTTGAAAAATTGGATGGTTGAGCTGGGAAAAATGCAGCTGTGTTTTACTTAACGTTGCTCTAATCAGAGTTCTTTGACTCCTTTTTTTTCTTCATCAGTGTATCCAATGGTGTGTGTTGGCTCCCATCCCCCAGCCCTTCACTTTTGTATTTTAATACTGATTTCACATAAGGATGTGGGTTAAAGCAATATAATATTCATTCACTGTAGTGAGTAATAGAAAGCCCCTCCTGCCTGTAGTTTATCTCTTAAATAGGTCAGAAGCAGCAGGTAATCTTCATCAGCAAAGCAATTAGATTTTTTAACCCTTACCAATCACATTGCTAGTTTGCTTGGAGTTTACACAGAATTGAAGATTGTCTGCTGACCTGAAAGCAAAAATGTAAAGGCTACGGTGTTCCCTAATTAGAGGTAAGATTGCTTCTTCTCCCCAGTTAAACCAAGAAGTAGTCATACTTGAGCTCTGAATTATTACATGGTGTTTGTGATGCTGGGGGTTGGGGAGTAGGGCTGCAGCGGTCAGGAAGAGAACCTTGACCAGTAGTCAAGGGATTCGCAATGTCGAGTTTCGAGGCCAGGGTCCTCGATGAAGGCCATTGTCAGATTGGACTGGGAGAAGCTGTTTTAAGCTCATATTATTCTCTCAATAAATCCGCATTCTGCTTTCCGTTAGAGAAGTAAGCTGTAGTGCCATATGGAGCTGCTAAAACTCTAGTTAGCAGATCTAAGAAAAATCAACTCATAGGAAGGTACAGGCAGTAAACAGGATTCAGAGGGGACTTGGGGTTACTCGTGATGCTATATAGAAGCATTTGCACAGATAGTGCCTCCCCTCTCTGCCACCCGCACACCAATCCCAGGCTGCTTGATCTTCCTGTTTACCGTAATCCTGCTTCTCTGGGAATTACCTGTCTTCTCAGAGATCCTTTCTTCCCAGTACAGGAAGGCCTTGCTTACTTATTCATCAGCCATGTTAGTCATATTAGCAACTTCAGTGTTCAATTCCTGGGTGTAGGTGGGTAAACACACAAACATACGTAAATGCTGTACAATATGGGATTCTGAGCTATACATTAATAATTGAAATTCAGTAACCAGGAAAAGTTTTGAATTCGAATTCCAGATGGCTGTGTTGTAATATCTGTCAATGGCTGTATTTGGAAGTTAAACCCGAGTATCAAAATGAAATTTGTTCAGCATTGGAAGTAGAGTGAATAAAGAATTTGATCCAACTCTCTCTAAAAGAAAAAAAAATGTGTGACTCAGATAAGTTAATGTAAAATAATACCTAGAAACATTAAACGAAGGTAAGCAGTGCAAAGGAAATAGAGCAGACAGGAGAGAAAGATTGAACTTGCACGGTGGGACGTGGCGAATACCTTTTAGAAGGGGCTGGGGATCAGCTAGGAAACAGCTGAAACTTCTCAGCTTTGTTCTCTGTCAGAGTTAGGAGATTCTTCTCCACCCCAGAGTTGCCTCTGTTTTTTCCCTACAGCTTTTGACTCCAAAACTGTTCTTGAAATGGATGGGGCCTTGCCGTTCCTTCCTCTCTGTCTTAAGATGTCACGTTGGCAGAGCATGCTCCTTGAGTCCTTCCAGCCGCAGCTTCTCCCTGCTGCCCTCAGCTCTAATCTCCTTCTAGGTGTAGCACCATGGCAACAGGCCCAGCCTAGAGCCCAGGAACCTTGTTTGTGTTACCTGAGCGGCTGGATGCAGCCTGAGGAAGAGAAGAAGGAATATTATCCTGTCCTGCAGCCTGTTTGGGAGATGGCTTCATGTTCTGTTGTATGTGTGTCTGTTCTGCTACTGAAGACTTGAAATTACACCTGGAAAACATTTAGCCAAAGATGCTATCAGGAACCGAAGGCAGCAGGGGAAACCATCTTCTCTTGGTTCTCGTCTTCTAAACAGAGAGTTGTTTCCTGAGATGTAGTTCAGAAAGTGACTTGCTCTACCGTGACATGTGGCGCCGCTATGATTTGGGGTTGCACTGCACGATGGCTGTACGGTTGCTTCATGTAGGTAGACATTTATTTGGTTTGAAATACAATTAATTTATGTTTTCGAATATCTTCCTAGAGAATTTAAGAAACAAAAGTCAGCCTCCTTCTATTTTAAATATGCCTCATCTTTTCTGTTGAGAGACTCACTCTCAGAGCAGGAGAGGGTTTTCCCCTCCAAGCAACTCCTCCTGGGAAAATGGGCTGGAATTGTTGTTTCGTATGTGTTTTAAGAAAGCTGGCAATATCCTGTTGCCTAAGCCAGGCTTCCTATGAAGTATATTGGGAAAGGTTGGTAATTACCTTAAAGTAAAATTGTTTTTGCATTTAGTTACTTATAATTGGTGCGCTGTGTTGACAGTATCTAACATGTCATTGTCTTAACCAATAGAACGAAAGGAAGTAAATGCGGAGCCATTACATTGTTTTGTTTTTACGTATAAAACACTAGGCAGCTTTTGTGCATACTTTGTGTTATCAATAGTAAATATAATTACTGATGTTTTTTGCCTTAAAAAGACTGCTGAATATTAGAACACACTTTTTCACTCCAAACATTAAATGGTGACTGTTTTTTGATGTGTGTGGAAAAGAAGAATGAACTAAAATCCTGTTGCTAAAGATGTTCCTAACTGTATGGATTTGATTAAACAGTGTTAGAATGGAAACAGAAGGGAAAGAGCAGCCTTCAGTGCTGGTTCCCCATCTCTCATTACTTTATAATTTAACTGAAAGCTACTGTGGCACTAGGTATTTCGAGTGTTAACATGGTTATTTCAAGCAAGTCAATGAGGCTGCTTATTTCATGTGTTTTACAAAAACAAATGTCTTTACACAAGGCATTTCTTTTTATCCCTATTACTAGGTACTTCTGCTTGAAACATGTGTATTTAACGCCGGGCATTTCAGTCAATAAATACTATAATTATTGAGTAAAACTGCATGGCTAGCCAGTTCTAGATTCAAGAATATTGTGTCTCCTGTTGTTTGGCTTCGTTTATTCCCCCAAGGGGAAGGCAGTGGAGTACTGGCTTCTGCAGTAACAAAAGTGCTTCGCAGCATTTTTTTTTTTTTTTTTTAAACAACTCGGGGACAGAACCAGCCAGGATGCCTGAAAGGCTGACAAAGATCTGTACTTCTAGAGGAGCGTTTGAACGTTTCTTTTGAGGGTGGGAAGTTTCTTCAAGGCATTTTTTTCTTTATTCACATTTGTACAGTAAAGCATAGATAGAACCAAAATCTTGCCAGAAAAGAATTCCATATTGAGGTGGAAATCAGACCTTTTGAAAAGCAGGGTCTTGTGCTGAAAAATTTGGCTTTGGGGTGTGTGTGTGTGTGTTCATTCTGCCAAAGCAGAAAGAAACAGAATGAAGATTCCGCCACTACTGTTTTGTCAGTGATAGCAGAGGACAAAGCTATAGCATGGGTAAAAAAAAAGGAATAACACCTTTGCATAAAAAAGAACCCAAGATAACCTTGGATAGTATATATTTCTCCATCTCCAGTACACAAATGAGGATAAAAACAATGTCTGTGATGGGGCATTGAGCGCCCTTGAGACTAATAAAATTATAGTAAATTTTTGTGTTTTGTTTGAAAAAAGAAAAAGTGTGTGTGTGTGCATGCACATACAAATATATATGGTTTATATGTGCCACAGGAATATGGTATTATTATTATTACTACTACTATTATTATTATTATTACAGATTAACTGTGAATTTGCTCCTTGTTTAGTTCTCCCTTAGGCGTTTTTACCTTTGCTGTGAGTCTCCACTGCATTTGACCTTTATTTCTTCGTTGGCTAATGGTTACACCATCATAAATATCTTTTTGTACTCTTAGGTCTCGTGGGCTGCCTAAACTAAAAGAGTCCCGCTCCCATGAGTCCTTGCTGAGCCCGTGCAGTGCAGTGGAATGCCTGGACCTAGGCAGAGGGGAGCCTGTGTCCGTGAAGCCACTGCACAGCAGCATCCTTGGCCAAGACTTCTGCTTTGAGGTAAAAATGTAGGAAGAAGTAAGAGCAATGAGACAGCAAAGAGGTTTTCTGTCCAGTCTTCTTGTGGTTCCATTACTATGGTGTTGATGATCCAATCATCTTAACTGGTTTTCAGTTGCTGAAAATTGCCTACTTGCGGGAAGGAAATTGGAAATCTGCTAACCTAATTATGTCGGTGATCGATGTTATTAATGACTGCTTCTCATTCCTTTTGGCCTACTTCTGCTTTCAAAATAAGTGAGTTCTTAGTGCATTCTCAGCAGAGGTCACAAGACTAATTTATTAAGTTAGTATTTTAATTTTTTAGTATTGATAAAGATATCACCTAAGACATTATTTTTCTCCCCAAAGCCTAAGCCCCCAATTTTAATGATTCTTTGAGGAAGTTGACCAAAACCATATTTTTTCTAACTAAAACATGGGCAGTTCGAGATCTGGGACCATGTGTTAATTCTTTTTGTAATCCCTGCACCCAGCCCAGTCCCTGGCATGTTGCAGGTGCCTGATTTCTTGAATGAACAAGTAGCCCTTCACCAGAGAACTGTGACTATCACCTTTTATAAGGTCGTTTTCGCCTCCCAAACTAAATGTACACAATTGGCCATTTGCAAAGTTAATTTCAAAACCATCCGTGTGCTTGTTAGGGTTATGATTTAATCAGTTAGCATGAACTTACAAATTTGCTAGTGATGAGTCCTGTGTTAGATGTTGTAGAAGTTGAAAGACGTTTGATACCTGTTGTTGGGGACCTGCACTATCCACAGGGCAAGCCACATGGGTAATTTTAAATTTTATTAAACCCAAATGTTAGACTTCAATGTGTAAATAAAATAAAATTATCAATGAAAATTTTTACATTTTTTAAACTAAGGCTTTAAAGTCTGATGTGTATTTTACACTTACAGCACATCTCAGTCTGGACTAGCTGTATTTCAGGTGCTCGCTAGCCATGTGTGGTTAGTAGCTACCATATTAGGGAGAACGTAACATCTGATCTAATTTACTAGGTTATAACCTGAGATTGAGTTAATATGTGGGCACCCTTTAGCAATTTGGGCAAGTCATTTATTGGTGATCTTTTTATAAAAGTCCCTTGAACTTTGCCGTATTTGTGGAACTCGGTTCGACAGATTGTATGCCAAGCGCAATGTTAGGTGCTAGGCATAGAGAAAACGTGTTTCATTTTTAAAGGACAGTGGTAATAATTGTCAGGCTAACCTAATGAATGACTGCACGTCAACAGATTGGTTGCCTAGTAGAGGAGAAATGGGTTGCAGAGTGATTCAATACTGGTAACTCCTTTTCAATTTCATGTAGTTCCCTTCTGTAATATTATACTGAAGGCAGTCCCGAGAAATTTGGTAAACTGTTTTAGAGACTCTCTCCCCTTTCTAGTTATTTTTTAGTAAGTCACTTAGAATTTAGCATATTTATTTGCAGGTAATTTTTACAGGTTTAAATTTAATTAAAGGTCTTTAGTTTTGTTCCTTCTAAACTGTAGGCCAGTTTTAGGTTCCTGAGCTGAATTCTCGATGGCCTTGGTCTTCATACCTGGAGATGAATATAGATGCTATCCAGATAATAAAGGCAGAAAGTGAATGTGGTTGTAGATACAGATCACACAAAACCAGCAAATGTCATTTTGATTTCCAGGTCGTATAATTTGGATTCCTAGCATATCCCTAACTCTTAAATGATACAACTCGGAAGATAGAGCCCTCAAGCCCCATGTTTCCTTGTCCTTATCTCTGATGTTTATGTTGAAGGTTACCTACTTAAGTGGAAGTAAATGCTTCAGCTGCAACTCTGCTTCAGAGAGAGATAAGTGGATGGAAAACCTTCGCAGGACAGTTCAACCAAATAAGGTAATGGTGACTTTGAATGTCTAAAAACTGTATAACTCTATAAGCAGTAAGTTGATAGAAGGTAGATACAGTAATAATACCTTAAATTTGATAGAACTTGTAAAGCACGTGTACATGTTATATCATTTTATGCTCAAAATAATCCTATTGCAGATATTATCATGATTTTGCCAGTGTAGATAAGAAGACTCAGACAAGTGATTTTACCAAGTACATGATAGAAATGGGACTAGAACACGAAGTTTCTTACTTACTTACTTTATTTTATTTGCAGAGAGCTAATTCAGTTGCCACGAGGCTGTCTATATGAGAACTTACAGGATGATTTTTTTTAACTCAAGTAAAATGAGGGTGTATGTGGCTCTCTGAGAGCTTGCTATTATCTTGAAAATGAGATAGAAATCCCCTTCATTACTTATTGATTGCCCTTAACGAAGTACATAACGTCACCTACTTTAAGAGGAGAATGTTCTCCTTCTGGGATTTGAGCTCTCACACACAACTTTGCTGCTTCTTTGTAGGACAACTGCAGACGAGCTGAGAATGTCCTCCGTTTATGGATCATTGAAGCCAAGGACCTCGCCCCTAAAAAGAAATACTTCTGTGAACTGTGCCTTGACGACACCCTCTTCGCTCGTACAACCAGCAAGACCAAAGCAGACAATATTTTCTGGGGCGAACATTTTGAGTTCTACAGCCTTCCACATCTTCATAGCATCACAGTTCACATTTATAAAGATGTGGAAAAAAAGAAAAAAAAAGACAAGAATAATTATGTAGGGCTCGTCAACATCCCCACTGCCAGTGTGACTGGTCGCCAGTTTGTGGAAAAGTGGTATCCAGTAAGCACGCCTACACCCAACAAAGGAAAGACAGGAGGACCTTCTATTCGGATTAAATCACGTTTCCAAACTATCACCATTCTGCCTATGGAGCAATACAAAGAATTTGCAGAATTTGTCACCAGCAACTACACCATGTTGTGTTCTGTTCTTGAACCAGTAATTAGCGTGAGAAATAAAGAGGAGTTGGCCTGTGCCTTAGTGCACATTCTTCAGAGTACTGGCAGAGCAAAGGTAAGTGGGAAAGGAGGATTGCATTACCCCAGCTCTCTTCCCTACCTTTTATGAAGAAGCAAACACGTATTTACTGCGGTGATTCACATTAGAGAAATGTGCTTTGCTATATTGGTTCAAAAAAAAAAAAATTAGGAAGGAAACCTATTAGTGGTTCTTAGATCCAGAAAAGCTGGGGATTATAGAAGTAAAGAAGTAAAATGGAGAAACGAACAAGTATTCATTTAAAGTCCACTTGCAATGGAATATAGATACCACAGCTCGCCCTTTTATTGTCTGACAAAATAAATGGTGGATTTGGTGTGATAAGCCCACAGTGTGTTCAAGATTGTTTATATTTAGTTCTGAAGTGTGTTGTATGATGATTCTACTCCAATATTTTAAGTTAAGATTGACTGATGACTGTAACCCATAGTCACAGAAAGAAGTATTCCAGAAGCATGCTGGTAATTCACAGGAGTCTTCATGAGAGTAACATCTAAATTTGGAATTAAAATACTCAGGGGGTATTATTTGTTAGCTGTCTTACGATAGCCTTAGTTTCAATCCAACCTGGAAAGAAGTAAAAATTCAGGAAGATGGAAAAGAGAAGTATGCTAATTCTATGAAGAACACTGAACAATCAATAGAGTCTTTGATCAGCCTGAACTGTAGTGATTATCGCCTCTGTGAGGCATAGTCACTTAACAAGGCTAAGTTTCCATTATCTTGTATGCAAATTGGTCATGGTAAAATTGTGTTTTAGATCTAGAGGAGTTCACAGCTAGAATAATTTTTTTAGAACCAAATAATAAAGATAAATGTTTTTAAGATTTCTTGATACAAATCAGAATATATCAATATATTCAGTATTTAACACCTTATCTAAATGCTTTCCTATTGATGATCATTTTTATGGTTGAATTTTCTGCTTATAATTTTGAGCTTTGTGGTGTTAACAAAGGTGTCTTTGAAATTTGAGTCTCATCCTTGAAATTGTATGGATATGTTCTTTCTGTTCTTCATTTGCTCAGGTTCTAGGATATATGTAGGATTTTTTAGCAGATTTATTGAGGTACAATTTATATGCCATAAACTACCCATTTGAAGTGAAAAATTGAGTGAGTTTTGACAGACTATGCACCTATGGAAACCACAGCAATCAAGATACAGAATGTTGAGGAGAAGGTATAGCTCAGAGGTAGAGTGTGTGCTTAGCATGCACGAGGTCCTGGGTTTAATCCCTAGTACCTCCATTTAAAAAAAAAAAAAACCTAATTACCTCCCCCCAAAATAAAAATAAAAAATAAATTAAAAAAAAAGATACAGCATGTTGCCATCACTCCCAGATTTCTTCCTGTCCCTTAGCATAAGAGTTTTAATGGTGATTCCTAAGTCTATAAGTCTTGTACACTGAGCTACCCCCAAATAAATCCCATTAATGTTTAAAATGCTAAATTCTAAAGTGAAAGTAGATCTGCACATTCCCTTTGTATTTGGTTTTGGAGACTTTTGAAGTACCTAATGAACAGATAACATTCAAAATACATGATGTTATCCCGTTACAAATTGAACAACAGTAAACATTGAATAAGTTCGAATGTTAGGTCAAGAAATTTCCTATTGATACTGAGGACCAATTTGTAACTATTATATATGAGACACTTAATATGTGTCAGAAACTCTTAAATGCTGGAAATAAAGAGTTGAATAAAAATAGATGCTGTCTTTGGTCTCATGGGGTTTACAGTCTTCTGGGGAAAACATGTTAATCAAATAATTACAGAAATAAATGTGTGATTACAGTGAAAAGTGCAGTTGTAAAAAAGATACATGGTGCTGTGAGAATGAGGATTAAGGGGACTTGACTCATGGAGTTGAGGGCCGTGCTGGTCAGAGAAGGCTTCACTGAGGAAGCGATACGCAAACTAAAATCCAAAGGATCTGAGGAATGAAGTCCATGATGGTGGGGGCAGAGCGAGGGTGGGCGTGAAGCAGAACGGAGAACAGCGTTTGTAAAAAGCCCTGTGAATAGACAATGTTTTGTGGTAGAAAGGGCTTGATGTATTCAAGGGCTGAAAAATGGGTTCTTGAGACTGGAGCACAAAGCAGAGAGAATGGCACCAGATGAGGCTGGGAAGGCAGATAGAACAGAAAATACAGAGGCTGGTCAGCCACATTCTGCATCATGGTCTTTATCAAAAGCGCATGAAAAACCTCTGAAGGAATTTTAATTTTTTTTTTTAGTTTCAAACTTAGGTGGTGACACCTTAGATTTTACCCTAACTTTTTTCTTTCAAATGAATCTAGTAGCTTTAGTTTTAAAGGCGTGTTCCCAAGATGTCTAATATTTCATCAGTCTCTTGTAATGTATATTATTTATTCAGTTGCTTTCTGCCTGACTGAACATTATTCTACCAGGATTTTCTGACCGACTTGGTGATGTCTGAGGTGGATCGCTGTGGAGAGCATGATGTCTTGATCTTCAGAGAGAACACCATTGCCACCAAGTCCATTGAGGAGTACCTCAAGTTGGTGGGACAGCAGTATCTTCATGATGCACTAGGTATGGAGAAGAAAAACACCTGTTTTCTTTCTTTTCCCTTTCGATGTTTATTTCACCCTCATGAAACAGCCAAATTGAACTCAAACTCTGCGATGTTATAGTTAGTGCTAGCTGATTAAAGTGTTGAAGGTGGCATTTCAGGTGTCAGAAGTCCCTGCAGTTGTCACCAGTGGAGGAACAACAGATTGGTGTCTTACAGTATGTACGGAAGGAGAAAGGCCATCAGCATGTGCAGCTGCCCCCAGGCCCTCGAGTTCCTGAGATGCTGAGGTGCCCAGTTATGTTAGTAACATCAGTAACAAGATGCCACTACTAGGAGACTTGTTTCTCCCAAAGTGCCAGGCATTTATATCATGATATAAGTATATACCTGAGTCTTAAAAGTGTTAGCCTTTGTTATCATGCATGAAAAATGAAGAGACTCTTGCCAATTTCCACAACTCCCAGTTTCTGCCTTTAAGGCCTACAGAATTTGTCACAATAACTAATTTTTCTCCTATCAGTCGTTCTTGTTGACTCGTCCACTCATTTGCAGTTCCAGCCTTGGTCATGAAACTCAGGAGTTAACCACTAGCATAAGGCACCGTGCTGGGGACTTTGATGTACATTACGGTAAAGCAGACATGAGTTCTTTGAAGAACAGCATCGTGTTCTTTCTCTCCATATCCCCAGTACTTCACACAGAATGTAAAGCAGCGCTAGCCTAAAGAAACATAATGTGAGCCAAATGTGAGTAATTTAAATTTTCTGGTAGTCACAGTATAAAAAGTGTAAAGAGAAACAGGTGAAAATTAATTTTAATAACATTGTATTTAACCCAGTGTATCCAGATATTATTTAGCAGTTTATCAATATAAAAATGATTAATGAAGTATTTTACTTTTTTCATACTAACTCTTTAAAACTGAGTGTATTTTACATTACAGCTTCAGTTTGCACGAGCCACATTTAAAGTGCTCAGCAGTCACGTGTGACCGTCAAGAGTACACAGTAAGATATGTCAAATGAATGGATAAACCTTTGCCCCTCTGGCACCTACAGCATAGAGAGATAAGAAAGCTAAGGGTGTCCCTATAACCAAAAAGGAAGGGAATCCTATGCCTTTGCAAATAATTTTAAAAACTGATCCTAGCTGATGGAATTATAAAATTTCTCTTGCGAAGTACATTTACGAAGTGTATGTAGTTTGAAGAGTAGCAAGATCATATAAAAACAGAGACTGGACTAGGGAAGCAGCAGGGATTAGCGTAGGGGAGAGAAGCTCCTGTACAAAAAGTGCAGAGACGCCAGAGAACCAGGCAGGTTGGGAATAAAACCACTTAGCTGGAAAATGACGTGAAAAGACAAGTCAACAACAAAAAAGATTAGAAAAACAATTAGAACCACTTAGTAGAGAGCCTGACTGCCTGGCCGAGGAGTTCAGGTGAGCCACTGGAAGTTTTGAGCAGGGTGTTTTCAATACAGTCAATAACAGTGATTTAAATGGGTTGGTGAAGAAAGCAGCTGAAAGCAGAGACCAGTTAAGAAGCCAATGCAGTAAGGAAGGCAAGAAACAACAAGACTCTGAGTGAGGCGATCGCCAAGAGTCAGAGAAAAGGTAGATCTGAGAAGTATTAAAGAGGTTGAACTGATTGGATATGGCAACTTTTCAGTTTGTGGGAAGGGGCAGGGGGTGGTAGGGGAGATCAGATATTACAGTGAACTGGGGGCCTTTTGAGGGACAAGGTAAATGGTAAGATTCTTAATAGAAATAGAGAACACAGGAGAGGTAGACTTGAAAGAAGGAGAAATGACATTTCCACTTCACATATATTCAACTTGAAGTTCAAGTAGGAAATCCTAGGGCTTCTTGGTAGGAAATCCCAAGACATCTGTCCAGCTGGCTGTTGGAAATTTAGAACTAAGTTACCCGTGTGGAGGGAATCAGTGAAGCAACAAGATTACAGGAGGAGGCAGAGAATAGGGCCCAAGACAGATCTTCCAGTACACCTGGTTTCTGGTGTCTAAGGAAGAAGAGAAATCAGAGAAGTGATCAGAGGCAGCATGCATACACACATACAAAAAAAGAAAGAAATCCCAGAAGGTCCTGAGTCTTTGACACCAAGAGAAAAAGAAGTATCAATGGAGGCAGAGATTGAGGAGGGTAAAGATTGAAAAATAAAAATGGCTATTCAGTCGGCAACTTGCAGATGATTAGTGATGACGAGGACCACGCTCAGGAGGACAGGGGCTGGGCTGAAAGGGTGAAAGTGAATGACTTCTCAAGAAACAGGACCACTGTGTTTATGCGACCTAGACTCACTGAAGTAGCAATTAATTCCTACCCTGGAGAAATAAATTTTTTCTCTTCCTGCTTTCTATCTTTGTGTTTTTGTTTTCTTTTCTCTAAGTCATGTGCTTTAGTTTACGATCTAATGGGAATTTATAAGAAGCATGGTGAGAATGGATTTTCATTGACATTAGGCAAGGCACCAAATCATAGTCTCACAGAAAGAGCTCATTACAGTCAGATCATAAATTATATCTCATGGTTTGCTTTAATGATTTGTACTGCCTTATGAAAAGCACTGTTGAAGCTTCCCAAACAGCAGTCTATCCTGGGGAGGTAAAAGGGTAAATATTTGTTGACCATCTGCCTCTTAAAAATCAAATATTCATATTCTACCACTCTGCGTGCCAGACAGGATTTCCAGATGAAATCATTTCTGAAATGAAAGGGAGAGACAAGTCCTTTGATAGGACAGTTAATAATTAAATAGCTGATTGGCTCAATGAGACATGAAAATTAATTCAGTGAGCAGGGGAAGAAATTTAAGTTACCCCACAAAGATCTCTATTGTCATATTTGTAACCCAAGAGCCAGGGCCAGGGTGGTGGAAATGGCTGCTGCTTCACACAGAGCGCAGCCAAATTCATTGGTAAGCATCTTCAGGACAGAGATTCTGCTGTCTCCTTCCCATCTAACTCCCCGTATTTCTAGGTAGCCTTAACATCCTACCAGGATTTTTCTCCTGTATTTTATTTTTGTGGCAGAAATTCTGTTTTGAAAACAGCTTACAGCATGTGTCTTAGCGCCAGTGTAAATTCAGACTTACATTAAATGGCTGAAAATAGTAATAAGTGATTTTCCAATAGTAACCCTGAAGAATGGCAACATTTTCAGTTCCCGGAGAAGGACTCCTCTATTTTCACAGGATACTGTACTTGCTATGGCAGGAGCCTCTAACATGGTAATTGAGAAGGGTTTCACGGTGAGATTTAAATAAAAAGGCTTCACAGTGAAGTCTCAGTAAACAAAAAAATTAATTTAAATTAATAAGTACAGGTGAGCACTCAGTAATAAAAGTTTTGTTGTATTTCATACACTTTGGGCAAAAAAATAGATGTTATTTCCAGGTTGCCTGAAGAATTCTCAAGAGAAAACTGAGTTAAAAATTAGATAATACCTACCTGCTTTTTAGCCAGTCTTCATTTATCCTGATTAAAGGCATTACTCTTTATAGCACAGATTCTGCCTCAATTAGACTCAAATTAAATCTTCTACCTGTTAACCCCTTTTACCTTTCTAATTGAAATCACATAGCATGCTGATGTCCTGTAACACACAGGAAACACCATTTTCTGTGACTTGTAAAAAAGAAGTCCCTGAAAAGGCCTGATTTCCATCCTTGGTGACAGAGGCAAATTTCCTTTTAGCAATAATATGTCCATACCTACTGGCTTATTTCTACACATGAAATTTGGATGCTAGATAGTAATGAGTTAATGATTTACACAGAAGACACACCACAGGACATTCCAGGCATAAATTCATATTTAAACAGCATATTGAGTGCTCACCCTCTTTGGCCCTGGTCTCTTTTTCAAAGGCAAGAAAGCGAGCAGACATGAAGGGAGCATGGAATCTGTCTCAGTAATTGGTGGTCGGCTAAAGAGCTTCTAGGTGCAGGTCTATAAGACTTCGCCTTTCAGTGTGGTACTTTCCACACTATTGGACATAGGTTATAGTTTCAAAAGTGAAAAGAATTTTCTCAGTTTTGAAAGGTTTAAAATCTACCATAATCAGGTAAAAAGAAAAAAACAGATGAGGTAAGGATTTGTTCTTCCAGGAAATATCAGGCCTATCTCTACAGAGGATAGGATCTATGAACAGGGCTTCTAAGCTAAATGTATTTGGAAGAACATACACAGCTTATATAAAGGGATATTCTCCTGTGTGCTATGTTGAATGACTACCCCATTTCAAGAGGTAGGCCTGGAGACCCTCACTTGGTTATTTATTCTTCTAAAATAGTAAAAGCATTATTCATCCTGGTAGAGAGGCCTTATAATAAATGATGAATCCTACTAATTAAATATATTGGTGGTTTCAGATAAAAGATTTAACATTGTAGCATTGTTTAAAGTAGTATCATTATGATTTTTATAAATACCACGATGATGGTGATGTTAGTGAAGACTGTTTTCCCACTTTCGGGATAAGGAAAATAAACATGCTCTCTGGGAGGTGGTAAATAACTCTTGGCTTCCAGAGCAGGAACCCTCCGTGAAGAATCTTTTGTGCCCTCCATGTCAGGCATCAGAAAGAATTCCCCACTATACAGTTTTAGTACAAAAACCCTAAATTCTTTTATTCTATTCAGGAAAACACTATTTATAGCTGCACTATTCATCATCTTCTCTCTCCAAATAGGAGAGTTCATCAAAGCTTTGTATGAGTCAGATGAGAACTGTGAAGTGGATCCCAGCAAATGTTCATCCAGTGAGCTGACAGACCATCAGAGCAACCTGAAGATGTGCTGTGAGCTGGCTTTCTGCAAGATCATCAATTCTTACTGGTGAGCTGGTGTCAGTGCTTCATCCCCTGCGTATGGAACTTAAACGCCTCCAAGTAAAAGTGATCACACTGTTATTTCCTAACTAAAGGAAGGGCTTAGGGGAAAAATTGAAAGTTTCCCTCATACAGTTTTTCTAAAATCTAAACCTCCATTGTAAGCAGAAGTGTCTCTGAACTATCTACATAAATGTAACATTTCCCCAGAATATTAGCACCACATTCTCTTCTCTAATACCAGAAGAATTTTAAGGACTTTTTAACATGTTTGCTAGTGTCCAACAAGTGTGTTGACGGTTTTTGATCATTACGCCAACCCCAGCAATCGGTGAACTTTTGGAAGATTTTTGATGAACATTCTTTAGAGAGACTATGATACACTCTGGTAAACTACACAGTTTAGTCAGGAGCCTTGTGCCGTTTTCCCACTTTGCAAAACTAAATTTACACTGATCCCGAGTTTTGCAGCTTTGGATTTCCAGTCTCCATCGGAAGTTTCCACCACCTCTCAGCCATGAGTCAGGCAGAGCTCTGTTAGGCCCTCCTCCCAGCCTGGCTCTCTTGGGCCAGAGTGGGATCACCTGTGCTTTCTTGGGTTGTGGTTCTTTTCTACTGAGAGGTTTTGGTCTTTTTTTCCTTCCCCAGTGTTTTCCCTCGTGAGTTGAAAGAAGTGTTTGCGTCATGGAAGCAGCAGTGCCTGAACCGTGGCAAGCAGGACATCAGCGAGCGGCTCATCAGCGCCTCGCTGTTCCTCCGCTTTCTGTGCCCGGCCATCATGTCGCCCAGTCTCTTCAACCTCATGCAGGAATACCCTGACGACCGCACGTCTCGGACTCTAACGCTCATTGCCAAGGTCATCCAGAACCTGGCCAACTTTGCCAAGTAGGTGTAGCTACCATCACCACTTTTTAAAAAACATTGTTTAAAAAAGTACATGAGACCTAAAATTCAGGTGGTGGGGGCCACATCATTTATGTCATGTGATTGTCATTGTGATGTTACTAAAAATAGCAAAAAAAAATTGGACTCACTTTGAATTTTCACTTAATAGAGGAATGGTTAAATAACCTCTTCATTTAATGGACTGTCAGCAGCTGCTGCAAGTTATGTTAACAAAGTACCAATAATATGGAAAATGATAAAGATATATTAAATGAAAAGTGCTACTAAAAACTTTAGCTCCCCCCGCCACCCCAGAAAAGGATACCAAAGTGGTGCATATGCTTTTATCCCAGCAGTATGAAAACACAAAAACCTAAGTACAAGAAAGTTGGGAAGGCCAGTCAGACAGAATTCTGTGGTTACATTGTCTAGGACAGTTGGCTTGGCCCCTTCGAAAAAGTCAATGTCGTGAAAAATGGAAAGATGGAGGAGGGACTATACTAGATTAAATGAAACTAAATCCAGTACTTGAATCTTAATTGGATTTGAACTGGGAAAAAAAATTATAAAAATCATTTTGGGGACAATTGGTGAAACTTAAATACGATTATATATCAGATAATTTATTAATAATGTCTTTTAAAAGTTTTAGCGTGATGATGGCATTGATTTACATAACCATTATTACTTATTCTGGAGAAGTAGGTACTAATGTACCTAAAGCTTATGTCTACAATTCGGTTTAAAACAGTTCAATCAAAAAAAAGTACATGTATATGTAGAGAGAGTGAAAACAAACTTGGTAACATGTGAACAATGGGTTAATGTAGGTGAATGGTTGGGTGTACATTGTATTCTTTCCATTTTTCTGTAGCTTTAAATTTTTCAAAACAAAGTTAGGTGAAAGCAGTTGGGGAAGAAATGCACTGAAATGGAAACAGCAGATATATTTGGGTGATGGAATGGGTACACACCCTTTTTTCTTCTTTGAATTGTTTTCAACTTTTTCTTAAATTTGTTTAATTTTTATAATTTATAGAAAATAATTTTAAGAAATCACTGAGAAGGAATTCACACTGGCAGAATCAATCCCAGATTTACTCAATATTGAAGCTTAAGGATAAGTTTCTAGTAGCAATGTATTGAAGGAAAAAATTTGAACTTTAACGAGACATTGTTTTCTAGCATATAACAGTGGCTTTTTAGAAGTGCACTGTTTTAACTTTGTGTGCCCCTGAAATATGCATGTTGACCCATATTTGAGCTAATTCTTGTCCAAGTTGTTTCTAGTTTATTTGGGAACATGTTTTATGGACTTGAGCTGGGCCCGGAAGGCAGCTAGAACCTAGACAGGCACAGAGGAGAGGGCGTTCTTCTCTAGCACAAGCGAGGTCTTGGAGAGGAAAAAGAAGGTAACATATTTGGGAGACTTTGAAGAAGCTGGTGATATTGAAGGTTTATACTGATGACGAATGTTTATACTGACTTTAAATACCAGAAAAAAAGACTTTTGTCTTTCCCCTGGAGAGAACAGAAAGCTATTCAAAGTTTTTGAGTATTAACATAATATTAAGAAAGTATATTTTAGTATTTATCACTCACAGATATAAACAAATTAGTCACCTATCCCCCCCCCACAAAAAAGTGTGAATTCAATTCAAAGTGATCACATCTTTTCCTGAATATGCTCTTTCTCATTTTCATTCCCTCTACTTTAGATTTGGTAACAAAGAGGAATACATGGCCTTCATGAATGACTTTCTAGAACACGAGTGGGGTGGAATGAAGCGCTTTCTTCTGGAGATCTCTAATCCTGACACCATCTCAAACACCCCAGGCTTTGATGGCTACATTGATCTGGGCCGAGAGCTTTCAGTTTTGCATTCCTTACTATGGGAAGTGGTTTCCCAACTTGATAAGGTAAAGTAGGCTGGAAGGACAATGGGAGATGGGAGGCAGAGAATCCTAAAGGGCCTGAATTCTGGAGAGTGTCTACGGAGCAATCACACTCATGCTTTGTGCTAGTTGAAAGCAGCCTTTTGCCCTAGAAGTCTGGGAGGAAGTAGTTATTATTTCTGAGTAAAATATGTGCCCTACAAACCAGGAAATTCTAGAAAGCCATGAAATTATTAGCATAGTTTGAAGTAGTTACATAAATTAATGGGGTATACATTTCTGTAGACAGATACACGTATGTGTGTGTATTTGCCTAGAAACTAATATCAAATACTGGTGTTTTCAGCCTTATTCATGTATTGTAGAATGACATGAACCTCATATAGTAACTTCTAATGAAAGTGTGGACTTGGAAAAATACTGAGACGATTGTGTTTAAGTAACTTACCCATGAGATTTGTTTTTATCATGCAAGTCAGAGGGTTTTATATAACTATTAGTACTAAAGACTTACATGGGATCTGAAAATCCTGACGTTCTCTTTTTCTTTGCAGATGTGAATTAAGAATATAGAAAACAATGATCATTTTTAATCATTTATTTTCTGACTACAACCTAAGGATTTTATTGTATGTCGTATTAGTAACTAAATGTATACCATGCCAATCATTTTCTTCCTTCTGGAATTTTGCAAAGAGGGATAGAATTTGTTATGGAAAACTGTCTAACAGACTTTGGCTAGGTTTATCCCAATAATTATTTATTAATGTTTTTGTTTGCTGCAGGTACATTATAAATATCTGTGGTGGTATGTTAGAATAACTTCACAAAGCAAAGTTATTTTTCTGTGATAAGAATTTGATTGTTTGCTTTCCTCCATTTTCCTATTATCTTTAAAAATATTGCACCAACAAAATGGGGGGTGGGGTGGGGAGTAAAACCTATTAACAAAGACCAGTTTCCTGAGGACATGTAAATGGTAGTATGCCCACTGCTGCTTAAAACATTTGTAAAGTAAGAAACTGTTTCTTATTCTCAGTGACCCCTTCTTCACTTGTAGAAATGCTAGCTAGATTTTCAGTTGGCAGCTATGCTGAAGGTAAATTTCTTGAATGTGAATCATGGCTCAAGAAAGTCGAGCAAGTAAAGACATTCTCCTGATGGCGTTTGTACTCATTGAAGTAGGGTAGAAGAGTCTACTGGTTGTTGAGAAAACAATGGGGCAGCCATGTAAAATTGCCTAATGGTTGAGGGTTCCCATAAGACCCCATGAGAATGAGAATTCCCCAAAGAAAAAGATGATTGAGATGGATAAAGCAAGTCATAAAAAGTTACTCTTCATTGAATAACTGCATCAGTGGGATACAGATACAGTTATCTTGTGAAATCAACCTGGTTTATTCAGGGTCAGGGTCTTTTTAACAGGCTTTGCTGTGTAAGCACATTTTCTCCTTTTTAATCTCTGTTTGGTCCTGGGAACCAGGAGTACATCTAGACATAGCTCAAAGAGTTTACCTGATTTTGCTGCTTTTTAAAACAAAAAATTGTCTTGCTAATGCAAACTCAGTTGGCACTAGGTCGGCGTTCCCAAGATTAAATGGGCTAGTGGATTGTAATATCAACTGTGTGCCCTGCAGTGCTCTGGATCCCTGAATGCAACACCTTCTTGTATGTTGGCATGCATTTCTTTCCTCACGTAATCCCTTTTCTTTGGAAGTTTCATCACACCAGCCAATCCTCTGGTCTTAAAGTCCTTTTTGGTTAGAAGGTGTTTGGTTCTTCCCCTCCCGTCTCCCCACCTTGATCTACCAGCCTCCCAAAGATTTAGTTTGCTTTGCATGCCTATTTTAGTTGGAATGGCAATAGTTTGGTTGTGTAAGCATGTCTTTTTAATTTTTATTTGCATAATCCTAATTTCTATTTCCTTTCTTTCCTCAATGTCTGCTGCATCTTGTTTCGCCTCCTCCATTCATCTCGACGCCATGGTTCTGCTGCTCCATAACAATGCATTATGAACCTGCCACTCCCATACGCAAACACCTACCCTTCCCTCCAACCTACACCTCTCCATCAATGGGCATCGTTGTCCCAAAAACAATCTGTGGTGGATATCGCAATGCTTATTATCCAATTAGGGTGAAAATTCCTTCCTACAGGCGACCGTGGCAAAATTGGGACCTCTCCCTCGTGTTCTCGCTGACATTACCAAATCTCTGACTAACCCCACACCAATACAACAGCAGCTGAGACGCTTCACCGAGCATAACTCCAGTCCAAATGTCAGTGGGAGCCTCTCCTCTGGGCTGCAGAAAATATTTGAAGACCCTACTGACAGGTATGAATTTTAGAGAGAATTTGAACTCTTTATCTCAGAGAGAGATAATGTTTATAGAGATTTGGGGAAAATCTATTTAACTCACTTGTTGAATTTTCAACTTTAAAGTCACGAGCAGTTGGAAAGAATCATCTGACTTGAGATAAATCCAATTGTTTGTCGTAATAAAAACACAAGATCTAGGACACTTATTGTCTAGAATGACATTTAGAGTTATGATATATTCGACAAACTTTCTTTTAAAAACTGTCTTGCTTAATAGAGGGCTAAGGGCTCTGTGAAGTTGATGTTTGCATGTATGGTAGCATTCAAGAACCTGGAGAACCTCAGCTGAAATCATTTCAGAGCTGTCTGTGTCAGCTGGACAGGATACAATGTCAATGCTTAGACTTTGTTTTCATATTGGCAAGACGTGCCTTTAGTAGGGACCCTTTGGTGGTGCGCTCAGAGCTTCTCCTCTGAAGGTTTAGGCAGAACCAGTTAACTACGAATTGGAATACCTTGGGAGGTTTAAAACCTAACTAGGAAGTGATGGGAATTCTCATAAAAATCAAAGTCAAGGGTGGAGCGATAGACACAGTGTTATTCTCTACCTTTGGAGAAAACTAAAAATGTTGGATCTTATTCTAAGAATTGTGATGATGTCATCTCGGTGTAGGAACCGATGTAGGCATCCACACGGGGCCTGTGAGCCCTCAGAAGAGTTCATATGCCTGAGATGAGGAGTCTTAACTTTGTTAAATTTGCCTCAAGAGTAATTAAGGTCCTTTCTTCTTCCACAGTGATTTACATAAACTGAAATCTCCAAGCCAGGACAACACAGACAGCTATTTCAGAGGGAGAACGTTACTGCTGGTTCAGCAGGCCTCCTCGCAGAGCATGACTTACTCGGAAAAGGATGAAAAGGAAAGTAGCCTCCCTAACGGCCGGAGCATCTCCCTCATGGACCTCCAGGACACGCACGCCGCTCAGGTGGAGCACGCGTCCGTCATGCTTGATGTGCCTGTGCGCTTGACCGGAAGCCAGCTGTCCATAACCCAGGTGGCCAGCATCAAACAGCTGCGGGAAGCCCAGAGCACCCCCCAGAGTGCACCCCAAGTGCGAAGGCCCCTGCACCCGGCCTTGAACCAGCCAGGCAGCCTCCAGCCCTTGTCATTCCAGAACCCTGTCTATCACCTCAGCAACCCAATCCCAGCCGTGCCAAAGGCCTCTGTGGACTCCAGTCTGGAGAACCTAAGCACTGCCAGTTCCAGAAGCCAAAGCAACAGTGAAGACCTCAGGCTCAGCGGGCCCAGCAACAGCAGCATGGAAGATTTCAGCAGGCGCAGCGCCCAGAGTGAGGGCCTCTCCCGGCCGCACACCGTGCCGGACAGGCACGGACCTCTTGCTCTGCCTCGGCAGAGCAGCACCGGGCAGGCCCAGGTCCGGAAAATGGACCAGGCTGGGCTGGGCGCCCGAGCCAAAGCCCCGCCGTCCCTGCCGCACAGCGCTTCCTTACGGAGCACGGGGAGCATGTCGGCGGCGTCTGCAGCCCTGCTGGTTGAGCCTGTGCAGCACGGGAGCCGGTCCCGGCAGCAGTCCTCTTCCTCCAGGGAGAGCCCTGTTCCCAAAGTGAGGGCAATCCAGAGGCAGCAGACGCAGCAGGTAGGGCTGGGCGCGGGAGGGTCCGGCCCTTTCCTCGGTTCTTTGTGTAGATGAGTCGTTGGGAAGTCCAGTTGCTTTTGGGGATTCCGCTTTGAAATATTTTCTGCAACCTTTTCCTGGAAAGAGGAAATGAAAAGTTTGGGGAGGTTTCTGGCTGGGGGAGGCAGCAGAATACGCTTGACTCACTACCCCCAGGAGACTGTAACAGCCACGAGGGGCGGTGGGGGGTGGCTTTCGTCTCTTCCAGCAACAGAGCTGCCACCTCAGTTTGCACTGAGAGCAGATCTGTGATGTCGAGTGAATAGTTGGACACTTCAACTATGAAATCGACAGGCCAAATCAACTAGGATATATTCTGGGAATCTGGACATTAATCTTTAATTTTTTTTCCTTAAGTTTTCAGAATAAAGTTTTGCATTCTGAGCTAAGAGTTTAATATAACTGCACTCTACTCCATCCCCCAACTCCCTCTGGAAATGGCAAATCCCATATGCCTTTTCCTGGAAATGGCTGGAAAAATAAACAACTGAACCCCTACAGAGGCAAAGTAAAGGAGAGAGGTAGAAAGATAGAAACACGGGTGATTGACAAGGACCCTCTAAGCATTTATAAATCTCTTACATTTCTATTTATATGGACAAGCCCAGCCAGTGTCGTACCTCATCTCAATAGAAGATTATCAAACTTTTTTCTTCACAAATAGAAAAGTTTCCCAAGAATTTAATCATTTCTTCCTTACATGTTACATTTTGAGGCACCAGTGCATACTTTGCTCTCGAAATAAACTAATAACCTTATGAATGCATATATACGTTTCTTACTTTCAGCTAAAAAAGATTTTTCTCCTAAAAAAGATTTGTTGATTTTTTTTGAAACCTAATCATGCTTTATATGTATTAGGGAGCTTTGTGGTTAAAAGAGTACTATGACAAATCCTTTTGTCAGCAAAGATCGCTGGTCAGAGGAGGCTGCAATGAGACACCAGTGTATCTCCTTCATATATTTGTATTTTTATAGGTAGGCATTTCCTGATTTGGCTGCTTCTCCCTCCCCTCTGCTGTGATCAGAGCCCTTGCCCCCACTTTGATAATTACTGTTTAAAAAAAAAAAAATAAGAACATTTACAGAATCCTTGAATACAGAAGTAGAGGAATGGGTGAAAAACTTAAGCTGATACTGGTATCTGATTTCCTGGGCAAAACCTCTTAGCTAGTCATTCTTTCCTAAGAAATAAGTCTTAAATTTTTCCTTTTTATTCTGTTTATATTTCCCAGTTTCCCCAATTCATTTGATTTAATAAGTATTTTCATTTAAAGAAAAGAAAAAAAGATTATATTATGTTAGTATATATAGCAATTAAATAATTTTTTCCTTTTCTTTAGATGAAAATGCTTTTTTGTATGTGTCTTTTATATATATATATTTGTACATTTGATTTGTAAGTTAAGAGACTATCCGTCATTCACATCTTACTGTGAATTAGTGTACACACATTGCTTTTATGCTAGCTTCTGGTTGAGAGCAACTCCCTTCAGAGAATTAAAGTGTTTACGGAGAGGAGAAAAGAAAGATAAGTAATTTTAGAGATGGAATACTATGTGAAGCAAGTATCCACGTGGGGGCTCAGTGCAGCACAAGGGCCCTGAGGATGAGATAAGGAGTAGAGAAGACAATCAGATTGGCAGAGGGGCAGGACTGGGAAAGGGCCCTCTGCCTACTTTTCAAAAGTTGCGTTAGACCCAGCCCTGGACAGAAAGAAGAATGCTTACCTTGTCCTCCTGCATCATGTAGTCCTCAGTTCCCAGCGTCTACAACTCAGACTGATTATTTCTAACCATTATAAATTGAATAGCCTTTTGTGTGGGCATCTGAAACCAACTGTCATTTATGATACTTGCGCTATAGGAAGATAGAGTACCTATCACATAAGCACTCAGTACGTGTTTCTGTGAGTGGAAAAAAAGCTATCTGGATGCATGGGGGTAGGAAGAACATAGGGTCTCCATATAACCGGTTTAAAAATTTTTGTGCCACATGCATTATTGTGTGGGAGAATGTCTATATTTTATCAGCGTGAAGTGGGGCCTGGTCACAGTGAGATGTCTCAGCACAGTTTTAAACTTTCACCTTTGTTTATGCCTTTGCTGGTACTGCCACTGTCATATCAGTTAAACCATAAATCACTGTATTTTGATTCCTCAAATTTCTGTTGTTTTCTACACTGGCTTTTTCTATGCAGATGGTTTATTCTTTTGAACTTACGTTGTTTTTTTAGTTCCTTCTCTTTCTGTTTCTTGCACGCTTTTCTCATCTCACTCCCATGCAACTTCTGATGTTCTATGTAATCAGCACATTTTTTACATAAATTCCTTTACATATTTTAATTGCAAATTTGTGCTGGGGAATTCTTCTCTCCCCAGCACTGGAGGATTTCTTTGCGGGGATTGTTCTGTAGGCATCTGTAATTATTGGTGGCTTTGTCCCATGCAAATTCCACTTGTATCTTAGCACAAAGGAGCGGCCATTGTCGGCAGTGTAACTAGCTTCAGTCTTCTCCATCTTCTGAGTGGGAAGGAAATAAAATCCTAGTGGAACAATCTACAGGGAAGGAATTTTTTTTTTAGAAAACTGTCTTTAAATTTTTTGCCCCTTTTCAGCCTCTGTTTGGATTTCTTTTTAATCATCTTCCTTTCCATTTTGTTTCTTTGTGTATCTTGTACTCTGTATATATAATAGACTTTGTATAGATATAGCATGTTACCTAACTTTAGAAATTCAAATTTCAAGAGGCTTTTAAAATAGGTGTTTGACAAGCCTGTCAGAATGATGCTGTGGTTTTCACATTTGGGTTTGTTGAACCCTCTCCTAAGCAACCTCTTCAAGGATTCTCAGAGTTTACTCTCTAATTTAGACAGCCCTTTCTTTGGTGTTGGTAGCAGAAGTGTTATTCATTTATGGGAACCTGGCGATTTCAGGCTATGGAGAAGCTGAAAGCAACAAGTCTTGTTTATATCTAGTAAGTACCAGCAGGGAGCAGGGAACCGACCTGTTCTCAATCTTTCTCAGCACAGCCAGGCTGACTGACTAGGATCAGTGGGCCTGCCGTCTGAGGCTCTTTTGCCCTAAATCTTTATTTTTCCCAGAGAAACCCTATACAAGCTTTATCTCAAAAGGGAGATATTCCTAATAGGAATCCCTCTCCTTTTCATTTTGTCTTTTCGTCCTTCATTTTCTTTAATGATCCACTGTTGAAAGTGGGTGGATAAAATGCTCATCCTAAGGCTATAGCTAAGCAAGATGGGATCTGAACCCCTTACCAACCTCTTTTCTCAATTTCTTTGACTATAAACTAGAGAGAATAAACTTTGCTATCTATGCAGCTTTTACAGGAGATGGAATGATCACTGAGGAAAGCCTTTGAAGTACTTCCAAAGGATTAGAGGGAAAACACAGGGTATCCCTCTCTTAGTAGTAAACTATACTTGGGTACTGAATTCTGAAGAGAATCCAAAGTATTAATAAATGAATATTTTATTGGGCATCTATTATGCAATTACATAGTCACTACCATTTAGAAAAAAACTATGATATGGTGCCATACTTCAAGGGTTGACAATCTCACCGGGAAATAAGACCAGCACACATAAGACCAATAGAATTAACTGTAAAAGGTAGTATGTAGTTCTTTCATACGAAGAGCATATTATAATAAAAAATAATTTTGAAAGAAAATTTTAAAATAAAAATCACCTCTGTATTCTTCCAGTCTAACACAATAACTATTTCTGATTTCTTCAAAATTACTTTTCCATCTCTTTGTAATTATGTAAAGGTTTTTATCATGAATACAAGAAATAGTTACATAAATTTAATTTTTTTCAGCACATATTGACCACCTACCATATGCCATGCAAAGTGCTAGGATATATTAAGAAGTGGTTGAAAAACAGATTCAACCAATAAAATAGGAATAGACTCGAATGCCCAGTTCCCATTGTACACTCTCTCATAATTCATTGAACATTGTTAGTCCTTCTGAAGATAAGGTACCTACCACCATCACCAGTGAAATGAACCAACTCTTGTTTTAAGTAAGAAGAGAACCAACTCTTCTCACTTAACAGTTACAGCCAGGTTATGTACGGAGTTGTTGTTCTAAATATGTTTTTAGGGGCAAAGATCTCTCCTTAGTATATTTTTAGGATTTGGCACTCAATAAATAGTTACTCATAGCCAATCATAGGGAAGGAAAGTTTACTCAAGCAATATCTTAACTATAAAGCAGAAAGCTATTAAATTAGCTTCCTTGGAGTTACAAATCCCAAATAGTAAAGTTGTTTGTTTTAGCAGCTACTTGATCTCAAGCAGCAGTTGAATAGAAAATCCTGGTTTCACAGGAAAATGGCTTTCCTGTGCCCTGTGTGGTAAACTGGTAAGATTCTAAAATTTTTAAAAGTTTGTTTCCTTTAAATATTGACTTTCTATTAATGTTCTAAGACTCAGAACCACAATATTTTGCCTCTCAGGTGTACATATATCAAATGAAAACCTAAACCCCTCATTTAAATACCTATATTTTAAAATATCTGTATATTTAGAGTTTAAGTGGGTTCTATTCCAGAATGGCATAAAGACTCTTAAGGTATGTAGCTCTGCATGTGAGAGAAAATTCCCTTCCACTTATGGGATTATAGAGTATTGGTCCTCAAAATAGAAATTCATTTTAATTATAAGAAGGCTAACTCACCTACAGCGCTTTGTTCTGTCTGTCTCTCGGGAAGGCCAGTGAAAACAAATTTGTTGTATATTTCCAGCATTGTTTATGGAGAAAGCACTAATGTTCAGTAGTCTAATATAAACTCTAATATCCAGTGCCAGTTTTTTAAGCATAAGTTATAGTAATAACATCTAAGCTCTATAGTACTCTGTAGTTTCCAAAGAACTTCCGCAGTCACTACCTTACTCAGTCCTTAAGGACTCCCTGTGAGATGGTCAGGATCGGTGGTGATAGTGCTGGTGGTCACATCCCTGGTCAGTAGATTTGGAAAAGAGTATTTAAGAGGTTAAGTGACAATGTAAGTGGCAGAGTTGCTACTCAAGGCCAGAATTCTCATCACTCTGTGTATCTGTATTGGAAAAGGTCAGTTTATCTAGCTGTCCTAACTGGAGAGAAGTGTCCCTTAGACTGAGACGGCATCCATTGTTTTGACCCTGTGTTCATCAAGAAACTTTCTGGTACAATACGGATTTCTGAGTGAGCTTAACTTAACATCAAGAAGTCAGTGCTCTGTCAAGAGGACCAATATCACTTTTTGTTTTTCCTCTTCCCCTAAATAGCTGATGTGAAAATTAAGAATTCGGCATTCTGAAAACATAAATGGGTACCTTGTGAGTTATTCAGCATTACTCAGTTCTTGGGTTCCTGATTGTCCTTGGGTTAAACAGATGTTTCCTCACCTGAGCAACCATCCATCAAGTTGTGCCTTTGTTCTGTCATTCTGTCACCATCGTAATTTCATTAGGTGATGACCTAATGAAACCGCTGGACTAATTAACAATTTTAAGGCCTTGGCTTTCCGTCTCTGGGGGGAAAAAAAGGCAGGTTTTTGATGTGATTTCTAGTCACAGTATTTCAGAGTATTTTATTCTTTTACAGATGGTTATTCTCTTCCCTCCCCACCAGCCCTGAGAGTAAGAAAATATTATTTAGTACTGAGAGCATTTATCAGAAAACAGGGGTCACAGTTAGGTCTTCCAAGAATAGCACTCTTTGTGAAAAATAACTAGTGGATGAGCTCTTTTGGGAGATGCTAATGAGTATTTCTCATGCAGGTTCAGTCACCTGTGGACTCTGCCACGATGTCCCCAGTGGAGAGGACAGCAGCCTGGGTTCTGAACAATGGGCAGTATGAAGAGGATGTGGAAGAAGCTGAGCAAAATCAGGATGAAGCCAAGCATGCTGAGAAGGTAGAACCTTGGTCTGTCTTTGTCAATTTACTGTCCCCACACACATAGTGATTGGCTCCCAAAAGGGTTGTTTAGCCAAGAAGACGGTCTCCCCCAGTCCCCAACTCAACTCCATCACATACACCTCTGCGTATAATTCAGTGTGTGTGAAAATACGCAGAAGTGTCCATCAAGCTAAGGTAGGGGACATTAGCTCTAATTTTTTTTATATCAGTTGCCTTAATTGGGAGAATATTCTGCTCTTCATTTCTAGTTGTTTTAGGTGAATATTTAGTGTTTCTAATAAACTAACCAAGGTCCAAATTACCCTTGAATTAGACTTCCTTTCTGTATCTTTGTAATAATTTTGTCTTTTTTTTTTCTTTTTGCCTTTTCTGGATAAAGAACTACTAAATCTATAGATGATCTTTTAAGAAACATTAACTAAAAGAAGAAACCAAAAAAAAATATTAACTAACTATTGCTTCAGTTTTGTTTTGTTAAGAAAAGCTGACAAGGAGAAAAAAGATTATCAAATAAGAGCGTCGACATGTTGTATGGCATTATCTCATTTAATTACCAGCCAGACAACTAGCTTCTGCTCACTTGTCATCGTGCTCCTAAATGATGCTTATTGATGCATTCTACCTCTTCAAACTGTCATCAGAATTGCCATCTTTGACCTTCTAGGTTAATAGACATAGTTTAGGACCATGATGTTGGGTAAGCAGAAGCTAATTGTCTGATTGTCAATTAATGGGGACATTATGTGAAAATACATAGCATTTTACAGAGCACCATACAGATTTACTATGAATTACTAATGAATTTAATTAGATCGTCTACAGGAAAGCATAATGCTTCTCACCTCACCTAGAAACTTGACACTCCAGTTACTCAAACCCAACCACAGCAATGTCAGTGCAAGAAAGGGCCGTGTAACCAGTTGAATTAAATAAAGCTTTAGTGAGAAGCAGACCTGTGTATTCCAACAAGCAGTACCAAATTGGACAGAAATGAACCACTTCATGAAGACAGGCCAAGAGGTAGTAGTAATCAGCCCAGAGAACACATAGGCCTTCTGCTTAGAGCTCATGACCTGACTGTTTTACACTTTTATAGTTGGGGAGAAAGCAGTCACCTATTCTGCCACAAAATTCTCTGTATTGGTTTAGCAGCTCAACATAGTAGGAATGATGCTCGTTCTCTGAAGGGCTGGCTGTGGTGGAGTGAGGGAAGGGCAGTCTGATGAGTCAAGCCGTGTCCGATCCTGCAGTACCTGTGATGATGCAGGAATCTTTTCTCTTGTAGACAGCTGGCTTTTGGCTTATTTTCAGTGAGTTGTCAGACTTCTAAGTGCTTGATCTTTTTTTTTTCCTGCTCCCATCTGATACCATCACAGATTAGATGTGGCTTACAGCAACTGGTAGTTTAATATAGAGAATGATACATAAATACATAGATTTAGAATGCCAAGGTAAGATTCAAAATGTAATTTTAGAATTACCGTTTATGCCCATTGATCATTTTAAAGAAAGAACATTGGTAGCACCTGGAATGGCAGCTCCTCCAGCATCCAGCTGCAATGCCTAGGGATTCTTTCATATAAAATAAACCGCTAATGTCTAAAACCAGGGTAACTCCAGCTTTTCTCTCCCTGTCTTTGGCGCCTCTTCGCCTCCGCTGTAGTACGAACAGGAAATTACTAAACTGAAGGAGCGCCTGCGAGTGTCGAGCCGGCGGCTGGAGGAGTATGAGCGCCGGCTGCTGGTGCAGGAGCAGCAGATGCAGAAGCTGCTGCTGGAGTACAAGGCCCGGCTGGAGGACAGCGAGGAGCGGCTGCGCCGGCAGCAGGAGGAGAAGGACAGCCAGATGAAGAGCATCATCAGCAGGTGAGGGGCCCGCCGCGTGGAGGACGTGGGCTGGGCAGGGGCCCAGAGCCGGGGCAGCAGCAGCCGCTTTCAGCTCTCCGTGTGCGCCGTGTAACTGGCTCTCTCTCTTACAACCTTCTAAATGTGAGCCCTTGGTGCACTTCCTTTGAAGAAAGAGGTAAGCGTACTTTCTTTTAATTGTAATAATTAGAAAGAATAAAATCTCAGTGTCTCACTTGAGAAGTCTTAGAGGAAAATTGAATTTTAAAAATCTTAAGTATTCAATGTCCAAGATTACCTTAGTTTTTCACAGCAAGTCCAGAGAGGTGGAAAGGAGTTCCACTGGCTGTCTTTGGGGCCAGAGAACCAAGGGGGAGGGCCAAGGATGCCAAGGGGAGACGAAGGGGAGGGCAGTTTTACCAGACATTCACGTAGCACTTACCATGGGCCAGGCCCTTTTCGAAGCACTTCACAAATTAAATTTGTTTAATCTGTTAATAGTAATTTGTTCGATACCAACCTCTGAGGGTAGGCATTATTATTATTCTCATTTTACAAATAAAGAAACGGGCAACAAATTCGTGAAGTCTCTTGCCCAAGGCTACTTAGTGGTGCAGCTGGGGTTTGAAGCCAGGTCGTCCCGGCCCAGAGGCCATGCTCATGAGCGCTGTGCTCCAGTATTGTTAAATGCTGTAGGCAGGTCGGGTACATTAAAGACAGGAGAAGTTGTTTTTAGCAGCACAGAGGTATTTAGCAGTCTTACTGAGAGCCATCTCATGGAGTTAAATACACGTCAGGCCGTTAAGATGTGAGTGGTAGTTGAGAAAGAAAGTAGACCTACTAAGCATCGAGCATGCTCTGAGGAAACAACTGCTCAGGGGAAGACACAGGTCAGTTGTTATGAGGTAACAAGGTCAGGAGAGGGTTTGGGTTTTGTTAGTTGGTTCGATGTTTGAAGATGAAGTAGGTTGTGCCGAGGGAGGGATCTGATAGAAGAGGGAGAGAGAATGACCGTGGGGACAGTGTCCCGGAGGAGATGAAAATGTGTGGGATGCAATCACAGGAGAGAAGTCGACTTTGGATGTCTTCTCCCAAGGTGGGAGAGACGGTGCAGCGGGGGTGAGGGAGACGTGGCAGCTCTGAGCTGTCGTGAGTGTGGGTTTCTCGTCCTCTCCCCTGGCCAGCCCTCTCCTTGAAGACATTGATCTCTCTCCTTCCTGCCCCATTCTAGGCTAATGGCTGTGGAAGAGGAATTGAAGAAGGACCATGCTGAGATGCAAGCAGTCATTGATGCAAAGCAAAAAATAATTGATGCACAGGTAAGCAGGTTCTTGAGCTACTAGAAGGCACTGATTTATAATTGTTATTTCCTGACTTCCCACCCCTTGCAAATGCCAAGACACACACTGGAAAATGGGTCATTGGAAAGTTCTCGGCACGACCTTTTAAAGTTTAAAAGTTTCTGTGTGACCTCTATGACTTTTCCTTTCCTTCCCTGGTGACAAGTCTGTTAACCCAGCCAAGCTCTAGCGCGCTTAGTGCGGTTGCTCGACGAGTCTCAGCCTAGTGCATGATGGGTTTACTTCTTTCCTTCTGGAAAGGAGGGCACTCTCCAAGGGGTACCTGTGAGAAGTACACTGCATGTGTCTGGCTTGTGACCTCCACTGCCCATCGCTTGGCTATGATGTTCACGGTCTTGTCAGTCACGTCACTGTGCCATCAGCCTCCAGCCCCGGGCAGCTGTATAACAGCCGGGGACAGACAGGGTTGCAGAAGGTCCTCCCTTGTTGTTCTTTTGGTTCAGGGTTTGATGATGATGCTCGGGACTCGCTTGGCTGCCCCTCTTTGTTGCTGCTGTGCTTAGAGAGCCTCTTTCAGCTGACAGAATCAGAGCCTGGGCCTCTCTGCTCACTGGAGCTCAAACCCGTGACACTTATGGCATGATGATGGCCACAAGCACCTCACAGGGACATGTCAGTGATCGGAGCAAAATCCAGGAGGCAGGAAATGTTTCTAAGTCCTGTTCATTTCATAAGGACAACACCTCCTATTTCTTAGAGTGAAACAAATAACAAAGGCAGGTGCAGCTGGGGCGTGGCTGGTCTGGCCCCGGAATGTGTCACCTCCCTGGAGGCCACCCAGCCAGTTTGCGTTTCTCACCCTTAGATGCCATATCATTTCCCTAAGCCATGAAATAAAAACAGGAGCCAGGACTTTATATCCTGCTCTCTCCTGTACACGTCAGCCAGTATCGGTCTATGGTGGAGCCCCCCCAGATTCTTTACACAAGCACTTAACGCCTCCAGTCTGGTTTCCCGGCAGGGCTACTGTGGGATGGGGTTTATTTTTCAAAGGAATTGGGAGTGAGGCTGAAGGCAGAGCTATGGGAGGACCGTGTCACGGGCCACGCACATGAGCCCCGGGAGGCCAGCGTGAGCTGCGACGGTCTCTCGTGAGCACAGCTCCCGGGACATTTGGACCCTTGAACTCGGCAGTTTCTGGATATTTAGACCCCCTGAGAGTCAGAGGAAAGTTCTGCTGTGATTGTCTCACTTGGTCCTTTTTTTAAACCTTTCTGGGTGTCCCCAGGTGGGTGAGGAAAGGGTGGCTGGGACATAGCCATCTCGCCAGACATACTGTAAAAATTCACCTGAGAGGCTTCCGAGAAACAGCCTGGGCAAGGGGGGCAGTTTAGTTAGGAAAACTAGTGTGGATAAGTTTTCACTCTGGGGTTTTCGGTATGACAGCATAAAGCAGGGAGAGGTATATTAGTAACCACACCAGAAGAGATTTTGGTTCTAATGAGATCAAACAGACCGCTTTGATACTCAGCTGGTCTGATGCCATGTCTGTCTGAGGCGGAGCGGGCTCGTGGGCATCGTAGTCGCGGCTCTGCACACGCTACTTCCCCTTTCTCGGCTGCCTGTCCGGACAGCCTCATCGTTAGCTTCTGAAGGTTTCTATCCACCCCCCCCCCCCAATTTTGACATCTAGGGTAAGATGACTGGATGATGAAGCAGGAGTCATAGGCATAGATGGTGAAAGCAAGGAAGGGAATTAGAGTGATCAGGGCTCAAAAGCGCTGGAAAGTAAGGACCTTTTCTCAGTTAACAGGAGGGTGTCACCATTCAGGAATGGGAGAAATATTGTCCTCAGAGCATCAGTCAGTGTCAGACGAGTGGTCTGGCTAAACTAGATAATAGTTTGGGTCCATACTTCAAGGCAGTGGTTTTCAAATGGTTTGATTCTGTGGACTGTTTTGGTGGAACCAGAGGCACCTTCCGTAGATAGGCACTTTCCAGCTGCTCCTACTGACTGCGCAACAAGGACTCCTCTCAGCTGTTGGGTCACATCACACCAAGGTTGGCCAAATACCATCAATTACCTATTCGAACACAAGCCTTACTGTACAGGCATACCTCATTTTATTGCGCTTAACAGATCATGTGTTTTTTTTACAAACTGAAGGTTTGTGATACCCTTGCGCTGTCAGATTGTAGCATTTTTAAGCAATGAAGTATTTTTTAATTAAGGTACGTACACTGTTGGGTTTTTTTCTTTTTTTGACATAATGCTATTGCACACAGACTGTGGTATACTGTAACTATGACTTTTATATGCACTGGGAAACCAAAAAAATTGTGACCCATTTTATTGCAATATTCACTCTATTGAGATGGTCTGGAACCGAACCTGCCATATTTCCCAGGTGTGCCTGTATAATAAATTTTCTACGGGAAGCTCACCATGGATCCCTAAAGAATACTTGGAGAATCTCCTCAACTGTGTAAATCACAAGTTATAAACAGTTTTAAATCACTGAGCATAGTTTTTTAAAAAATTATAATCTCCCTGAAAGGAAGGTTTCCCAGTTCCAGCTGTTGTCAATATACTGAAATCGTATTTTAGCAAAAGACTATGAGCATCCTTTGGCATCCTTTGTAATGAATGACTTTTTACATCAGATCCTTTCCTTTGTAAGGATAAATCTCACGTCTCAAGTGTTTGATGGAGCAGAGCAGCCCTTCTGGCGTCACTTAATAGACTGAGGACATGTTTGGGGGCGAAAGCTTCCCAGTGAGGTAACCCAGACTGCTATGTCCCTGAAATCTGCCGTAGTGCTGCTGACAGTAAAAAATATTTCTGAAACGAATACAGTTGCTTTCCTTATACTAGAGTCGAGCCCAACATTTCCCAGAACACTGAAGGCCAGGCTCAGTGAACCTGTTTTCATGTCTCTCAGCAGCCCTGTGCCCCTGCAGACAAGCCTTGTCCCTGAATTCAGTCTCTCCATCTCCTAGAGCCAGTTCGTGCTCCAAGGCCCCACCCGGGTCAGCCGCTTTCTCACTGGAGCTGGAAAAGGATGAGTGCTCCACTGGTGCCCCTGTCCTGGACCCTATAGCACGGCCCTGGGGATCCTGGTGGTGGTACTAAGGGACCGTTTCTTAAACGTCAGGCCAGGGGCTGTGCCACCTTTCACCCCCAGGGTCTCTCCATGGGACTCAGATGGAGAACAGAGAAGGGCTTCTTCCTAGGAGAAGCAAGCAGCTGCCTAGTTACTGTTGCAAGTGATATCTCCGCTGTGTTAAATTACAGGTCATAAATGGAGATGAGATTATTCAAACAGGCAAGTAACCCGGTCCGTTCTCTAGCTGAGCAGTTCCCAGCCCTGGCCCAGTGCACTGGCCTCCTACACATTCCAGCTCCTGCGCTCCCTGCACTCGAAGCCCTTCCTGTCACCCGTGAACTAGATTACTTTGCCTTTCAATCCAGGCAGAGTCTAAATGTCAGGGCATCTTTTGCCAGCTGAACTTGACTTTCAAAAGTCCCTGTTTGATTTTTTTTTTTTCCCCTCTTTTTCACTTTTTATTTTACTTCAAGAAGTTGGTAGTAGGGGGAGTAAAAAAGGGAGTTTCTCCACTTGAAAATTTTCAGCTGTTTAGAATGAGGATTGCTCGGCTTCAGCTTTTACTCTTGCAGGAAATAAATAAATGCGATCATTTTTAGTCTCCTTTTTGACCCTTTAAGAATCAAGTATTTTTTCATGGAAGCCTAATTTTTTGGGGATCAACCCTGGAAAATCCTGCATTCCTTAGAGCTGGGGCATTATAATGTATCCTAATGCTGAAATATTTTTTAACCATTTCAAGATATTACCAGTCTTTCTGTTTAGAGATTATTTCTACCCATAGGACGAACGATCATATCTGGTTCCTACCCCTGTTTCTTGGTAACCACTGGCCAGCCCTTACTTACCGGTTTTTAAAAGATCGATACTCATTATCCCAGTAAACTCCACTGGCTGTGATTTTTTAAATTATTATCTTTTAAAAGCCTTGTAGTTCTTTCTTTCTTTCTGTTTTACCTATCCTTAAAATGAGTTACCTTCCCAAAGTAAAAAGCATCTTATACTAGATTAGTGGTTAGTTAATAATGCTGATTTTTTTATGTCTTACCTCCCGAGTTCTCCATCAGGGAAAGGAAGAACTTTTTTTAATGATAATAATAAGTGTGAGCTGGTTTTTTTCCCCCACTTTTGAAACTGTGACCACCAGCACTGCTACCCGGTGGATACCCATCCCACCCCCAAAGCAGGAGATTAAAGAGAAGCATTACTTGATGCTGGTGGTGTGTGTGCTTTTACCTAAATTTCCCCCCAGGGCAGTGATCTCTCCTCTGCATCCTTGGGCAGCACATCTCGGGGCAAAGCAGCGCTGCTCCGGGCGCTGGAGAGCCTCTGCTTTCATAGCGGGGGACAGCGTCCCAGCCTCAGCCCTGTCTGTCCCCTCCGAGCCTCAGCGCGACTGTCCCCAACGTGCTTTCCCAGGGCAGGAAAACTCCTTTGGTTTTGGGGGTTGTTCCTCGTATGCTGCTTTCTTTTTAATTTCATAGACCTAGGTAAAGAGGGTCCTTCTCAGCATTAACTTGATTCTGAAAAATGACGCCTTCATGTTGGAAAGGTTCTAGAATGATTTCCCTAGCTGCTAAAGCTAAGACTAGGGTTTCTCTCCTAATCTTTGCGAGACTGATAATATTTTGATGGGATGATTTTTTACTTTTTTAATTTGGATGAACCTGCTTTACTCTTAGATTGCCCTTTTTTTCACCCTTTTTTTTGTGGAGTTTTTTTTTTTTTTTTGTATATTCATGAGTATGGTTCCAAAATATTAGTTCTAAGGCTTCCCCCCTCCCCCCCCCAAGACTCAAAAGTAAAATGAAAGCAGTCTCTTCACTGGGTAGCTTCCCTGGAGTACCTCTGAGCTGGAATGAGTCAAGGAGCTTGTGTTCTCTGTTTGTTTCCATGTGTTCTGTTTTTGGCATCCCCCCTCGGCCACATCTCCCTCCCCACATTCAGATAACTCCTCAGTCTGAGCTTCTGGCTGCTTCTCCCCTCTTGCTGTTGCATCCTCACTTTGTTGGTGACTATAAGCTGCCACCATGTATTGTTTCAGTTCTGAGCACAATGTGACTTCTTCCCCAGTGTGACCCATGTGCCCTCTTTGGGGGCTAAGAACCCATAGATCACATGCACTTCTCCTCTGTGAAATGAAACCTCTGGTGCTTCTTTCTTTACCACCTAATTCCCATGTTTTGGTTTTGACCCAAAGTATTTAATACAGTAAGGCAGCTTGACACCTCTGTTTCATAGCCTTAAGTAACACACGGTGTCATTTTTACGCCATGTCATAGGGTCCCGAGGGATGATTAATAACAAATACTTCTATGCCGAAAGGAAAAAAGAGAGAAAATAAACACAGACCCATTGAGCTCACGGGAAGCTGGCCTGACTAGGGTGCAGAAAGAGGCAGAGACGTTCCATTTGTCTGGGAAGCATCACGTGTACTGCTGTTGGATAGAAAGCATTAGAACAGTCACTCACTAGAGTGTTACGGTGTGGTTGCCTGCCTGGAGCCAGAATAAAGCCATGATTGGTGTGTTGTAGGAAAAACGGATCGTGTCGCTGGATTCGGCCAACACCAGACTGATGAGCGCGCTGACGCAAGTGAAGGAGCGGTACAGCATGCAGGTCCGCAATGGCATCTCCCCCACCAACCCCACCAAGCTTTCCATCACGGAGAATGGTGAATTCAAAAACAGCAGCTGCTGACGGGCTTTGTGAATAGACAGACTGCGGGAGGAGGCAGAAGGAAGTGTCCCCGCTCTCCTCCCCCCAGCCCTCTCCCCAGCCCCGCCAGGTTTACAGAACGTTGCTACTTCAGAACAGCAGGGTGGCGAGAAGCTCTCGAATGGAGAAAGGAACCTTGTCTTTCAGGGCATAAGGCTGAGACTTCCAAGGTCGACGCTTTCCCCCCGTGTCTCTGTGTACATAGGGAATACTTAGTTCTGGGCCATGTACAGAAAAGACCACTGTAATATACCCAAAGGAAGTTAATAATGTAGATTACCTTTTTAACTATTGCTATTTTTATGATTGTTGTCCTCTCATTGAAAGCACTGCAGTTCTTAGAGGAGGCAGAGTAGGAAGCGCGTGTGAGTGAGAGACGAGCCCGGCGCTCAGTAGGTAGAGACCACGAGTCTGTCAGATCGAGCACGCAGACCACAGTAGGACATGGCTGGAATGAATTTTTCAGGGATTCATCTGCCAGTTTAAAAACCCCACTCTGGTTCCCTTGTCCTTTAGGAAAAGGTGCGAATACCAAGATCCAAACAAAATAGTTTATCCCATTGATCAACCAAGACTAGTTCTGGGTGGACAGCTAATCTGATTTGGGGATACACTGTTCCAGAGGACACAGATAAGAGCTGTTGCATCAAAACTGAACTTGAGGAGTCATTTCTAATGGAATTCCTGTTCGTGTTCATTTCCTTCTGTCTGTAGCAGATGGGAGTTTTCCATTTTAGATAGGGGGCTTTTTTTTAACCCCAATTGTAATAAAGGGTGTTCTTTTTCCTCTTTAGAGTTTACAACACTATAAATATTTGTGTCTCTGTATACCATCTTCATCTTCACACACCCACTGCCCTTTCCTTCCCCATGTGGGAGCAGCCATCACCAACAGGGTTTACTCTCCCCTGGAGAGGTTATTCAAATATGCTGTCCATAAGCCATCTGAAATATACACCCTTTCTTCCATACAGAAAAGGGCTAACCATACCATAGCCAAAATCTCTGAATATTTCCTACTGATTTTTTTTTTTCTATTTGTAAGTCATCATTTTTGTTTGGGATAAAGATTTTATCCAGTGTACTAGCAAATCTCTGGGCAGGGTAATTTTTTTCTCAGTCTTTAACTTTTAAATTGCTCCTTCCTCTAATCTCAGTAAAATTTGGAAAAGAAATCCACATCTGAAGCATTGCTCTCTTGAAAGTCATGATTACTCTTAATAAAAAAATAAAATACTAGAAGTGCAAGGTCAGCACATTCCAGTTTTTATTCCCATGCTCTTTGCAGATTTGGCAATAATAACCCAGTTTCACTAGTTGTCATCCTTGGCTTTATTGTTGGACAGAAACCTTCATGGAAACTAATTTGCTTCCTTTTTCCCAGAGGTGTGAAATGTCATCTTGAATGCAACCTTGATTTCTAGAAGTATGGAATGTTACAAGTTAAGCAGACATTACATATACAAGTATATATACATATATATATCCATACAGATGTACATACGACTGCACAAATAGGAAAAGTTCCTGCCTTCTCTGCTGTCAGATATAATGTTAAAAGGGATTTGAAACTCTTTAAGCAAGATCTAAGCAATTGTTCATATTGAGAAACAACATTTCTCCAATAAGTTAAGGATGTTTATTTTAAATTATAAACTTAAAGGAATTTTTTTAAAAAGGAAAAGGGGAGAGGAGGGTTAAACAAAAAAAAAAAAGACCTGAGAAAGCCATATGCATGGAGCTAGTGTTTCCACATAACAGAATATTTATAAGAGGACAAGGAACTTTTATTATGTCCCCTTTTGGGTGAAGCCCCAACAGAGAACCAAGCGTCCCTTGTCCCCACACCCCAGGCTGGCATCCCGACCTCTTCAGCACCAGGAGGATCTTTGTGTTGGACCTTGCGTCTCAGCAGCCTCACCGTGGTCCCCACCCCACAACCTGTGAAAACATTTCCCTTTGTAACACCCCCGCCTCTGCCAGCCAGAGATCTAAAACAGGGGCTGTCCTGGTGGCTGTCTGATCTGCAGGCTCCATGCCCACGTGTTTTGGCACTTGGGGAGCTTCTTGACCCTGGATGATTATTTTACAGATTCTTATCTCTTCCCTCCAAGCTGAGGGTGCACGGTGGCCAAAATCACTTATTTTAGTAGGAAAAAAACATTACCAATTCTGAAGGAAGGAGTGCCCTTTGTTGCAGAAGAGGGTATGTAAACATAGATCTGTTCTTGTTTGCAGCTGTTCTCAGCTCTAGCCATGTTTAATTCATTCTTTGTAAAAGCCTTCAGAAACCTGGTAAAAGAATGGTCAGTTTCAGTGGCCTTAAGTATGTAACATGGGTGACGTCTTGCGTTGAAGTTTGGAAGCTCTCAGGTGGTGGCTATGGATGTCAGAGGGCTGAGAGACTATATTGGAGGGTTGGGGAGACACCAAAAATCAAATATGTTTATGATGGACACAGGCATATCTTGCCAGCATCATGGGAGCACCTTAGAGGGCTGCCTCTGTTGGAAGATTAAATGCCCAAAACGTTTGGATAGATTGTGCAGCCCTCTATTACCAGGTCGTCTTGAATAAAGAGAGTAAATAAAGTTAGAAGTAAGCTACAAGTTCAGTGTAGTTGCCAGATGTTAAATTTTAGATTATCCTTTGAGCTTATTCCTATCCAAATACTCTTCTGAGGATTTCTTTAAAGAATGCTGCAATCTGTAGAGATCTTATCCTGAAAGATACTTTTTTTAAGTATGGAAGAAGGCAGCAACAGATGATAATTTTTATGGCGGTATTGCTTAATTGGCTTTTCTTCAGCCCTAGTAAGTACCTAGCCCTGTTTTGCTGGGAGGAGGTGCATAGTTGACAAAAAAGGAGTGAGAGAAGACAGCCACGTCCTGCACTCCTGACACCCAGCACATCACAGCACAGACGGGTGCGGCACAGACCAGGGCTGAATGGAATTTGGAGTTCAGGTGAAGGGCTTGCAAAGTGCTTGTCTGGCTGGCAACCAGACGTGGCCGTGAACAAGAACAATGCTGGTAGGATTTAGGAAAAGAGCTTGCTATTTCACTGTCATTATCACTGGAGCAATAAGCTTCCTGAGCCGAAGCTGCCAAAAGGAGTGACATTTCCATCAGGTCATCATAGTCCCTGAGTCTCTGCAGTGCAAGCTGTGACGGGGGGAGATTCTAACTGGGTGACAGTGACAAACCCTTGAGCACTTGCTGTGTTCCAGGCACTATCCCCGAGGTCCTGCTGAAGTCAGGGCAGTCTGTTGGTCAGGGAAATGTTGCAGAGTGAGGTGACAGTGCTGCTGGAACTTTGGGCCTTTTTCACTTGGTATTGAGTTGGTCAGAATTAGCTTTCTCTGGTCTGCTTCTGCCTTTCACTGGACAGTGAAAGAAAGAGTAGAATTTTGTGTCTACAACTGCTGTATGCCCTTGAGAATTAACTTGAGTAAAGTTTTTCAGGTCTTTGTTTATGTATCTGTAGTTCTGCCGACCCTCCGAGGCGCACTGGGTTGAGAGCCATTCCTTTTCGGAAGCCCCAGAGCGAGACCATTTCCATCAAGTGAGTTTGATTACAATTAGTTCCACCTTCCACCTGGATTTAGTTTTAGTTGTCTCCAGTTTGGAGTTTCTGAGAAGGCTGGTTGTGGGACTGAACTTGGGGAAGGAAGCCTCTTTGGGATTACCTAAGGCCCGTGTGACCCTGATGGAGTGGACACCAGACTAGACTTGTTCCTGGGCCCAGCTCAGCCCAGGCCACACCTTCCCTGTGTTGTCGGCGCCACCACTGGGGGGCACCTTCTCCCACAGACAGTGGGAGACAAAGGGGGCTTCCTTCTCTGCATCCCTTTCCCTTTCTCAAGTCTAGTAGTGAAATCTCCTGCTCACTTCCACAGTAAATAGCTTCTTTCCTACCCCCTACCAGAGGGCCAAGAATTTCGGGCCAAGAGCTTCAAGACTCTTTTTTCATCAATATGTCAATCGAAATGACCTCTTTTACTAGTTTTTTGAAAAGCAAGATATGTTGGTGTGTTGAATTTTAAATAGAATCTCTTTTGGTATTTGAGTGACTGTTATTAGTTCTAGAAGCATTCTCCTGTCATGACCCAGTTATGACTGTGCTTGAGTTTAGGAAGGACAAAAGTGATGAAATTTGCATGAGAGAATAAATATCTTATGAGGAGTGAAAGAACCTAAGAAAGCTACATGATCCAGAAGGCGGCTGACACACAGCAGCCTTCTCCACGGCCCAGAGGCTCCAGGAAACCGATCCTGTTGCACACCCCGACAAAACACAAAATTCCTAGGACTTTCTTTTTCAGAATGTGAGTCCGTTTTATAGAGCAGTGATTCCCAAATTTCCTTGAGTTTTTTAGATTTTTATGCTTTCTTTTGTTAGATGTGGTTCCTTCCTCTTTAAAATGTACTGTATGTGTTACACGTACATATAAGTTAAACTTGAAATTGATTTGGTTTGACATTGTCTCCAGAACCCTTGATATCATTATTGGTACCTTGGGGAATCATAGAGAGAAAGTTGAATATCTCTGATCTGAGAGGATCCAGAAGGAAGTAGCTTTGATTCCTGATCAGTTAGCCCTCAGGTGTTTGAGTAACCAGCCCAGCAAGGCTTGGTGGTGAGCCAACCAAGGAAAGCAAAGTGGTCATTTTTGCCCATCGTTCAGCATGCATTTTAAATTCCTGCTCCTTTCTCATCTTTCAGTGCCCTTGTCTTCCCCTAGGAAATGTTTTAGTTCAGGACTTAAACCAGTTTATCTGTTGTAGAGAGATTTCCACAGAAGCTGTGTGTTAGGGGCCTTGATTATCTGTGTGAGGGTACAAATATTTAAAAATAAATATCGTACTTGTGTCATTTTTAAACTCCCAAGGGAAAAATTTCAATTCCCAGTTCACCGAAAGGTTAAATACTAATTGACTCAATGACCACTATTCTGCAGAAAATTTGAAATAAATAGTGAAGGTTAAATTGTGACTGGTGCTTAGACATTTCCTAGTTACACTGAAATTAACTCAAGCAGACAGCAGCACATTAACCTGAGTCCCACCTGTGAGGAACTTACCTTCTAAATTTGATTTTGTTTTTCATCTCCAGGGCCTTAATAAGAGTATGTTAATAATACACATGACTATTTTACAATGATAGCTCTAAATAATTTATTTTTTATTTCAAGAAAGAGAAATACACCTTAGAAAAACAAAACCCAAGATTTTATTTTATTTTTAAAGCCATATTTTTGTGCTAGTAGCACTTAGATTGTTCCATATGTGAGATCCATATCTGCATTTCATTACCTGGGTTTGTTCTAAAAGAAGATTTATTTTTGTTCTGTGAATAATTTTTGACGGTTCTTGTACATGTACAGATATAGATACGTTTGAGGTCTTTTATTGATATTCCTACAAAGAATACAAATAAACTTTAACTTTAAACATTTCAGACTAAAGTTGCTACTGTATTTGACCTATTGGCTGTCTGACTTGTAGCATGTATCTGGGTGATTAGGACACTTGGAGGAAAACCAGAAACAAAATGTTACGCAGGAACATTATTCTGAAGGTATACTTTAATATTAAAAACTGTCTTACAGTTTCCCAAATTGCAGGTGAAAACTACTGAGACGTAGGTCAAAGAGCTAGCACGAACATACTGTCCTGTGTGAGGGCACCCCAGATCAGCAGACTCGTGCTATTTTTTGTTCACTTCAAAGCCGACCCATTTCAATCTGAATTGCTCATGACCCAGTGTAAGCTTCAAGGCTTCTTGGATCTGAAACATCAAAAAAGAAAGAAAAAATGTTGATGCTAGTTTGTGACCTCCTAGTCATCTTAGCCCTAAACTGTCCACCTGTACACTCTTCATGTCCTGCCACACCCTTTATTTTTCTAGGCTCCCTCCAGCTGCCTGCCTTCTGTCATTAGCACCCTCACCAGTAGGAAAGTACGGAGAGCAGCTTGCTAGGCCGCCCTGGTCCCACCACACGTCCAGCCCAAAAAGAAAAAAAAAATTGTTTAATGACCAAGGAGACGAAAACAAATGACTTAATCAGGGTCATCATTCCTGTCTGCTCATCAGAATCACTTGGGATCTCGAAAAAATAAGAGTAGGGCTGCCCCTTTCGGTCCACCACTGAACAGTTAAATGGAACCTCTCTAAGGCATGGGCCCAGGCTGCCACTTTCTCAGGGGATTCTGCCTTCAGCCGCTCATCCGTGTCTCATTCTGAGCACTGTGTCTGTTGTAAAGTTTCCTCTGTCCCCATCCACGAAACTGGATAAGTTGACTATAATAGGTGGGTTGTTTGTTTGTTTGTTTATTTTTGCCTTCTATTTGGAATTTTAAGTGCTCCTGAAACTAATAATATATACTCTACCTTCCCACACACACACCTTGTCTCGGCCAGTTCCATTCTTTAAATCCGTGAGGTACAAATTCTCTCCATTAATATATGGTAGACATATCCCAACAAAGGTGACCAGAAGACGGAATTCCCCGTCTTGCCCCCAACTTTCCCATTATTGGCTTTAATTTAAAACAAAGGGTAAATGGTTTCTGGTTTGGTACCCACTCCTCTGCCAAAAAAAAAAGTTCTTGACTTTTGTAGACTTAATACTGTAACTCAGCACTGCAGTCTTATTACTGGAATGTTTACTAAAAAATTTATCAGATGCCAAATTGCATCATTTTCCCCTGTTCTTCCTTCAATAGCAAAATGCACCAAAAGCTCTCCAGTCCCCTCCCCACTACCTGGCAGGCACGCGTGTGCACTGGCATGTGCACCCCCACACCACCTTTCTTCCTAGGAACTTCAGTTTGTGAGATTTTAGAATGAATTGCCTGGGTGCTATTTCTTTGGCCTATAAGTAAGTTGCAGTAAGCTACCAGATCAATGCCAACCCGTTTCCTTGTCTGTAAAATCATGATTTTGGCTAGATGGCCCATGAAGAACTCTCTGGCTCTGACATCGTATGATTATTATCTTATATCAATGAAAAATGTGTCTTTAGGACATATTCGAAAATCAGCTTGAGGTTTTTGTCACAATATTTAGGAACAATGCTTCCTCTTCACAATCTCCTATCTCATAATACTTTAAAAGAACAGAAAGGGGGGAGAGCCTGGAACAAATGTATATTCAGAACAGTAATTTGATAATAATAATAGCTAATATTTATTGAGGAGTCACTATGTGCCAGATAATTTGCTAAGCACTTTTTATGGAATATTTCATTTAATCATAATACCAACCATATTGTTCCTGATTCATGAGGAAACTGAGGCTCAGAAAGATTAAGTGACTTGCTCAAGGTCACATAGCTAATAAGTGCGAAGCCAAGACCCAAATTTAGGTCCTTCTGACTATGCTGTATTGATTTTTTTTTTTAAGAGCTCAGGAAAAATGTTGGAAAGAGTCAGAAAAGATCTGAGCACATGAACCAGCCTGTCACCATGGGCCAGAATGATGGCAGTGGGAACAGATGAGCTAATTTTCCAAAGCTTTTCATCCTCATAAATTGGCTTTGACAGTAATGCTCTGCATTACCAAGTCATTTGACTGATCAAAATTAGAAGTGGGCAGAAGTCTCACCTCACTCAAAAATTGATCTTTCATGTCTTCTGGGTCCATCAGAATTGGGATGATAAAATCTGCTTTCAGGATGCCAAAGAGTTGCCCTGAAAAACAAAGTGCTACCTGATTCAGGGGAAATTACCCCACTGTCACTGGAAAACTTCAATCTCTTAGCAGTCAGGAGAGCCCATTGGACACCACAGTGCGATCATCACATGGTGATTTAGGATTTCAAAAAGAAGAAAGAAATTGCTGGCCAGAAAAATGCTCAGCCCCAACCAGCTAATGGCAGACAGAAGAGTCTCATGCATGGAGTACCGGCTGGCTCTCCTCCCGCTTCTGGGCCACCCTCGGGCAGTTCTGTTTCTTCTGTATTTTCCGCCTTCCTTTTAATAAGTCTGTTGAGTAGAGGTTCCACACCATGCTAGAAATAGTCACCTCTCCCTGGGCCCACATTTATAAAGGCCAGCTCTATCCCAGAAAACACCTAAGTTCTCTAAGCCTGTGAACAAGCTCAGCCTTTGGCCATGAGCACTGGAATCAGGGGAACTTTGTATTTGTATAGCATTTTATAGTTTATAAAGTAGCTTTGCAGAATTATCTCCTGGTGTACTTGAGACAACCCTGTGATGTAGGCAGAGTAGTTTTCACTATATTCCGTTTGCAGATGAGATCGGAGATTCTGAAGTGAGAAAATCTGCTCCCTGAGCTTTCCCAGGAGTCGGAGAGCTACCTCTAGAGTCCGCATCCTTGTTCCCTTCCCAACATTCCACGCTGACTTTCATAAAAAGGGCTTGAGTGCCCTGTGCTGAGGACTGGCTGTCCAGACTTAACTGCTTGGCTGTGCAGAGTGGGAACTTGGTAACCAGAAGCAGTTACCTGGTTGTGGCGCTGGCGTTTTTTCTTTAGAATCTGGGTGATCAGATGAGCTCCAGTGCTGGGCCTGAGTGGCAGTAGCTGTCTCTCTCCCATCGGTGTCACTGCTTTCACTGGTCACAGCTACAGGAGGGGGAAATAAAAGAGTTACTGCAAATACAGCCAGGAGCACAGCGGTCTGAGATTGCGGACTGCCTCTGAGCCAGCAGACAGGCCTGGGCAGCCACCGACCTGCGGGAGCTTCCAGTGTGGGAAGCTCAGTCCCGGCCAGAGGTGCATACACCCAGCTGTACCATCATCTCTCACAAAGTCCCGGCTATCAGGACTGAATGTTTTCCTACCCCAAGAGGCCCAGTGCCCTTAGGTTGTCTGCCAGCTACACAAAGCCCCCACCATGGCACCCAGGGACCCCCCACACACACACCTCCATCAAGGGATAGCACCTCAAAGTACACATTCCATAACCAAGCTCAGTCTCCCCCAGCAACCTCCTCACCCCCCATGTGGTCGCCCATCTCCTGGGGCTCTCCAGCCAGACCCCTCACAGCCCCAGCTGCTCCCCTACTCCCTCTCCCTTGCTCTCATGTTCAGTCACCAAAGTCCTGTCAGTGCCTTGCAGATGTCTTTTTTTTTTTCAAATAAGGAAATAACCATATTTTTTCGTGGTATATTGTAAAATATTTAAGCCAAAAGTACGCCCATCCCTGACCCAGCCAGGGACAGCCACTATTAAGAGTTTGCTAGAGAATATCCTTCACATACTTGAATTTTTTAATTTGAATGCATAAAGATCTACCCTATTCCCTTTAAAGGCTGTATTTCATTGAATGTACCGTATCAATCTGCTTTCAATGGACATTAGATTGCCTCCAGTCTTTCACTGTAATAAACAATGCTGCAATAAACAACTTGTGCGTGGAGGATATGTATATATGTGTGTGTGCACCCTATACTATTATTTCCTTAATAAATTTCCAAGGGCAGAACTTCAGTGTGAAAGAGTATGCACATTTCAGAACTGACACGCATTGCCAGGATGGTAGCACCAGTTGACCGTGCTATTCAGTGTCTGAGAGCACTGATTTTCTCATTCTTACCGGCATTATCACCCCAAATCTTTGCCAAACTGGTAAGTAAAAAAATAAAAATTTTAAATGCATCTTGCTTTTATTTGCATTTGTATGATTCAATGAACAGAGCTGAGCATTTTTAAAAATGTGTTTATATATATTTCTTCAGTTAATGTCACTTGCAAATGATGTAAAATCTGTTCTCTCAAGTCCTTCCTCTCTCCAGTGCTCCAGATCTGGCTTTGGTTCCACTCATCCAGACTATGCAAGCCTCTTTGCCACACGTGCACTTCCTGTGTCTCCTCTCCAAGTGTCCCCTTCTCTCCCCACCCAAAGCATTGTAAATTTCTTTAGTCAAATGAATAAATTTGTACAGTCCAGAAATACAAAAAGGCAGCAGAGAAACACTGATATTCTAGTTACCGAAATATAACCATTAACATTGTCACAAATTTCCTTCCCATCTTTTTGGCTAAGCATAGGTTGACGCTTCCTTTCAGTGTTGTTGTGACTGTCACATGTGTAACATTGAATCATCATTTTTCCTTTAGCATCCTGACACGGGCATTGTCCCATGACATTATAACCACCTTGCTTGCATTAACGACAGATCTGAGCATTTCACTTACTAGAAGCCTCTGAGAGCTGCACCGACTGCAGGATCCAGTCCTTCAGAATTTGGCCTCAGTCCACCTCTTTCCTCTCCTCCCTTGCCACTTCTTTCCCAGATAGGTGACCTACACTCCAGTCACATCAGACAGCTTGTCTTTCCTATCCCGCACATTTTCACATCTGCCTATCTCTGTCTATGCTGTCCCCTCTGCCAGGAAGAACCTTCTAGTCTTTGCTGCCTGACGAAATCCTCCGTTACCTTTCATCCAACTACCACCACCTTTCCAGGCAGAATGAAGGAGTCACTTTCCTGCCAAGGCTCTTGGTTCACACTTCTGGGGTAGCATTTATCAGACCATCCTGATTGTACTAAGCTCTTTTAAAAACAGGAAGTGGGTTCTGCTCATCTTGGTATCCACTGCCTTGTTCAAAACAGCTACTCAGGAAATGATTGTTGAATTAAATCATCTGCAAATGTGCAAAACACTATTTTAGTCCTGGGAAAGGTACAGAGACGTAAAACAGCCCCTGCCCTGTAAGACAATACAATCTCAATAATTAATCCTTGTGATCATTCATGGTCATTAATAATGAATAAAATGAAAATGAAGCCAGCCCAGTCTATTGAACAAGGTAAGGACAAAGATGGAAGACTGAGTGAATCTCTAAACATCTCACTACTGAATTCAGATTAGAATAGTAATAACTACCATTTATGAATGTCTGCCAGGTGCCAGGCACTGAAAGATACCTCATAACATTGGCGTTTTCTTCACTTTAAAGATGAGAAAAATGAACTTCCAAGCGCTTAGGAAATTTGCCTAAGGCCACACAGTAAGTAGAAGAGCCAACGTTTCAATCCTTGACCCTCAGACCTCTCCAGCCAAAAGAGGGCCCGGCGCTGGGCCCGCCCGGGCGGGGTCTCCAAACGCAGGCGCGCGGCGGCGGGCGGGGTGCGGGCACCTGTCTCGGGCCCTGGCCGGCTCCCAGCTGCCTTCGGGCGCGAGGCCTGGCTCGGGGTTGCCCACTCGTGGGGCGCAGCTGAGCTCCCTGAGCCGGGAGGCTCCGAGGTGCTTTCTTCGGTCCGCGGAGGCTCGGGGCCGCGGGCCCAGCTGGACGGGGTCCCCCCGGGGGGAGCTGAGGCTCCGCGGGGGAAGCCGAGCGAGGGTCTCCCTGCGGCCTCCCGCGGCGTCTCGGGCCCGCGCCTGGGAACGGGGTCCTCCGGGGGCGCGGGGCCTGGAGCAGGGCTCGAAGTTGGGGCCAGAGGGATGCTAGTCACTTCCCGGGGGACCGAGGGGCTCCCCAGGGGCGCTGGACTCGGGGCGGGGGTCCCCGGGGAGGCCCGGGCCGCGGGGCGGAAGGATGCGCCCTGGGCGGTGACCGGCGGGGTCCAGGGCCCTCCCCTGGGGGCCGCGCTGACCCCCGAGGACGCGGGGTTGGCCAGAGGGCTCGGGGCCGCCGTCCCGTGGTGCTGGGGCGCCGCGGGGCCCGCGGAGGCAGAAGCGCGGGGGACGCCGGTGCCAGGGTCGAGCTCGGCGGGCTCCGTGCTGACTCGCTGCGGGAGCCCCGCCGCCGAAGCCTGGCCGTGCGAGGCGCCCGCGGGGCTGGCGCGGGGCCCTACGGCACACAGAGAGCTTCCGTGGGGGCTGCTGTCCCGGGGACCCGGGCCGAGCACTCTGTGTGTCGAGCGCCGAGGGGAGGAGTGCGGGGCTCCCGGGACCGCCGGGCGCCCAGCGGCGGGAGGCACCCGGCGTCCGGCCGCGGCTCCCGGGTCCTGGAAGCTGCCGGGCGGTTCTCCCAGGCCCGGCCCTGCACACCCATAGCAGACAGGCCTGAGCGGAGAGGGCCTCCTGAGCCCGTTAGGTACGGCCTGGGCCTCCAGCAAGCCAGGTGAGACCTTGATGGGAAGCAGAAGACAGGTGCTCACCCACCTTCTCAACCAAATCTGACCACAGACACCTGCCCCAACGCTGCTTAATAGCTCAGGGCCCCCACTCCTGCAGGATCTGGGCCTCCTCACTCAGCGCTAAGAGCCCCAGACCCACCTGCAACTCCTACCTGCAGTCCCCACTCCACCCCCACTCCCCTTTGCAAGCTGACTCCTGCTCATTGTTCAAAGTCACCTCCGCCAGGAAATCCTCAGATCATTACAAGAGCTGGGACAATCTCCTCCTTTGTGTGCTCACAGTACCTGCCTTTCCTTGTGTCCCTGGAATTAACAAAGCTCTTGAGACTATGAGCAAGTCCCCTAACTTCTCTGTGTCCTCAGAAAAGGCAATGATACCTTTGTCTGTTGTAGGAATCTAAAAAGCCAGAAGAACTGTGATTTTGCCCTCAGTCATCCTAGTTAGCTTCAGAACTCTTGGGAAGCAAAATGAAGTAATAGCTGTGAAAACGTTTGAGGAATTTAAACATGCCACAGGGACACTGTCACTGTCATTCCCTGCCATGTCCCCACACGTAGTCCCAACTGCTCATTCCTCATTTCTCCTTCCAGAAATGCCCCAGGTCAGAAGGGGTTTGACAGGCACCTCTGTGCCCTTCACCCTCTGGATACTGAACCTCAGATCTGCAAGTTCAGTGGCCCAGTTCAAGGCGGGAGGTTGATGGTTACTGAGTTCGCCTCCAAACCCCAGCTGGCCCAGCAGAGTTGCAGGGAGAGGTTCCCAGGGAAATCTCTCTCCATAAGTGGCCCTTGGTCACCACCTCTTTTCTGGCCCCTCCCTGGCCCTTTGGGGAGGATCCACCCTCTCCACTTCCCAGGCCCTGGAGACCCCAGGATGCAGCCAAGAACAGGCTCAGAGCACCCATATAGAGCAGAATACAGTGTACTTGGCCTGGATGCCGTCCCCGCGGCCGCTTCTGCAAAGGGCGTGTAGAAGAGCTGAGGGAGCTCAGCTGACTCCCGGTGTCCGATGGCGGGGTCTGCAAGAAAACCCCAAAAGTGAGTGAGGGGAGGGCTGACGAGGCTGGGACACACAGCCCCCAGGCCTGCCACAGCTAAGGGGCCTGTGAGAAGTCCCTCCAGGCACTGAGGGACCAGCCTCCCCTCACAGGAGCCAAACTCGGGAGGGCGCCTGTCACAGGATAGGTCCTTTCACAGTCTTCATTCCTCACAACTGCTCTTCACGGGAGGAACCAGCGTTCCTATTTTACACATAAGGATCATGATTCTCATCAAACCCAAAGCACAAAAAGAAACAGCCAAGAAAAGGCGAATCCACAGAGACAGAAAGTAGATTAGTGGTTGCCAGGGCTGAGGGTGGGCGAGAATGGGGAATGACTGCTAAGGGCGAGGAGCTTCTTACTGGGGGTGATAAAGGTGCCCTACATCTTTAGATAGTGATGGCTGGACCACCTGGGTGTGTAGTCAATCCCACTATACTGGGCATTTCAAAGGAGTGGATTTTAAGATATGTGAATTACATCTCAATAAAGCTGATACAAACCAGACGGAAAGAAAGAAGGAAGGGAGGAAAGAGAAGAAAAGAGAGAAGGGAGGGACAGGCAGGATGGAGCCTGGTGCTGGGGAACACGTTACACGTATTACCCAGAATAACCAGGCAGGCCTCTGGGTCCCACGTGTGTGCAGTGACAACCACAGACACAGTAGGTGGTATCTGTTGGGTGCTTACTCTGTGCTGGGGTCTCTGTTAGGTCCTTTATGTTCATTCTCACCCATTCTTCAAAGCCATCCTATCAAGTGGGCCATCAGTACCATTTTGCTGAATATATTTTCCAGCTGAGGACGAGGATGCTGCCCACCTTGTTTCTATCAAGTAATGAAGTCTGACTCCAAAGCCCACACTTGCAACCTCCTCGTTGCCCAGTAAGTAATTGCCATTGTAATAACTGCTAAAGCCCTGTGGCTGGATGTGGGTCTGTCCTATTCGTTAAAGATCCCCCCAGAATTACAATAAAGCCTGCTCCAGAACTCCATTGCCCTCGGGGTCTAGAAGTACTTCCTTACGTCTCTCCCCAGTGTGTCCTGCTGTCAAGAAGAACCACGTCCCACCCCGGCCTAGCCCTGGTTGGCCGAGGGCCAGCAGGGGCGACCATCACGCACCGTCAAAGCAGATGAAGGGTTTCAGGGAGGAGCAGATCACCGCAGAAACTCTGGGGGAAAAACTCCAGTAGCTGCGGAGCCCTGCACACAGTCCTGCCCCGAACTGGGGCACCTGCAGCCAGGCGGGGATGCTGTTGGGTCCCAAGTCGCTGGACCATCTCAGAGACCCGGAGGCCTTGTCAATGTAGAGGCCGATCCAGGCCTCAACCTTAGTCGTGATGGATTTCAAGGCCTCCTTGCCCATCTCGTCAGTCACCGTCTGCAGGTCGGCCAGGTCTGTGTAGTGTGTGCGGCAGAACCTCAAGGCCGACAGCCAGTCCCTTTCTTGGTCAAATCGCTTGAAGATCAGCCCACCAATGCGGACCTCAGCTGCGGGCAGAGAACACAGAGACCGCAGGTCTGAGGTCCAGAATCTCCACCTGCTTAGTCCTCATCGCCCCCAGGACGGAGCTCTGGTTTGACCCTGGCCCTCATCCCTGGTCCTCAGCTATTAGGTCTGATCAATTTTATAGGCAAACTAAATACCAGACTGGGAGAACGAATGAGCTATCCCAGCAGCAGCTAGGGGGAAGAATATTAATTAGGAAAAGCAGGGGTTAAGAACTGTCCTCTTGGCTGTGTAGCCTTACAAGTCCAGTCTAAGTCTCAGTTTCTCCATCTGTACAATGGGGATAACAGTGGTACCTAAATTTATTTAATGTTGAAGGAGTAAATGAAACCGTGTATATAATGGTTTTCCACAGTGTATGCAAATCGCAAACACTCAATTAAATGGTAGACTTAAACTTTGCGGGGAGGTAATGAGGGAGATAGGACAATCTGGTTTAGAATCAGCCTCATTTGTGATATCCAGGGTCTGTGCCTGGCGCACCGGCTCTCAGGAGGCTCCAAGGCTGAGGCAGAATAGAGGAAGTGTGTGATACTCCCAGCATTGGGACAGCCAGGGAGAAGAGGAGAGCCTGGTGAAGGGCACACTTACCAGACGAAAGGCAGACCAGGCTCACCTTCTGTGGCCCTGATCTCCAGTGGAGCCAGGCAGACCCAGACCCCAGCCTCCACAGCCTGTCTCATCTGCAGCACATAAGCAGCTGTGATTCTGAACAAGGGGAGTTTGGAAAGGATGTGCTTTGGCACCACCCGAGGGACTGATTCCTGTTAAAGGAAACACCTCTGTTTGCAGAATTGGAAATCACAGATTCAAATCGGGCCTCCCAGACTCTCTGGCACATGTCTGCTCACATAAGCCCCATCAAGATTTGCCTGCTATTTCCTTAATTTTCCTATCTAAACTGATCCTTTAAAGCTGCCGCTTTTTAAAGCACCTAGTCCTCGCCAGCCCTGAGCTTTGCATGTAGCACACATCATCTTTTAAAATCCTCGCTCTAATCCTGAGATGCGGGTGTGATTAACCTCATTTTACAGAGGAGAAAAGGGAGACGGGGGCGGGGCAGGGTGGGGCGTGATGACTTGCCCGAGCTCATGCCTTATTAAGCGTCAGGATGAGACTCAAACGCAAGTCCTCCCGCCTTGGGAGCCTGCGCTGTCTTCACAACTCCGCGTTTTCCTACAGGCAGAGAACCGACTTTACAGATTGGGCAGTACATTTCCTTTGAAATTTCTCTACACCAGACACGAAGAAACTCTTTCTAAACATACGAAGGCAGTAATATCCCCCTCACCGGACGGATGGGGCTGGCCTGTGAAGATGCATTACCCACGCCTCCCCCTGAAGCTGCTAAAATGGGGGCATCAGAAGACTGGGCTGCAGCCCGGGTGGAGCCCCCCCCGGGGGGTCCCAGCTGAATAACGAAGGCATTGAGTCTCTGCTTGGGTGGCAGGCTGGGGGCAGCAAAACCAGGGGACCCCACAGCCAGCCAGGGGTGCAGGGAGCCAGCTGGTCCAGACAGACCTGGGAAGGCAAAGCCCTGGGTGTGTACCTGGTTTCGGAAAGGTGGTCAGGCTGAGAGCCGGCCCCAGGAAGGTGCGGGACTCGACGGTGGGATCTGTGAAACAGGCCACGTGTTATGGGGCGGGAGAGGGGCTGCCCGGGGTCGTCTGCAGTCACCAGGAACTGCCAAGTTGAAGCCTGGAGAAGCCTGGAGAAGCCTGGCTCCAGGGTACACAGGCTTCTTTGTTTCCACCTACATATATAGTCCATAAACATATACATAGAGAGAGAGAGAAAGAGTGTATGCACCTGTTGTGTGGCAGACGCTATTCTAGGCCCTGGGGAAAGAGCAGGAATAAGACAAGCAAGGTCTTTGCTCTTGAAGAGAATGTGAGAAGGAGCCAGGCTTGCTGAGAGGTAGGAAGGAATAGCCCTGGCAGAGCTAGGGTGAAACGCAGCCCCGGGGTTTGAGGAGCAGAAAGCAGTCATTGTGGCTGGGGACACAGGAGACCAGGCCAGAGAGCTCAAGCAGGGCCTGGTTGGCTCCGAAAAGGATGTGATGTTAAGTGCTAAGAACTGACTGAACGTGTTTAAGCAGAGTGGTGGGATTTACATTCTAAGAGTTCCCCCGTAGAAAAGAGACCGGAGGGGGCCAGGCAGACTCCGAGGAGAGCCATGCTGGTGTGCGGACTTGCAGAGATGAGGAGGAGTGGATGCAGCGAGGACAGGTCTGGGCAGGGTCCAAAGACTCCAGGGGGCGCCAGAGAAAGCCCTGCACACAAAGCCCTTCCTTCAGGGGGATCCCCACCCCCACACACCCACGCACCGCCCATGGGAATCTCGCTACTGGCCTGGGAATGCCAAGATCAAACCTCAGCTACCCTGGGCTACATTGCAAGGCCCCGTGACAGACAGTGTGGCAGAGAACTGTGGACACAACAGCTTGGTCCTCCAAATCCCTAGTTGAGGGGGTGGGGTGGTATAGATTTGGGCTGGGCCTTGGCTGACTGAGAGAAAAGCATAAATTGGCACTTTTTACTGGGAAAGTACTGTCTATTACCATCCCCTAAGTGACCTCAGCACCTTTAAGACAAGGCTCAGTGGCGTGGACTGCTTGGGCAGAGGTGGGGCCAGACAGGGGCAAGGATCAAGTGCTGTTCCCCCACAGCCAGCACTATGCGCACTGAGTAAATAGATTTTCTGCAGAGATGCCTGAAGGCGCAGGGTCCCACCCACCTTCCTCCCCGAAGCAGGGGTTCTCCCAGAGAGTGAGTGTTCGCCCCTCACCCCGTGACGCAAAGCCGCACTGCGCTTTATGGGGAGAGAGACCTCGGACTCTGGTTTCTGCGTAGATTCAGATGGATCCCCATCCTGACCTTCCTTTTTCCCGTCCTTTTCTTTTTTCTCTTTCCCCAGATCCTTAATCAGCAGAAGCGGGAGATGTGATGGAACATTCCAGATTTTACTTTTTGTCTACCCTGATTTACACCCATTTCTCTGAGGGTCCTGGGAATGAGGGACAGAGGAGATAGATAGAAACAAGGCAGCAGAGAGGAATATAGCAAAAAGGGTTAAGATAATAGTCAGTTATTCTCTGAAAGACTTGAGCCAGACCTATGCTTCCTCTCTCTCCCTCTCTCTTTCTCATCTGCTCTTGAGAAGCACCACTGGGAGGAGGACCAGGCCCAGAGCAGGAGCGGACGCACCGTAGTAGCAGATGAAGGGCTTCGGAGCTGTGCACGAGGCGGCCCCCAGGCTGGGGACATCGGTTATCGAGTACAGAGTGGCACAGAGGCCGTCCTCGAAGATCGGCAGGGAGCCCCACTCTGGGTCGCTGAAGGTGGAGCCGCTGGACCATCTCAGGCCACCCACGTGCCCGTCAAAGAAGAGCCCAACCCAGGCCGCGGTGCTGCTAATGAGGGCGTAGAGGGCCGCGAGGCTGCTCCAGCCGCTCGTGCTCTGCAGGTCGGCCAGGTCTGTGTGGTGCCACCGGCAGTAGTCCAGGGCCTCGTACCAGCTCATCTCCTCCTCCACCCTCCAGAAGGTCTTGCCGTCACTGGTCAGCTGCAGGGCTGGGGAGGGAGAGGTGGTCACCACATGGCTGCCCCCGTGCTCCCCCCGAATCCCAGGCGCTCAGCCACAGCACCGGCAGCCTCCCCAGCCTCTCCTCTGCCACACCGCACCGCACCGCCGGCCCTCCACGTGCGCACAGCTCTGGGCCTTTGCACAAGCCGCTTTCTTGGCCTGAAAGGCTGGCCATCCCCACCTGTTCCCTCAATCCCCGACTCTTCCCATTTATCCCCCCTTCCCTCTGCCCCATCCCGGGTGGGCTTCCTGTAAGAGGCAGCGCGCCTTAGTTAGTGCTTAATAATGATAGAACCTGTGTACTGAGCGCTCACCCTGTGCCACTAGCTTATTGAATCCTGTCCAACGACTCCCCAGGATAAACACTACTACGCTTGTTTTGCAAATTAAAAGACCAAGTCACTGAAAGTTAAGTGACTTAGCCAAGGCCACCCAGTGGGGAGAGAGAAAGCCAGGGCCCAGGGACCACAGGCGGGGCTCCCAGGGCACAGCCCTCAGAGCGTGGTTCTGCCCTGGTGTAGGAGGTGTCATGGCTCGTAACTAGGGCTGCACATTAGAACCGCCTGGGGAGCTTTTCAAATACACCGGTGCCCAGGCCACCCAACAACAAGGATCTGAGTCTCTTGCTGGGACCAGCATCAGAATTCTTTTTTAAAGCCCCCGGGGAAAAGAAAAGGACCTTCTGGCTTGTCTGTCTTCATCACCAGGTCCAGGCAACTTGGGACAAAGAACCAGCCTTATTCATCCATCTATTTCCCATGCCCAGCATGTCAGAGGGGCTGGATGTAATGAAAACGAATGAATGAGAGAACAATGAATGAACACATTAAACTTCACCCCGAACCCCAAGATCTCAGTGTGTGCTTCTTTCCTTCCTGACTCCATCCCCTGGTGGTGGAGGGCCCATTACATGAGGGCTGGTGAGGACTACTCTGCTTCACCCAGGGCCTGTGGGCAGAGGGGGAGAGAGGGATGAAGGACGGATGTGCTGCCAGGATCTTGGGGTGGGGGAGGGGGGCCTAGGCCTTAAGGAACCAGCCTCAAACCAGACGCCCTTGGAGAGGAAAATAAAAAAGCAAGAAAAAAGAAGAACCAGGCACACAGAGGGCAAGGATGTGAATAGCAGGGGAAGACACGGGAAAGGACTGACAGGGCACCTGCGGAAAAGAACGCCACTCCTGACACCCACCAGAGGCCAAGAAGATGCTGCCTGTCGCTGAGAGCAGCTGGAGGATCCCTGGGCGGGAGGAAGAGAACAGAAAAAAATCACTTTCTTATGATGTGTGACTCACTTTGAATTTTTTTTTAATCCTCTTCTGTTTAATTGTTTAAAAATCACTGGCTGTAGCCCACTAGATTGACTTTCGGATCACATGGGTCCCCACCCACAGCTGGAAAAACCCTACTGCCCCAGCTGATCTTCTGGCTTTAAACACCGTGAGCCGACAACTCTGGGAGTCCAGCCTCCACCCCAAGCTCGGAGTGTGTGTCTGCCTGTCCGTTTCGCACGAGCTCACGGGCTCACCGGCTCACCCTGCCGACCGGCCGGTCCGAGTCCTCCCGGCTCATCACAGGGGACCCCTCACCCCAGCACCTCCAGTCCCCGCCCAGGAGCCACGGTGGGTGCCTCCCGGTTTCCCAGTCTCAGCAAGTCCCATCAGTGCTACAGCCAGCGTGTACCCTGGATGCTCCCCATCCCCTCCCTGGGACTGACAGCACTGGCCCCAACGGTCTCCTCTGCTTCTGTCACAATATGCTCCCCACTCAGTGGCCAGAAGGGCCTTTTTGAGATGTTCACCTTGTCGCTCCCGCGGGTTACAGGGCCAGCTCCATCCCACAGTCCACAGGCCTGCTGTCATAGAAGGCCTCGCCAGACCCCCGAATTCCCCATCCCCTCGCCCCCACGACTCATCCATTAGGCTCAGCTCTGTACCAACTTTATTCTTTGAGGTTCCTTCATTTACCCCGTAGGCTCAGCCCACATCTCCCTTCCTCAGAGAAACCTTCCCACCCACTTGACCTAAAGAATCCCCCACGTGCTTCTCCCTGTGACTGTCCCTTGTCACCACCCTGATTATCTCCCACAGTGCTTTTGTCACCTGTGAGGATCTTGTTTACCGTCTTCTTGCCGAGTGTCTCTAAGCCCCACTGCAGCTAGGCTCCGTGAAGTCAGGGACCCCTGCTGAGTGGCACCTACTAGCACTTTAGCTCTGTGTTGATCGATGCATAATGAAGAAATGAATGAGTGAGGTTCTAAGCAGGACAGCAACCCCAGGTTCCGGCCCCCGGGCAGGTGGCTCTGGACAGGAGGGAGGCGAGGAGGCTTCTGTCATGCAAAGACAGTCACTTCTTTCCACCTTGTCTCCCCTTCAACCTCAAAATCTGGGCGCCGCAGGGAGAGGCACCCTCCCCTGAGGCCAGCACCCTGGACAGTCGTTGAACCTGGTGCCCTCCTGTGGGTCCCAGTGGGGCCTTACCTGTCACACAGAGGGACAGCCCCAGCCCCGGGACCCACATGGCTGCGACAGGACAAGGCAGCTGGTAGAAAGTCTCCCCTCTCCCGGCAGAGGCTGTGACTGGCCTGCTGGTTATTTCTTACTTGATCTCCACTCTCCTCCTCCTTCCTGCCCAGATTGACAGATTTTACTAAACAAATACCTATGCAGTGCCTACTGCATGCCAGCTGCTGTGTGAGGTGCGGGGGCTGCAGCCTGAATAAAGCAGGAAAGATCCCTGTGCTCCTGCAAGTTACAGGAAGGCAAGTGACAGGGATGGGTAATTAATGAGCAGAGACGGGAAGGGCGAACCCAGGCCAGGCTGGCTGGAGGTAGTGGGGGGAGCAGGGAGTCAAATGGGAGGGGGCAGGCTAGGTGAGACCCCTGGGGTCCTCAAGGGTCGGAGGAGCAAGAGACTGAGACCGTGGAAGGAGAGGAGAGGGAGGACAGAGGAGGGACAAGGAGCTGGCATGTGTGGGCCAGGATCTCCTGCCCTCTCCTCCCTGCCCGCCCTCTCAACGGCCACATCGCCAGGCAGAGGCCATCATGATCCCCATTTTATGGAGGAGAAAGTTGTGGCTCCAAAAAGGGAAAGAGCTTGCTCAAGACGACAGGGTAGAATTGTAGCAGGGCAGCAATGCCAGCTCAGGTCACCGCAGAGCACGAGGTGGGAGGTGATGCGCCCCCAACTGGTCCTGCCTGAGTGAGGCCAGAACTCCCCCATGCTGGTCTAGGCTCCGGCTCCCTAATCTGGTCTCCACAGACCAGGCACCCAGGCACTTTTTCTGGGGGAGGAACCAAGAGCAGCTCTCTCTCTCTCTCTCTCTCTCTCTCTTTCTCTGTCTGTCTCTTCCTCCCTCCCTCCCTCCCAACATCCTGTTTATGCCCAGAGCTCTCTCTATTCCTCTAAGAGTTAAGCTTTTGGAAGTCAAAGCCTGGAAGACTCTTTTCTGTTGCTCTCCACCCCTTCACACCCTTCCTGGAGGGAAGGGCAAACAGCCCTTCTGACTGGAAGGGCAAAGGGAAAGAGGAAAAAATTGTTCAGGCTTCGACAACAATGTCCTGCACAATAACCTCTTGTGCGGGGATGGCCTCAGATGACTTCTTCCCGGTGGCAGAACCTGTGTGTGCTCAGGGCCACTCTCCGGGGACAGAGGCGAGCCTGACAGTCCTGGCCCCCGAAACCCCACCTCCGCCAGGACCCTCCCCACTGGCCATTCCCCCAGGGTCCTCACCTCTGTTGATTTAAGCCCCCTGCTAGGCGCCCTGCGCTTCCCTCTGGGAGCGGAGAGAACCGTGGGCAGGAGAGTGAGTGTGTGGGGTCAGGCGCAGCCTCGCCAGATGGCTGCCCTCTGGGTGGGAATTCCTCACGCGTCCTCTTCTGTCCCTCTGGTCTGTGAGCTCCCTGCAAGCTGGGACCACGCAGGGTCACGAAGCACTCACCCCTCCGTGAAGAGAGAGCGCTGTGGTTTGTTTTAGGGAGATTTACCATTATTCTTCCCTTTGGAGTCCCACTCCTACTTAGGACCCTGCCTCGTACATGGAGCTCTTGAGTACATGCGTGAACGAGGAGCCCTCCCCTGGACGTGGAGGGGCAGTGATAGGGGAGCGAGGTCAACCCTGCTCCCAGGATGCCCGTCTCACCCTCTCTGTTGTGTGAGAAAACCCCACTGGGTAAAAGGAACAGAGAGGAGGCAGCAGCAGCCTTCCCGGGTGACCCAGGAGCAAACACTTGGTTTGCATGAGCTGCAGGAAGCAAAGGAGTTTATGGAAACTCCTGTCCCCGAAGTAGGAATGCATTTCCACCCAGACACGTTCCACCCAGAGGTGCGGGTCTACAGCTTTAGCTCTCCCACAGTCTCTGTATATGTTTTCCCCCAGACCAGCTAGGTCTGCACCCCCAGAGTGGAAGCTACGTCTCCCACACTTGCTCTGTTCCTCGGACATGCTCTCAGCACCCCTGAGAGCAGCCAGGGGTTCTTCTGCAAAGTGAGCTGCTAACGACCGACCGTGCGGGATCTTAGTTAGAGATGTGCATTGTGGCCGCAATGCCCTGGCCAAGCACAGCTGAGTGGTTTTCTCTAAGCCTTGATTTCTGTGAGATAATAGAAAAAATATATATTGGTCTCTGCCCCCGGTTCCTGGCTCAGAGCTCCTAAAATCATTGTGATTTCCTGAGCAACAGGAGAGTCTTTTTTTTTTCCCTAATGGTGGCTCTGGTGAGCTCCTGGTTGGGGGTTGGCCTCCAAAAAGACTAAGCCATGATGAGAAGCTTAGAATTTTCAGTCCCATCCCCCTCATCCTTCAGAGTTAATGATTGCTCATGCCTGCATCATGAAACCACCATAAAAATCCCCAAAATATGGGATTCAGGGAGCTTCTGGGTTGGTGAACGCATGGAGATTTGGGGAGAGTGGGGTGCCCGGAGAGGGCAAGGAAGCTCTGTGCCCTTTCCTCTGGCCTCGCCCGGGGGCTCTCTTCCATCTGGCTGCTCCTGAGTTACACATCTCCTTTTGTAGTACATCAGTCACCTAGTGAGTCAAATGTTTCTCTGAGCCATTTTAGCGAATTCATTGAACCTGAGGCGGGGTGGTGGGCACCTCTAATCTATAGCAGGTTGGTCAGAAGCACAGCTAACAACCTGGACTTGGGCCTGGTGTCTGGAGGCGGGGTGGGGGGAGTGGAGAACCTTGTAGGACTGAACCCTTAACCTGTGGGATCTGATCCTGTCTCCAGGCAGATAGTGTCAGAGCTGAGGAAAATTGTAGGACAGCCAGCTGGTGCCCCAGAGAATTGCTCCTTAAGGGGGGGAACCCCCGCATGTTCGGTGTCAGAAGTGGTGGGGTGTGGTGTGGTGGGAGAGTAAAGGAGACAGTCAAGAGGAAACCCTGGGGGGTGGTTTTCCTTATCTGCAAAATGAGGGTAATAGTTGCCATGTTACAATGGAATTGTGAGGATTAAATGAATGAATCTTTGTAGCGGTTTTGATACACTATGCAAATCCCAGTGTGCAGAAAACATGGCATCTCTTTATCTGTCTCTGAGTCAACTCAAAAGTCTTCAGGCGTACGCACAATCACATGCACCCACATTAAGTACACAGTCTGACTGGTTTTGCAGAAGGTATGCGCCTGTGGAAGCGCCACCACAATCAAGTTTAGAACATTTCCAATACTCCAAAGTGGTCCCCCTGCCCTTTTGCAGTAGTCCCGCCCTGCACCCCAGCTTCAGACAACCACTGATCTGCTTTCTGTCACTAGAGATTCATTTTCTAGCATTTTGTTTGAATGGAATTTCACTCAGTAAAATGTCTGAAAGAGTCACCCATCTTGTCACACGCATCCATAGGTCACTCCTTTTTATCGTCGAAGGGTATTCTATTGTAGGAAAATACTACAATTTGTTTATTTGTTCTGCTGGTGGATTTGGTGTTGTTTTCCAGTTTGAGGCCAGTATAAATGAAGCTGCGACGAACATTCATGAACAAGTCTTTGTAAGGACTGTGTTCTTATTTCTTTGGGGCAAATGCCGAGGGGAGGGACTGCGGGGTGGTGTGGTAAATGTATGCTTATAAGAAACTGCTAACTCTCGTCCAAAGTGGCTATAACATTTCCCACTCCTACCAGCAATGCATGACAATTCCAGTTACTCCGATGCCTTGGAAACATGTAAATCAACTTATTTTTGACTCTGAGCCCTCACTCTACCAGGTAAGGAAGAAATTCAGCCTTATCTATTGTCAGGACTATTCCCACAACACACGCACACACATACACACAGTAGGGGAAGAACAGAGAGGCTGGGTTTTACCGTGTGCCCTGTCTGCACTGCTCACCACTAAGACCTCCATTATCCTGTCATTTCAGGTCTGCCAACCCCACCAGGGCTGAGCCACCCCAGTGACTGAGGATGGTCCCAGAGTCTGGGACCCACACAGCTGCTCCTCCCTGAGGTCCTTCTCCTGCCCAAGGCATTAGAAGAAAAGTACTAATTAGTACCTAAAACTGTTATCCTGTCATATATATAAAGCACTTAGCACCCAGGCTCATAGAAGACACTTGATGAATGTTGTTTCCTTTCCCCAAAGAGGAGGGAAGTTTGTCCTCCTCAACCCTGGCCACATTCCCCACCCTAAAAACTGGGGTTTCGGGGTGAGAAGACCTTTCTGTTTATTCCTGCTCACTGTTATGAACCATTTACTCAGCTTGGAACCCTAACCCATTTTGACCATCCTCTGTTGCAAAGGTAGATCTCAGTGCTCAGCAAACAGGGGCAGTTGGATGAATGAATGGATGGTTTACTGTTGTAAATTTTATAGATGTGGACGTGAACTCTTGAAGACAGTTGTGCCTCGTGGGGCCATCTCGGCTCTAGAAGAAGGTTCTGCTACAGCCAGCTTCTCTAAATTCCCACACAGTTCCCGCTGGGGGAGGCAGCGGGGCTCAGGAGACAGGCCACTGGGGCCTGCCTTGGACGCTTGGATCCCTTGGAGAGCCATCCCAGGTCCTTTGCTCTTGGGCGCCCCCTAGGGGCCAGAACGCAGTACTGGGCAGCCAGCTTTGCTTCCTTCATCCCGAAGAAACATTTTTACTGGAGCCTGAGAGGGAAAGTAAATCAACCATTAGACTCTAATCTACTGCTGCTCGTATTTTGCATTTATTTTCTCACCTCTGTTTAATAACTGATCTTTAAACTGTTTTTCTACTTTATTCCTTTTAAAGTAAATGTTTTGGCCAGTAGGAACAGGAAAAGACGCTCAACATCACTAACCATTAGGGAAATGCAAAATAAAACTACAGCGAGATACCACCTCACACCCATTAGGATGGCTACTATCAAAACAACAGAAAATAACAAGTGCTGGTGAGGATGTGGAGATAAGGGGACCCTTGTGCACTGTTAGGGGAAATGTAAATTGGTGCAGCCACTGTGGAAAACAGTATGGAGGTTCCTCAAAAAATTAAACAGAATTGCCATATGACCCAGAAACTCCACTTCTAGATAGATGCCCAAAAGAATTGAAACAGGGACTCAAAGAGAAATTTGTATACTCATATTCATAGCAGCATCATTCATAATAGCTAAAACATGGTAGCATCCCAAGTGTCCACTGAGGATGAATGGATAAACAGAATGTGGTGTACACATACAATGGGATATTATTCAGCTTTAAAAGGAAGGAAATTCTGACACACGCTGCAACATGGATGAAACTTGAGGACATCATGCTGAGGAAAATAAGCCAGTCACCAAAGGGCAAATGTCATACGATTCCACTTCTGTGAGGTACTTAGCCAAATTCGCAGAGACAGAGAGTAGAATGGCGGTTGCCAGGAGCCGGGGAAGGAGGGAGCGACGGTTGTTTAATGTGAAACCGAGCAGAACTCTGCAGGGCCTTCCCTGGTATAAAAGCTCTTCCGTGTCTCTTTCTTGTTTGTTTAAAAAAAACAAAAAAAAGCTTTAGTCTCCTAGACCTTCCCTGAGTTTCAACGAGCAGACTCAAGCAATTACTAATTAGAGAAGTGAAGGAATGCAGAAACAAAGGGAAAGCAGTCAAGCAAGAAAAGTATTGACAGCTGAAACAATCGTTCACCCATGAAACAGGGTCACAGGACCCTAGTTCCTCCTGAAAGAGTATAAACAATCTGACGCATATCTTTGAGTTGCTCTGCACAAACTATGACCCCACCCACCCACCCTGCCCACGAGGATGATGATCACATGCTGAGCACAATCGTGTGGACCCCAGACTGGTTGGAACCAGAAGGTTGATGATTAAGATTCCTGAAACATCACCGTGATATCTCACCACCAACCAATCAGAAGAAAGTCCACAAGCTAATCACCCTGCACCCCTCACCCCTAATGTCACCTTTAGAAACTCTTCCCTGAAAGTCATCGAGGAGTTGGGGTCTGTTGAGCATGAGTGCCTCGTCTCCTCGTTTGGCCCCCTGCAGGAACACTGTACTTGCCTTCAGCACAACCTGGTGTCGGTAGATTGGCTTTGCTGCCGGTGAGGCGAGCAGATCCCAGTTCGGTTTGGTAACAGATGGGTGCAGAGTTTTTGTTTTACAAGATGAAAAGAGTTACAGAGGTGGATGGTGATGGTGGCTGAACAACATTGTGAATGCGTTTAACATCGCCGAACTGCACCTTTAAAAATGGTTGAGATGGTAAATTTTAAATACAAAATTTGGGGGAAAAGTAAATGTTTCCTGAGTTAATATTATTTACCTAATTTGACTATTTTTTTCATTAGCCTATTATGTGCATTATCTCCCATTGTGATCATATTATCTCTTAGATGACTGAATTCTTTTTGTTTTGTATAATTGTATGTGTGTACGTGCGAACTTTTCTGTTCTGTTTCACATAATTTTCTTCGGTTGTTGTTTCAATCCTCTTAGCAGGTTCAAAAACTTACTAGATTCATTATTGATTTCCTTTTATTTTTTTTATTTTTTAACATTTTTTAAATTGAGTTATAGTCATTTTACAATGTGTCAAATGATTTCCTTTTATTATCTTATTTCATTTTAGGGATGAAGTGGGGTGTTCTGGGAGGAGAACGTTAGTTGGGTGCACACCACATGTGCCTGGGTATATATCTACATCAGTTAAATCTCCCCCACCCCACCCCCTGTTATCCCCATCTTCACCCCAACACAGTCCAGAGCCCTGGGGCTGGGGGTGAGGCTAGAAATAAAAAAGAGGAATCCCCAGTGCTGCTGCCCTGAGGAGGAGAGTCAGGCTTTGTCCCTGGGAACGTGAGGTCTTTGGAGCAGCCACATTTCACCAAGAGCACGTGTCGCACCCCTTACATAAGTTATCTTATTTAATTCTGAGAGATGAAGTTCAAAAACCCTGTGAAGTAGGTACTTTACTAGTATCCCATTTTCTGGATGAGGAAACAAGCTCAGAAAGGCTAAGAAACTTGCCACAGTCATGTAACTAGCGGGGGGGGGGGGGACCTGGGGTTCGCAGCCCCGTCTGCCTGGTGTTGCAGCACAGGCTCCCACCCCGCAGGGCTGTGTCCCCCGAGGCTGTCATTCAAGGCCTCATGTCAGGGCTACTGAATCAGAGCGGGGAGGGATGGAGTCCCACATCTGCCTTGTGTGCGATATCGTCCTACAGGCAGGCAGGTCCCCAGGCTACTCATTTATCTCTTTTAACCCGTTTTACAAATGTCAAGTGGGAGCTGCCAACATGGGCCACAGTGGCTGGGACAGTCCACGTGTCCTCCCCCCAGGTAAGGATGGCGGTGGGTCCTTGCCCCTGGGCCGAGGTGGGCTGGGGAGGGGGTTAAACGTGCTGGCCGTGCAGCCAGGCTGCCTGGGTTCATTTCCCGGCTCCCCCACCTACATCTGCGACTTCAGAAAAATTATTTACCTTTCGAGTTAAACAGCTTCCTTGTCTGTAAAACGAGGGAAACACTAGTGCCTACCTCTTAGGGTAGTTGTGTGGATTCAGGGAAATAAACACGTTCAAAATTCTCAGTTAAGGCGCTAGCTATTTATTGCAGTGATTCCCCGTATCCCTGTGGGGGAGCCCCTGACTCTAGTTCAACCTGCAAGGACGGGAGACTGGCAGGGTCACCAGGAAACCACTGGACCAGACAATCCAGGTCCACAGGCCCCAAGTCCCTCCCCAGGGGAACCAGGAGCCCCTTCTTAGCCAAGGCCCAGCGGCCCCGCCCTTGCGCCCGGAAACCACGCCACGCAGCCGGCTACTTCGCACAGTCGCCTGGCGCTAACCGAGCGGTGCAGCAGGCTGGGGGAGGCGGGAGCCCGGAGGCTGGGGGTGGGGGGCCCCGAGCGGCGGTTCGCAGCCTCCAGACCAGGTCTGAGACTGAGCCGCGCCCAAGGGCTGCTCGAGGGAATCTGAAAAACAGGGTGTTCTCGTCCCTCCTGGAAGAACGAGGGATGGGGGGGTTGCGGACAAACACCCTCCTACCAGATGGGTCTCAGGGGGCAGAGCAGCAGGAGGGAGCAGAGGAACGGGCCGGTTCTTACAGCCCAGCAGAAAGAGAAATGTCTTCGCGGGAGACTTTGCCCTGATACCAGCAGCCACAGCAGTGGGTGGGAGGGGAGGGCGGAGGGTCTGCAATCAGAACAGCCGGGGCCAGGGCCCGAGGGGGCGGGGCCTGAGAGCGGGGTGGGGGGTGGGGGCTCCTGCTGGGCCGTCCCTGGAAGGAAGGTCCCGAGGGAAGGGGCCTGAGGCCAAGCCGCAGGTCAGATCACACAGGCCGGGACTGAAGGAAGGAAACGAGCTGTGGTCCAGCAGATGAAGTGATGGGCCAGGACGGCGGGAGAGACAGGTAATGTGATGCTTCATCTTACGTGTCAACTTGACCAGGTAACGGGGTGCTCAGATACAGGTGGCCCTTGAACAGCGTGGGGGTTAGGGGTGCCAACCTCGTGCAGTAAAAAATCCGAGTAAATTACCTTACAGTCAGCCTGGTGTCCGGGGTTCTGTGTCTGCTGTTGTAACCAACTGCAGGTCCTGTAATACTGTAGTGTTTAGTACCGAGAAAAATCCGCGGATCCGGGGACCCGAGCAGTTCCAACCCGTGTTCAAGAGTCAACTGAATTTGCTTGAATATTACTCCGGGTGTGTCTGTGAGGGTGCTTTGGATGAGGTAAACATTTGAACAGGTTCACTGAGGAAGGCTGACCACCCTCCCGAGGGTGGCTAGGCCCCATCCAGACTGTTTGAAAGCCTGGGTAGAATAAAAGGCTGGGTGAGAAGTAATTCTTGCTCTGCCTGTTTTAGGGTTGGGACGTCTGTGTTCTGCACTCTGATGGGAACACCCACCACCGGCTCTCTTGGGTCTCCAGCTGCAGATGGCAGATTGTGGGACTTTTCAGGCTCCTAGAAAGTGAGCCAATTCCTTAAAATAAATCTCTAAACAGATAGATGATAGGTAGGTAGGTAGATTCATATCCTATTGATTCTGTTTCTCTGGAGAACACTGACTCACACAGGTAACCGGATTGAAGGCAAAATAGAAGGCTCATAGAATTGGGGCGGAGGGGGCGAGTGTCTGGCAGGGAGCAGCCGGATGGGGGTTAGGTAAGGTTACTGAGAGGTCGGCAAGAGGAATCATTGACGCCAGGTCAGCACTGCAAAGTCTCTTCGTGTGGTCTCTGGGGCTTCCATTTTTTCAGTTCTCTGGGTGCTGAGAGCTGAGGGTTGCTCAAAACCTCATGCACAAACCCAAGAGTTGTTATGTTTATGAATATCCCCCTATTTCCTGAGGCGGGAACCCGCAGGACCTCTGAGAATGGGCGTGTGTTACCTGCACACACTGCCACATGGTGAAGTTTCAGCCAGACACACGCACACCTCAGAGGACACCTCCTAGCTCTGTGCTGTTACAGGATGTGTAGGTTTAAGTCCAGTGCAGTGCTGTGTACAGTGACAAGGCCAGGTAAAGGTGAACTTGGCCAGATGGAGCAGACAGAGAAGGCTGATTTGGTATGCAGTACACCTGCGGGGACAGGCTAGCAACCCTATGCTGAAAGAAGACACATTTGATATGCTGGAGACAGGTATACACTCACCGTCCAGGGCCCAGCATGGAGGGGATGGCCCCACTGACAGGTGGAGGGAACATGTCATCTTCAGAGACTCAGGTAGGTGTTGGCTGGGAAAGCCTGGCACATGGTAGGTAGCATGGCCCTCCCTGCCTCCTGCTCTGGGTTTAGAGAAGAAACTCTCTAAAGTAAAGGGTACTGGGATGCTCACAAGGCCAGGAATGGGATCGAGAAGACCATGGCAGAGAGCCAGCTCCAAGAACCCGGCTGTGCCCCTCCTCTGGGCTCCATCAGCACCCTAAGCCTGGGAACCACACTGTAGGTGCGATTCTCCTGATGGCCCGTCAGCCCCAGTAGTGATGAGTTCCTGAGGGCGGGGACCATGTCAAGTGTCTTTGTGCTCCTGGTGCCTAGCAGGGTGCTTGGCACATAGTCAGGGCTCAGTAAACATGTGCTGAGTGCACAGGAGACTTGCTGTGGAGTCCCCTGAATGGTGACCCAGAGCTCCTTGCTAAGACCCAGCCAGGCCCTGAGCCTGGGTAAGGGGCCCTGCCAGTGGGCAGTGGGGCTGAGACCCAGGCAGGCCCCGGGATTCCCGGCTCTCTGCATGGATGATTGTTGTCACATTTTTTTAGAGGGTTGGGGGCACAAGAGGGTGATTGCTTTGTCTTAATAATTAGATAGAAATAAATTAATGCTGTGTTTAGGGGGTCTTGGCAAACGACAGTGGCCTGCTTCAGTGTTCGATTCCATTCAAGTCATCTTTCCTTAGGGGGCAATTTTCACACGAGTTTTTGGCACTCAGAGGAGCGACGTCAGTGACATCTCCTTCCTCAGCTTCAAGTGGGAGCCCAGGGCCCAGAGGGTTCTTCGCAAAGCCTTTGTCTGTCACGTGGCCCAGGGACCTCCCCCCGCCCCACACAGAGCCCTGTGGAGAGGAGCAGGGGGAGAAGCAGGGTGCTGCCCGTGGCCCTGAAGGGAGAAGGCCGGGATGGGCCAGGGTAGGCTTGTGGGTTCAGTCCCTGAGCAGGGGGGCAGGCCTACTGGAGAAAGGTCTCCTTGCAGAACCAGCACATGGGTGACGAGCCATCAACCTCTTGTGAGGAAAAGGCCATCACTGAGGGGTCCTCAAGCAAAAGACAGTATCTGTCTGGTGTTTGGCTACAAAAGAACCAGCCAAGCGAAAGCCTTCATTGTAAAAAAAATCATGCAGGACTTGAATAGACAGGCATCAGATCCCCCCTTTTTTATTGCCACTAATTAAAATGACCAACTCTAAGAATCCTCGAGATATCACCACACAGAAGTCCCCCACATTTCCCCAGGAAACGTGCTGGTGGGTCACCAGCCAGGAGTTACTGCTGCACATGTGTGAGTTTCCAAAGATCTACAATTAGCAGGAACGTGCAGCCGTCTCTGTCCATCAGTCAGGTTCTTGGTTGCAGAAGGAATCCACAGTAGCTATTTAATTGTTGGGAGGGCTGAAGAGACAGGCTGGGCTCCCAGCTTCCAGGACAGCGTTCAGCCCCACATCAGGGGACTGGCTGATTCAGAGCCAGGGCTCTGCCCCACCTGCACCTGCAAACAGGAGACTTGGGCAGAATTTCCCCCGGCGAGACGGGGAGCTGAATGAAACCCAGTGTCACCAGCAGCCTATCCAAGTGGATCTTTTTCTTGGCTTTGTTAAACCTGAACTAAATCAGAACAGCCAAGTATTTCGGCATGAAATGCAAGATGAACATGGAATCCACTGAATTCAAGATCCAGAAAACCAGGCAGCCTGTTTATGCGCCTTCTACAAGGCTTTTGCCAACAGAGGAAAAAAATCCACAGCCCTGTTGAGAGCTCAGACATGTCACAAGGAGGAAGAAGCAAACCTGTAGGAGCTGCCTACTTCTCGGTCTTTAAACGCGCCAAGGTTTCCCCCACTTGCAACTCAGCCACCTGCGGGAACCTTCCAGGCTGGTCCGATCCGGCCGCCTGTGCCAGGAGCTGTCCTCACCCTGACCGCCTCCACAATGGTTCTCAGAACCTGCGTCTGGCTCCTCTGTTTGGAGGCTGGTGTAAACAGCCTGCTCCAGATCCTTGACCTCGCCACCTGACCCTGGGCTCTACCAGCTTCCTCGCTTTCATCACCACCCGCAGCTCCAGGGGAGAAAGGCTTTCCCCAGCCGGGCCCCAGAACTCCTATTGAGGGAAACGGACTCCTTCCGGGCCATTCTTCATGTGGACTCAGCTCTGAGATACTCATGGTCCCAGGGGCAGAATGGCCAAGAGAAGGAAGAAAGTCAGATGTGAAAAAGGCACTGGCCAGGCTGTCCGCCACCCACCCCAGGGGGCCAACCAGGGGCCAGTGTCTCCAGGTTCCGGAAAACTCTGGTCCAGTCTGGGTTGTTGTCCATGTCTGGTGGTGGGGCCCAGCAGTAGGCGTTCCCAGGCAGGGGTCATGCTCAGGGGCTTCATGGTACTAGACACAAAGGCTCATCTGAAGTAGGTATGGGGTTCTTAGCCAAGAGGACAGCACGCCCCAGGGAAGAGGCTGGCAAAGGTCAGCTCCCAGTGCTGCTCGGAGGGCTTACAACAGCCAGGGAAGCTTCAGACCAGACCCACATTCTGATGCCTGCAGGAGGGAAGGGAGGTGTGCATACCCTTCTCCAGAATGGAACTGGGGCAGACTGGGCCTGGGGCAGACCGAGACAGACCTAGACTGGGACACACTGGGACTGTTGTGCTGCAAAGCCCTGGACAGACAGGCTCATTATCACAGTCTCTGTCACGACATCTCACCCACTGGCCATTCAGGTGACAAAGAGGTAGATCCCTAACCCGAACTCTGCCAGTTCACATTTGCTAGGAGATTTATCTCAGCTCGAGAATCTGGTGTGATCTTCCCTTTCAGTTGGCTGCCTCCCTCTTACACCAAAAACAGAAGTCTAAACCAAGTTTTCTTACGTGAGGACTTGTTAAAGTGAAATAGGAAAAATGAGATGCATTAGGAAGGTATGGCGGAGATTGCCTACGGGCTCCTTCAACTTATTTCCTCTTACTCTTGGGAGAAACTTGGCCATACATCCCAGCATCCTTCCTGGTCAGGTGTGGCCTTGTGGTTGGTTGTAGCCAAAGAAATGTGAGTGGGAGTGAGGCAGGCTGCTCCCAGGACTAACCCATGGAATCCTCCCATTTGTGTTTTTTTGTTTGTTGGTTGGTTGGTTGGTTGGTTTAATCAATTTATTTTATTCTTTGATGGAGGTACTGGGGACTGAACCCAGGACCTTACACCTGCTAAGCATGAGCTCTACCACTGAGCTATACCTCCCCTGGAATCCTCCCATTTGTGACCCTCCAGGGACACCATAGTCCCCCAGCAAGGGCAGCCCAGACAGGCTACTACCCTAGTTTTGCTGCACCAGCTTCAGTGATAAATGGGAATTTGGAGGTGTGAGAGGTGGACAGGAGGCTAGGGACCGGGATAGCAATTGTAGAAAGCCTCAGAGCCAGGAAGCCAAAAGAGGCAGGAGTGTACCATCCTCTATTTGGACTCCATCCAAAGAGGATAAAGGGACACCAGCCAAGTAAGGGGCCCCAGGAGCCGTATTTGGCAGGAACAGGGCAGCCTCTGATGGCTGGTGGCTCCTGCTTTATCTCACACGGCAGGCTGCTCCGTAAGAGCTGGCTGCGGGAGTAGTGACAGTTTCCCTTTGGTCCTGGGAGGTCGTGGCAAGTACGTCTCCGTCGTGGTGAGCACATGGGAGGAAAAAGCCTGCAATCCTCAAACAAAGCTTTTGCTCTGACTTTTCACTTATCATTAGCTGTATTGACATAGCTGGAAATTTACCATCAACTGTTCAGAATATCATGTTTTGTTCCTGAAATAGAGGTACTAGAAGTTCCCATGACAGAAACTGGATGTGATTGTTCCATAGAAAAAAATGGGACTATGATTCTAGCCAAGGTCTGATACACTATTTATAGGAGTGATCAGAAATTGCCTGGTAACCCATGTGTCACTGATGCCTGAACCCTGCACAGTGGAGAGGTAAGGTGTCTATAAATCAGTTATGTGGGACAACGCGGTCATGTGAGAGGTTCCCCAGGGCTAGGAACCAGACAGCCCCCTGGCGGAGGACAGCACCAGACTCTGCAGCAGGTCAGCAGGGTGCTCCAGGAGCAAATCGTCTAGATGACGTGTGTGAGCCATGTCTCACGAGGTTGACCGGAGACCATGGCAGTCACGATTCTGGGCACCTTTGTGAAATGTTCCACCCTGATCAAAGGGCATTAGAACACTGGGCCCCTCAGCACGGTTCTCTTCACCTTCTCTGGGCCTGGATGTGAGTTGTGGCTGAGCCCGGCTGCAGTGGAGGTCAGATCCTGGAAGTCTGTACCCTTGGAATCACAAGATGCCAAACGCAGAGGCCTAAGGCCATCTTCAATCCCCCCTCCCTCTTCCCCTGCCTCCCCATGCAGCACTGTCTTCATGAAACTGAAAAACCAGGACCCTTGTAAAGAAAAGGAAATCCAAATGCCATCAATTGGGAGAGTAGAGACACAGGGCTGCCTCTGTCTCTCCACTGGGCATCTCCCTTCCCCAGACTTCACTGGACATCGGAGGGCTTTATGCTTCTTGTCCTGGGCCTGTGGATTTCGCCGTGAAGGCGGGTTAGGGAGAGCATACCTGGCGTTCTCCAGGTAAGAACGGCCCCATCGACTGCCTGTAATGATGTTACACCAGCAATAACCAGATTGCAGCGCTGCTCCCACCTAGGGCCTGGTGCAGTTGCAAAGTTTTAGAGAAGAAAATAACAGACTCATTTATTTAGGTTCATTAAACATATTCCCAGCTCTTCCAGAACATCCTGATGACAACAATGATGTATCTGGGGGCACACGTACAAGGCACAAGCCTGGAGCTGTGGGTCTGTTGTTAAATTTCTGTCCAAATGATGATGATGTGTGTATGTGCATGTGTGTATAATGTTCTACTTTACAAAGCAGTTTCACAATGAGACCTTGATTTCTTTTACACTCAGTTTCCTGCTCTGTAGGCCAGGGGCTCACGTGACAGGCTTGGCTAAGAGGAGGCTCATTTAACAACTGCTCCGCCCAGAACAGAATACTTTGCTGCAGGTCCAGGAGGAGCTCAACCCAAAACAAGGAGGTGATGGTGCCCATTCTCACGGGGCTGGTGAATGTGGAGAAGGAGGCAGTCACCTTCACGGCAGTTCCCTGCGCAAGCCTGTGGGGTCCTGTGATGTGGCCAGTGGATCTGGGAGGACTGAGCACAGTGGTCCAAGGGTCTTAGCATTCCAACCCCTCATTTACGAGGGGGAGAGGAGCCTGGGAAACTCCCCACCACTCCCCTCCCTCCCTCCACAACCGAACAGTAACAGACATTCTCCTTTGGTTGTGATGGGGTGAGACTGAGGGCTGTCATCAGGATGGGGGCTGCAGAATAAATGCAAAATAGGAAATGCATCAGAAATGCTGCAGGTGGCTCCAAGGAAGTTCCTGCGCTCGGGGCCTCCGGGAAGGGCAGGCACAGGTGTAGGAAGTGGGAGGGTGAGTGTGTAAGTCAGGTCCGGGTGCAGGCGCAGACTTCACGTGCAACTTGCATCCTTTCCTTTGCTCCTGTGCCGTCTGTTCAAGGAACTTCCGGGTTGGCCTTTTCTGTAGTAAGTAGTAGTTGAAATGAGAGAGAAGAAGGGAATGGAATGCCAGGGTTAAGAGCAAAGAAAAAATTAAGCTTGCTAACCCAGGTGCTGAATGATATTAGGTCCCAGGGGAGGCCCCGCTTCTTTGACTCCTTGAGCACAAGTCACAGCTACCCTCAGAATGGCCTCAGTATCCTTCCCCGTGCGTCACCTGGGCTTCTCACCATCAGCACTGTCTGAATATTGCTTCTTGCCTGCAACGCTCTTCTAGGATGATAGAAAAACCAGGGGGAAAGAATGGAGTGGGTGGAGGAGGGGAGAGGGGAGGACTGAGCTCAGTGGTCCAAGGATGTTAATGTTCCAACTCCTCATTTACAAGGGGGAGAGGAGCCTGGGGAGGAAGCCCTGTGCAGTCAGGCCCCAGCACCGGAGACCAGCCAGCCGAGACTGGAGATTGGCGCCCCTCCCACAGCACAGAGGGCCCCGGGGTTAGCACACACGGTCTCTTTGAACCAGAGAGACTTCAGGGCATCTCAACTCAAAACAGCTTCAAGTCTGAGGCGGGGTCAGAAGACTACGTTTGTGGGCTCCCAGGAGAAGCTTGTTGTTGAGGGAGATGTTGGGGAGGTCCTGCTGGGGAGGAGCTGGCAAGTTTTGCTTTTCCTGGGTGTGCCCTGCGCTTGGGCCATACAAGCCATGGCCCTTTGGGGTGAACTTTTCAGGAGAGCCCCGCTCTGCCGTGGTGGAGGGAGACTTCTTGGCTTTGGAAGCTGGCCTGAGGGCCTCTTCTCAGTGGCTGAGGCACCCCAGGCTCAAGCTGCGGTGACACTCCGGGCTGGCGTGTAGGTCCTGGGCATTGTGACCTCAGCTGTTCCGCACACAGAGAGGTGGTCATCCTGCCCTCACCTTGGCCTGTAACCTGCATAGGACAGTGGCCTGGTCACGGGGGCCCGTTGTGGGGAGGTTGGGAAGTCGAAGAACACTCTGGCCTCCTCCATCATGTCGGCCAAGAAGGCAGAGCTGAAGAAAACAAGCCCGGTAAAGGGGAGACGCTGCTGGGCACCCCGTGAGCCCCCACTGAATGGAGGTGGGGGGTGGGGAGGGAGAGAGAATGCCCCAGCAAACCCGGGCTTTTCTCTCTCCTTCGAAGCATGACGTGGCCTCTCAGCCTGGAAGGAGGGTGGGGAATGAACCCCTCGTGCTGGAGTGGGAAGGACCCTTTTGGGACAAGGAGCACTGAAACGCCCCACCCACCCCCGACCCCTCTGGGAGCCGTGACCTGGGCCAGACCCACATCTGACCTGCATGTTTAAGGTGCATGAGAACCTCATTAGATAAATGTAATTATCACACCCAATTTACAGATGAAGAAATGGAGGCTCAGAGAGACTAAATAACTCGGCTAAGTCACCACAGCCAGTAAGGAGGAGAGCTGAGACTAGAATTCAAGTCTGTCCACTTTCAAAGCCGGTGCTCCTGAAATAATACTTAGACGGCCTCCTTCAGTTCCCTCACAGTGCTCCCGGGCAGGTGCTACTCGTGAGAGCAGACCCTGGCCGAACTGAGCGGCCCGGGCTCGCGTGCTGGGGGCCTGGTGGGCCTGGGCTTGAGTGCATGTGGACAGGCCAGGTTAGGTGAAGAGCTGGCTGTTTTATTCTCCCCAATCCTGATGCCTGACAGGCCGAATCCCAACCCCCTCTCTCCGCAGAGCAAGAACTACAAGGCAGTTTGCCTGGAATTGAAGCCAGAGCCAATCAAAGTAAGAAGCTTTTTTGAGGCCATGCCGGCAGCCAGGCCTGAGACCCGTGGGGAGGTGTCTTGGAGTCAGGGGGCTTTCGCTGTTGCTGGTGCCCAAGACTTGTCCCAGGTGCTGGGGGAAACACTGAGGGACAGGCAAGCTGTCTGCTCTCAGAGAACTGCACACTCGAATCAGATACACACGTACATAAGCAGGGAAAATGTCGGTCGGGTTACCTACGACACAGAGAATGAAAGCAGGGAGACGTGACCGGGTGGCTGCCGTGGGCCGGGTGGTCAGGAAGGGCCTTCATTTGAGCTGAGGGCTGAAGGGCGAGTCGGCTGCTACCGCGAGGCTGAGGAAGGGCTCAGCGGGGGGAGGCAGCGGCGTCCACAGGCCCCGAGGTGGGAGTGAGCTTGGCTGTGCCGGGGACAGAGCTGAGGCCCAGTGGGCCGGGAAGGGGTAGGATGAGATGAGCTGGGCGAGAGAGAAGGACGGAGGACACCTCTGCGCAGGTGGGGCCAGGCCACCAGCTCTCACCTCTGCCCTGGCTCAAAGGGAGGAACAAAAACTCGGGGCGATGTCTCCTGTCTCAGCCACCCCACACCTGCAGTTTCCAATTGTCTGTGTTTCTGCTTTCAACCAACAGACATATGACTACAAAGGCGTTAAACAAGAAGGGCCATTTACCAAACCAGGAGGGACAAAGGAGCTAAAGGTAGGTGTGTGGACCCAGGAGGCAGGAGGTTGGATCAGCACAGGGAAGAGGGGGGGTCCGACAGAACAACTTCTACTGCGGATGAACTGCTGGCATTTACGATTCTGAGGCAGCTTTTGTGACTCATTCCTCCTGGTTGTTTTGTTTTGTTTTTTGGGGGGAGGTAATTTAGTTAATTTATTATTATTATTATTATTAATATGATTATTGATATGATTATTATTGGATTGAACCCATGCATGCTAAGCACATGCTCCACCACTGAGCACATCCCCCCCTACTTTTGGCTCTTTTTTTTTTAACTCTTTATTTTTAAATAATTTCAGACTTACAGAAAATTTTCAATAAGTGGTACAATGAGTTCACCCAGATTCCCAGAATGTTGGCATTTTATCATTGTTTTCACTTTCTCTCATATTCACACACCCATATATATAATATATGTATTTCCTCAACCACTTGTGAGCATATGTTTCTCTCAAATTTCAATGTATAGGTCCTAAAAACAAGAACACTCTCTTACACAGCCACCGTACAGTTACTGAAATAGCAAAATCAGGAAATTAACATTGATACAGTTTTCATCTACAGCCCTTATTTTAATTCCACCAGTTACCTCATGAATGTCTTTCACAACAAGTGAAAAGACACCTTTTTGGTCTGGGAGCCAGTCCAGAATCACACTTTGCATCCAGTTTCTGTATCTCTTTAGTCTTTTTTCACCTGGACCAGCTCTTCAGCCTTGTCTTTTGGGACATTTTTGAGGATGAAAGATCATTTTGTAGAGTGACCCTGAATCTGGGTTGTCTGAGGCTTCCTCACCATTAGACTTAGGCTGTTCATTTTTGGCAGTCGCGTCACCGAGCGAAGTTATGACCGTTTCAGAGTACATCACATCTGGAGGTGCTGGATGGCTGGGTGTCTCACTGTTCTATTTTCTTAACAGCCCCCTTTCCTTCCTCCTTCCTCACAACTATCTCTGCTCCTCTTTGGCAATGCCCCAGGGTCTTTCCTTTTCTCCTTTGGACCTTTTCCCTTCCATCGAAGACATTTCTTTACCCCTTCTCTATTTTATTTCCTCAGAATGAACTCAGGGAGGTGAGGGAAGAGCTCAAGGAAAAAATGGAGGAGATAAAACAGGTAACAGGATAGGATTTCCCATCACACGGAGAAAAAGGGTAGCTTCAAGGAAAATGCAGTGCCTAACTGTGAATAACGAAGGAAATGAGGAACTGCATGGAAAAAGCAATCAAACTACCTGAGCCCGAATCCTCTGGAGTGTTTAAGTTATGTATTTCTTACTTGTTTGATGTTTAACACAATGTTTGAGTGATAAGGACTCTCTAAAGTGTCTCATCAATACAGGTGGAGAGATACAACCTTAGTGACAGAGGGAGAGAGGCTAACTTGGAACTTGGGGGCAGTCAGGGACCAATTATTCACCTCCCTTTATTCACCTCCCCTGAGCAAGCAGCAGAGCAAGAGCCCTCTTCTTGTTTCTTTGATGGAACCACCCACAGCATACTTATGAACAAGGGAAATGCTCAAGCAAGAAGGTGTAATTGAAGCTGTGGTCTGAGCTCCACGTGGAAGATTTGCAGTGGCCAGATCCAAGCTGTGCCTAGGCTGCTGCTGGTGGTGACTCGATGGCACTGCACCCAAGTCCCTTCATAGACTCTTGGGAAGAAAGTGGCTTTAACAGGCCATTGTTAGTCCATTCGTTAAGCTTTATCCATCTCATTCCAGAGGAGTAGCTACTGTCCTTTGCTTAAAATGCCCCAGAGACAGCTCCATATTCAATAGTATGTTCTGTGCCTTTCTTCCTCACTAGATAAAGGATGTAATGGACAAGGATTTTGATAAACTCCAGGAATTCGTGGAGATTATGAAGGTAAGCATTTCTTGAGTGCCCTCCATGGGCCAGTACCATACTAGGAATCATGGAGGGAGATGCCAGAGCCTGCCCTGTGAGTACTTACAAGCTAGTAAGAGACTCAAACTCTACTGCAAGAAAGAATTAAATAGCAAGTACCAAGCTAAATGATGACTGACTGTCAATGAATTAGGAGTTTGGAGAAGTGAGGAATGAATGAGGGCTGGGGTAACCAGAAAAGTCCTTTTAAAGAAAGTGAGTCTCAAGGTAAGCCTTGAAGGATGCATTGGAAGCTTAATGCAAATCTAACCAAGAGCCCAATACGATTATTTTTGAACTCAATAATTACTAAAAGGATCTTCTAGATTCTAGAATAGTGGTTCTCAGACTTTGGTGAGTTTCAGAATCACCCGGGGCACTAATATAGGAAACAGAGCCCAGGTCCTGTTTGGATGGGGCTTGCGCCTTTGGATTTTGTTCATGTCCCCCAGGTAGAAGTTTGAGAACAAGCAATGTAGAAGCATAAATAGGCAAAAGTATTCATCTATAAATTTTTCTGGAGCTGTAAGGGGACACTACCCCTACCAGATTCTAACATTCATAATAAAGTCACAGTAATCAAATCAAGGCAGTGTAGCCCAAGGATCACCAGACAAATGAAAGAAACCAGCATAGAAGACCCTGTAACAGCCTCTCTACCAGGGATGCCCTGAGACTCCCTTGTGAGGATTTCTAAAATCTGTTTACCCAGTCCCTGGCACAAATGAACTGAATAAAACCCCCAAGGCGGGCACAGTTGTTCAAAATTCAGGTAAGTGATTCAGGTAATTTCCCCTGATGAGAACCAGGTCCTCACCACTTCAGCAGTAGTTACGAACGTTGGCTGCACGTTGGAATCGCCTGTACTGTGCCTTTGACCTGCCTCCATTTTACACCTACCTGCACCCCTTAGCAATTCAGTCAGAACCTCTCAATATGAGGTCCAGGCAGTGGTAATTTTTAAAGATCCCCAGCTGATTCAATTATATACTCCAAGTTGGGCACCACAGCTCTATAAAACTTAAAATATAAAATATAATAAAGCTGATTTTCTAAACTATCAGTGAGAAGAGAGGGATTATTAATATTAAGAACGCTGCTTGACCGTATGAGGAAAAACTTAATTCTCTTAACACTGTAAACTGAAACAGTTTATAAAGTGAATTCAAAACATAAAAATCTATAAGAAACTGTATGTATTTAACTGGATGGTCTACATATAAATACAGTGGAAGAAATCACAAAAGAAATATACATTTAATAGTATAAAAATTAAAAAATTATAACAGAAAAGCACCATACACAGAATTAAAAAGTAACCAGCAGTTTTGGGGAAACAATTTTTCACAACTATGATAGACATAGACAAAAGGTTTTTATAAGTAACATATAAAGCGCACACAAATCAGTAAGAACCAAATAGGAAAACGGGCAAAGGGTATGTATGAGCAATCCATGGAAGAATATAACTAAAAAGCAATGAATATGTTAAAAAGCTTTCCCTCATGAATAATCAAATAAATGCAAATGACAATAATACTGCGATAACTGCCACACTCAAATAAACTGAGTTTGACTTTGTGGCAATTACAAAGCAAGACAGGAAAAAAAAAAAAAAAACGAAACAAAGCAAGGCAGGATTGCTCTTGTTTATTTGTTTTTTTGTTTTGTTTTGTTTTTACTCTCTGTATATATTTTATTATAAATCCATCCAATTTTATATTATGCTTTTGAAACTTGTTTCTTGAAAATGACTTAACAGCATCATTTTCCTTATGATACAAAATATTCATTGTACGTGGGGGTTTTTTGTTTCTTTTTTCTTTTTTGTGTGTGTGTGTGTTTTTTTTTGTGTGTTTTTAGGAATGCTCTTGTACTGCTGGTGGGAGGGCATTGTGCAAAACTGAAAAGGATTTGGACAATAGGTATCAAAAAATATCAAAACTCAGTGACAGAATTTAACCTATGAGAATGCTCAGAAATGCCAGCATGGGTATATATAAAAAGATGTTCATCACAGGATTATCTATAATAGCAAAAATGCGTAAACAACCACAATTTTCAACAGTAGAGGGGTAGCCGAGCAAATTATGATATACACATATAATGAAAATTAAGAACTATAGGAGACTGTTTAGAAAGAATACTTATAATGAAAAGTTAAAAAACAAGATACAAATAATACGTACAGGCTTATCTCAACTAGGTAAAAAAAAAGATTTGCAGATACTGACTGGTATATATAAAATAGAAAAACAAGTTTATACTGTACAGCACAGGGAACTATAGTCACTACCTTGTAATAGCCTGTAATGAAAAAGAATATGAAAAGGAATATATATGTATTAACTGAATCACTATGCTGTACACTAGGAATTAACACAACATTGTAAACCAACTACACTTCAATAAAAATAAATAGATAGATAGATAGATAGATAGATAGATAGGTCAGTCTACTCCCCCCTACAAATAGGTAAGTAAATATATGGAAAAAAGACTGGAAAGAAATATACCAAAAGGGTTGACATCAGTCATTGCTAGGTGATGAGATTAACTTTTTTTCTTTCGTATACCTCTGTATGGTCCGAATTTTCTACCAAGGGCATATATTATCTCTGTATTAAAATGTGAACACAGTGAGCGTTTTGTTAGTGGGTAGGACTGGATATCACAAGACACAAAGGAAGCTATTTCGGGCGCGGAAGCAGCTTGCACCCAGCATGGGAGCCGGCTGAAGGCGAAGCACATCGTGGTCAGTGGGGAGATCAGTCGTCAAAGTGGGATCGTTGGGGGAAACCCTGAGCAGGAAAATGGAGCGAGCACAAAGGCAGGGGATAATGAAGGCTTTTGAAAGACAGGCAGACAGGTTGGGACTTGGTTGTGTAAGCAGTAAGAGGCCTCTGGAGAGTCTTAATCAAAGAACCTGCTAGGAGCAGCGCTTCCGAAAGCTGAGCTGGCAGCTGTGTGCACGGTGGCCTGGGGGCGCGGGGGCGCCGGTGGGGGCCGTCTGGAGCCAGGCTGTCAAACCGGAAGCCGCATCCCCGCTCAAGGTGAAGGAAGCTGGACCAGGTGTAAGAACAGAAGGAAAGGGGTAAATCTGAAAGATGCATCGCTGGAAAAATGGCATTCTTGGTGACTGATTCAGCATGAATCGTCCATGGCGAAGCATCCATGATGACAGCAGAGTCTTCATCCGGACGGTTAGAAGAAAGTGGTGGTGACAAGGATAGTTGGGAAACAGCTGAATTAGGAGAGAAAATGAGGAGGTCAGTTTGGGACATGAGTTTGAAGTGATGGTGAGACTTTTTAAAAGATGGGATATTTTGACTCTGATGTTTCGGACCCAGGAACATTTTGACTTCAAGGATATTTTGACTTTATGAATACCAATATTTTATTCCAAATTTATAGTGACATTTAAAAATGCTTTTCAAGAAGGTATATTTTAAAAAATCATTTCCATTTCACAGTGTAACTCCTTAATCAATTTTCTGCCTCAGATCAGTAAACTCTTCCCACGTCTTTCATATTTTAACAAAATGGTTTTCCTTGAAGCAGATTATTTTTCACTTGTATTCTGTGATGTTCAGTCCAACCCTGTTTTTGTACATAACAGATAATGTCAGTAACATCTGCCATCTTAGGATTTCTTTTGTGACCACTGCTTCTATTCAGTTTCTTCAGGTCAAATTTTATAGATTTAAACTTCACCAAGAAAATTTTATTCTTCTTTCAGTTCTTAGTGAATAATGAATGTGAAATGCCTTTTGAACTTCTGTCAGTTTTATTTTGTGTTGACCATTTCCGCCAGTATTAAAAGATGGAGCAAATCCAAATACACAGAATCTAGGTGCACAGTGAAACTCTGGAGTCAGAAGTGTCTTTGGGGGTCAAAAGATTTATTTTCTTGGTTCCATGATTTTATAGACATTGGCCCAAGGCAGATAATGGTTCTATCCAAGTGTGAGATCAGGCAAAACAGATCCTGGCCTGTGACCCAAATGGAGAGTTTGGACAAGCCCCTCATGACTCTGTCTATGCCTCAGCTTCACCATGGAATGGGGGAAGGGAAAGGGAGAGCTGGTACGTGCCCTGTACATCCTAGAAGTCACCTCACCCAGGGCCAGTGAGGATTCTTGAGGCAGTAAGGTGCTGAGGTGGTCTCTGAATGGTTTGCAAAGTGAGGCAAAGAGAAAGGGTGTCAGAAGCCCTTCAAGATGATGATTCTAGCTTTGAATTCTCTCTTGAAGGAAATGCAAAAGGATATGGATGAGAAGATGGATGTTTTAATGAATATACAGAACAGCAAGCTGTAAGTGTAACCTGCACCCATCTCTCCTAACCCCTAAAGAACCTCCTCCCTCACTTTTTTAAATGTCCTTGGGGTTCAGAGGATCCCCAGGCTCTTCGAGGAGCTGTCTTGGTTTCTCTTGTCCCATGGCTTGGAGTCAAGGCCTTCCACGGTCACCCACGCTACTGGTTATCTCCTTTCACGTTGGAAATTATCTCCCCAACTCTGCCCCTCCCTGACTCCCCAGTCCCCTTAAAAGAGGAAAGGAGCAGCAAGAACTCAGGCTAATAGGAAAGAAGGACACAGACCCACAGCTCCGCCTCAAGAAAAGGGATGGAGCTGAGGGAGCACCGCTCAGTCTTCAAAAGAAGATGATGGCGCTGCAAAAATCGAAAAAGGACCCAGTGGATTCCCTTCACCAGTGTGAGACTTGCTGTGTAAGTGAAGCCCTCCCCCACCCTGCACTGATGCGACACCCCGGACTCCTGTTCTCCCCCGACCTCCCCTGGGCCCTCTCAGTCCCTGTAAAGGGACTGGTTCCACTCCTCTCCCAGCCCGCGGTGCCGCCCTTGTCTTGAGTCTGCTCTGGGGGCTTGGCCTCTAGGTCTGGGGAGATTCCTAAACCCTGACCAAGTAGGACCCAACCCCAAATGTGCCTGCCCTCCAAGTGCAACTGTACCGTTCTGTCCTTTCCTATAGCAAGACTCGATGAGGTGCCCAGCAGGCTGGCCATCTTGGTCCAGTGAAAAATGATCTTTCTTGTGCTGTTTCTGTCCTCCACAGGAGAAATGTTTGTTGTGTGCCCCAAAGAACAACTACAATCAGGGGTAGGTAGATCCATGCAAGCGCCTTGTCTCAATCGGGTGCCCGGGCCTCCCAAAGGCAGTGTGCCCAGGGTGCATTCCTGGCAAATCTCACCCAGGTTGTGCAGGCGCTGCCATCCCCCTAGCCCCCCGCCCCACGCACTCAGTCTTGGAGGATGTGGCACAGGAAGGACTCACTCAGCCCAGCCTGGCGGCTGCTGCCCACAGACCTCATGGAGGGGAGGGTGCCTCTGTAGCTGCTGAGCTGAACTTGCTTCAGGCTCCTGACTTTCTCTCCATGCAACAGGACAATTCCGCACCAGGCCTGGGCACCCTTTTCACCCTTGGCATCTGGATCTGCCTTCTGATTTATCTGTGCTTCAACTCCTGTGTGATGGAGGACGTGCTTCCCACCTAGAGCCCCGGCAGGACTGTGGGCAGCTCCGCTCTGGTTCACCTCTCCTGACTCCTTGAGCCTTGGACGCCGCCGAGAGCTGCAAGGCTCACTGCCCTCACGAAAACCACCCTGCCCCGGCTCCCTCCACCCGGAGAGGAAGATCTTCCTTTAAAGCCAAAACGGGAGTCAGCATTATGAATATCAGCCCCCAGCTTGAGTGTGCGGTGTCACTTCTTTTGGATCAAAATCAGCGTATTTCAGACCCCAACCCTTCCTCGTGCTTCCTGATGGTTTAGTGGAAAATTCTTGGGGTCATCCTTGGGGTTTTTCCCCTCCCCTCTCCCCCATCGCCTCCTGACACTTCCCCCAGTTCTGCAAAAGTCCCAGGTCAAAAGGACTGGCCCTGAAGATATGAGATGCCATTCTGTGTGATCCCAGAATGTGTGTGTGTGTTTGTGTGTGTGTGTGTGTGTGTGTGTGTGTCCGTGTCCCCGTGTCCGGGGCGCCCAGTGCCTAGCCAGTACTGCTTCCCTCTGGGGTCTTGTCCCCAAGCAGGACTTGAGGCTCCGCTCCTTGTATGAACTGGATCCCTTTCTTGGATTCTAAGGACCCATCCTCCTTGCCTTCTGGAAGGTTTCCTCACCCCTACCCCACCCCCCCTCAAAGAAGACCTAGCCCTTCAGAGGACTTTGAAGGTGGGGATGAGCCATTAACTGCCTACCACTCCCCTCTGTCCGGCCCCAGATCTCTCGACTGAGGAGGACGAAGCTTGCCTGCTGGCTTGAAATAAGAGCAAAGATACAGGGAAAACCGTATTTCAACAAACCTCCCCGCCGTGGGTGTGGTTCAGTGAAGAAGGAATTAATGGGGTTCCATATTTTTTTCTCACCAGCTCTTTCTTGTTTCATCTCTTTGCTAAGTTGGCTGCTTCAGCTTTTAGATGGTCCAGCAAATGATCAAATTCTTTTTTTATTTTTTAAAAATTTATATATATATATTTTATTGAAGTGTAGTCAGTTTACAGTGTTGTGTCAACTTCTGGTGTGCAGCACAATGCTTCAGTCATACATAAGTTACTGCAAGATATTGAATATTGTTTCCTGTGCTATATAGTGGAAACTTGTTTACATTATATATATTTTAGTATTTGCAAATCTTGAACTCCCAATTTATCCCTTCCCACTCCCTTTCCCCCTCCAGTAACCATAAGTTTGTTTTCTATGTCTGAGTCTGTTTCTGTTTTGTAAATAAGTTCGTTTGTCTTCTTTTTAGATTCCACCTATAAGTGATAGCATATGGTATTTTTCTTTCTCTTTCTGGCTTACTTCACTTAGAATGATGACCTCCAGGTCCATCCATGTTGCTGCAAATAGCATTATTTTATTTTTTTATGGCTGAGTAGTATTCCATTATATAAATATACCACAGCTGCTTTATCCAGTCATCTGTTGATGGACATTTAGGTTGTTTCCATGTTTTGGCTATTGTAAATAGTTGATCAAGTTCTTTTTTTTAATATATTTTCTTTTTTGATTTTTAATTTTTTTTGGTGGGGGCAGGTAATTAGGTTTACTTGGTTTTTTATTTTTAGAGGAGGTACTGGGGATTGAACCTAGGACCTCATGCATGCTAAGCATGCGCTCTACTGCTTGAGCTACACCCTCCCCTCGATCAAGTTGTTAACATCTACATCATCATGAGTGATGCCTTGGGTGCTTCTGATATACGTTTAAAGAACAACCAAAAGCAAAATAAAACACAGGCCTTGCCCTCAAGGAGCTTATAGTTTTAAAGGAGAGATGGTAGACTCGTCTATCAAAAATATGGACCGTGTATAAATAAGCACAACCATCATTAGCCGGTGACGAAAGCAGAGGTGGATTAGGGGTGGGAGAAGGAGAAGGGAGGGTATAGCCTGCTGTTAGTTTCCTGTTGCAGCTGTAACAGATTACCACACATTTAATGGCTTAAGACAACACAAAATTGGTTCAAAATTGGTCTCACTGGGCTAAAGTCAAGGTCTTGGCAGGTCTGCATTCCTTCTGGAGACTCAGAGGAGAGTCTTGCCTTTTTCAGATCCCAGAGGCTGCCTGCATTCCCGGCCTCGTGGCCTCCTTCCCTCCCCAAAGCCAGCAGTGGCCAGTCAAGTCTGTCTCACTCTGCAACACTGATTCTTCTGCCTCCTGCTTCTGCTTTCAAGGACACTTGGGATTACACTGGGCTCACCTGGGAATCCAGGACGCTCTCCTGGGCTTAAGGTCACCTGATGATCAGTCTTGCTCCCCCTCTGCCATGTAACGGAACATGTTAGCAGGCTCTGGGGATTAGAACATGGGTATCTTTGGGGGCCAATAGTCTGCCTACCAAAGGGGACCCCCAGACCCCATCTCTTGACTACCAAACCTCCAAACACTTGGGAACACTGCCTCACTCAGTTCTGTGTTGGGGGGGTTTTAAAATAGGCCCAGAAATTCTTTGAAACTCTTTCAAGAGGAAGCTAATTCCTCTCCCCTTGAGGGAGGGCTAGACATAGTGAAGAACAGAATATGGCAGGAGTGATGGTGTCTTACTTCCGAGGGGAAATCATAAAAGGCATGTGGTGTCCGTCTTGCTGTCTCTTGGATGCTTATCCTGGGTAAAGCTCACTGCCATGTGGTGGGACACCCAAGTGGTCCTAGGGGAAGGGCCGCATGTCCAGGAACGGAGGCCTCCTGCCAAGATGTGAGGAGTCGTTTTCCAGCCCCAGCCGAGCCCAGAGATGACGGTAGTCCTGGCCCACATCTTGACTGCAGCCTCGTGAGATGACCTTGAACCAGAGCCCAGTTAGATGTCTCTTACACACCTGACCTGCAGGAACTGTGAAATAATAAATGCCTGTTGATTCAAGTTGCTAGATTTGGAGGCAGTTTGTCAGGCAGCAATAGATAACACCAGTGCCAATTTGAAGAACAAAAACAAGGTCGTCAGGGAAACAGCTGCCAGGATCAGCTGAGTGCAAGTGGTTGTGCCGTGCTGATCAAGCCCCCAGGGCTGGGGGCAGTGGTTTCTGCAGTCCCTGTCCCTTAACCCTTCCCAAGCTCCCCTGTGCCCTGGTTCCGTGTCATCCAATGCAGAGGCAACAGAAGGACACCACCGTGCGTTACGGGGCAGGTTTGCCTGGCTGTCACACGGCTGTCATGTCTGTCCTTGGGGATGGACCTTTGGGGAGCCGCAGCCTGTCATTCCTGCTGACAGTGCGCATGGGCCAGCTTTGCTGGTGAGTGTGTGCCTTTTCAGTGGGTCTCAATGTCACCTCATCTGGAAGGAAATCGTACTTAACCTTGTCTCTCCTCCCAAATGCGCTATTCCTGTCCTGTGTGCAGAGCCTCTTGGGGGGCACTTCCCTGACTTGGGGCATCACTTCTTTGTGCTGGAGGACCCACTTCATCAGAGCAAGGTGGATAGGCCATCTGCCCAATCGGACTCCTTTCCCAGGGAATTTGAGATTGGAATTTCGTGAGACTCAGCCCCCAGAATTGAGGATTTGTAATCAGGAGATGGGGAGGCATCTGCCACCATCGGCCAAAGAAGCAGAGATTGCTGATCTATGGAAAAAGGAAACCACTTTGTGAAGAGAAGAATGAAACGGAAATGCTGAGAGAAGCGGAGACCGTGTAGTTCCGGAGAGGCGGATGCAAGAGCCAGTGTCTGGCCCGGCCCTGCTGGCCCCTGCCTTGGCTCAGTGAGAGCCCCTGGGCCCTTGGACTGCAGAGTGGCTGTTACTTACCACCAGACAAGCCTGAACTAGGCCCCGCAGTTAGAAGACCCTCGGAGATTATCTGGTCTAATCTCTTCAACTTATAATGAGGATTCTGAGGCCCAAAGAGGCACAGTGAGGTGCCCTCAGTCACACAGCCCATTTGCAGCAAAGCCAGGACCTGAACCCAGATTTCCTGACTCCTGGGCCAGTGCTCTGTGACTCTCGGGGGCTGCCAGTACTTCCAAGGGCAACGAGATGAGGAAGAAGGAGGACAGACCTCAGGTCAGCTGGGTCGAGACATGAATCAGTGCTGTGGCAGCAGGTAAGTCACTTCACCTCCCTGAGACTCAGTGTTTCCATCTGGAACATGGGGATAATGACCCTGGTTCTTAGGGGTGTAGTGATGTGTATGAGGAAATCAATCAACAGGAAAATAGGAGAGTGGTATGAGGACTGGTAACACAGCACCCCTCCTGTCACTTTGGTGCCTGATTCCCGCAGAGTGAGGGGCTCACCCAGCCCACCCACGGGGAACAGGTGCTGTGGCCCCAAGCCCCAACTCAAGCAGTCACCAGAGAACCAGGAGGGTGAGTCACTTGGCAGCAATTAGGTGGGCAGGGCCGGGATGAGGCCGGGCTGTGTCATCCATTTCCCTCACTGCCCTGGGCCCTGGCACGGCGCCCCCCCCCCCCAGCCTCCCTTCTCCCAGGTCACAGGCTACAGCCAGCCTCAGAAGGTGGGTGAGGATGGGCTCAGGCGTCTACCTGACAGAGGGGAGCCCCATCCCTACCAGATGCCACAGGTCTGAGTGTATCCATTTCCATGGCAATGGGCTACCCATCCACCTCTCTAAGGGGGCCACAGAGCCCTCCCTGAACCCCCTTCAGTATTTCAAACGTGATTTACCCTCCTGTGCCTGTGATCAAGGTGGCTCTGGTTCTAATCTCTATATCAGGACAAAACACAGCCAAACACAATCCAAGTCTCAATTCTGGAGATTGCACAGTGAGTCTGAGAGCCTGACCCTGGGTCCAACCACAGGGGACCGAGAAGGTGAAGGACGTGCCCTCAGCAGGTGATGGAGGAGAATGCGGGAGGTTCTGCCCACTGGACAGGCTGATACCAATACCAGCTTTTAAACGTGGTGACCGAGGGGGCTTTGTTCTGTTCTGTCTTGTTTTTTATGAGCAATGAATTTGTGAGGCGATGAGCAACTCCAATAATAGTCTAATTTATGCAGTATTTCTGAAGGGCAATTTGGCGATACGTATCAGATGCTTTGAAAGACAGGAAAACGCTGCAGATGGCCGCCAGGATTTAGCTACGGGGTACTCAACACAGAGTCATTTATGTATAGAAAAATCAGAAACAACATAAGCGGACACCAGTTGGTTAAATAAATTATGGCACACCCATAAAATGGAGTGTTCCACTGACATTAAAAGTAATATTAATTTTATTATTTGTTGTTGAACATGGATGGACCTGGATGTCATCATTCCAAGTGAGGTAAATCAAAGACAAATACCATATGATATCACTTATATGTGGAATCTAAAAAAAAAAAATGACACAAATGAACTTACTTAAAAAACATAAAGAGACTCATAGACATAGAAAACAAACTTATGGTTACCAGGGGGGAAAGGAGGAGGGTGGGATAAATTAGGAGTTTGGGATTGGCTGATACAAACTATGATGTACAGAATAGATAAACAGTAAGGTCCTACTATAGAGCAGAGGCAACTATATTCAATGGCTTGGAGTAACTAATGAAAAAGAATATGAAAAAGAACATATATATGTGTGTATAACTGAATCACTATGCTGTACACCAGAAACTAATACAACATTATAAATCAAACAATAAAAATTTAAAAAAGAATAGTATGTTGTTGAAATATATTTGATACCATCAAGAGTTATGAATGATATAATGTTAAATGAAAAAAAGCAAATTATGAAATAGTATTATAGTCCTGTTTTTGGTAAAAATTTTTATGTGTGTGTGTGTGCACACTCACATAGGGAGGCATGCACAAACTGAAAAGACAGGATACACACAAGAATAACAGTGGTTTTCTCTGAGTAGTAGGATTGTGACAATTTTTTATGTCATTCTTTGTACTTAACTATAATTTCTAACTTTTCTATGCATTATTTGTATAACAATTTTCATAATTTTTTCCCCTTATTTTAAGGAGAAAGATGGCCCAGGAAGGACCCTTAAGGATGGAGACAAAGTCAGCTGAGATTTCCTGAAGTCCTTTCTGATGGAAAGCACCTAGGACCTTTCTGGTTTCCTGGGAGTGACCGGTGAAGTCATGCATTGTCCAAATGTTCATCCGGAGGAAGGGGGTGGCTTCATCTCACTAAAAGGACAATTTAAAAGGACAACAGAAAACCAGTGAAAATGGCTGTATGTCTCTGGCCACGAGTGACACTCGCTCAGTGCGTATCATCCCACCCTCAGTGGTCTGCCACCCTCTTCTCCGGGCTGAGCGATTACAACGTCCTGGAGTAGAGGAGGAGTCCCTGCAGTCTCTCCCCAGCAAGCCAAGCTTGTCCTTTTAGAAAGTTAGTTAGATCACGTTGCTCTTCTGCTCAGCACCCCCGGGCTTCCCGTTCCTCTCGGAGCGGAATCCACGCTCAGGGCCGGCCGTGCCTCCGGGTCAGCCCTGCCGCCGGCACGCCCACTGCGCACGCGCGGCCCTCCCGCTGCCTCGCCCGGCTCCCGCCGCTGTTTTCCTCCCTCTTCAAACCCGCCACGTGCATTCTCACCTCAGGGCCTTTGCACTCGCAAATATCCCCTCCCATTTCCTCAGCTCTCCACGTGGCCGTCCACTCAAAAGTACCTCTCTCAGTGACACGTTCCCTGTTACCCAGCACAGATAACAGTATCCCCGCCCCAGCGTTCCTTATCGTCCTCACTCTGCTGTATCTTCCTCTCCAGCACCCTGAGCACCCAGTGGCAGCTTACACACTTCACTTGTTTGTTGTCTGTCTCCTGCCGGAATGTGGGTTCCTTGAGAGCAGAGGTGGTGTTTCGGCCACTGCTCTATTCCAGGCGCTAGGGCGGTGCTGAGGGTACAGCAGGGGACTGATGGACACTCCCCAAAGGGACAGGTGAGTGTAAAGATACCTACTCTGTCCCGGACCCCGCAGGCTCTGCGCTCAGAGCTTCCTCTGCATTATTTTATCTTATTCTTACAACAACCCTATGAAGTCATTCTGCCTGCCTTCCCACTGAATAGACATTGAACAGACATTTAAACGGTCCTTCTCCCCGTTTTATACAGGAGGAGCCGGCTCAGAGAGAGAAGGTAATGAAAGTAATCTGTCCAAGGTCACAAAGTAAGTGGCAGAGCTGAAATTTGAACCTGAGCATCCCGATGTCAGAATCTCCTTCCTCTACCCTCTTGCTTCTCACTGTGTGGTCCCTGAGCCAGCAGCGTCAGCAGTATCTGGAACTTAGAAATGCAGAGTCCCAGGCTGCGTGCCAGCCCTACAGAACCAGGACCCGCGTTTTAATGAGACCTCCCAGGTGACGCGAGTGCTCACTGTAGTCAGAAGTTGTGCTCTCTGCATGCCCTCAGGTGTGTGCAAAATAGGGGACCTCCCTCTGAGCCAGGGGCTGCCCGTGGTCTGGGTTAGTTTGGCAGTGGGTTCTGTCCCCCCGTGGGTTGCCTGCTACCCCTAGAGATGAGAGCTCTTTAGTATCTGCCGGGCTCTGGAGAGGGGGGACCAAACTTCGCTATGACTGGCAGAAGCTCAGTGCCAGCCTCTGTCCGGGAGCCAGTCCTGCTGTGGGACTTCTCTTTCTTGGAGGAAAGCCTCTCAGTTCACTTAGGAAAAACCATACCTGTGCCTCTTAAAAGCGTGTGAAAGACCCTATGGGCATCAGAGATGTGGCACTGAGCCTGGAGTAGAAGCTGTTTCCACCTGACACTTAGGCACTTGGGCTGGGGAGGTTGTGAGAACAAAACAATATCTATTTTCAATTAAATTATTAAAGCCCGGGAGCCCACCCTTTTACCCATTTTTATCACCAAGTACCACCTTCAGTCTTGACATTCATGAAGAATGGGCCTGTAATAAAACTCAAAATCCTCACTCCCAGGCTTGCCCAAGCCCACTAAAAACAAGGGTGTATGTCTCTGTGAACCCAAGTATGCAAAAAGCCGACTATGAAAACACCAGCAGAGGGCGCTGTGACCCCACTGGTCCCTGCCCACTGACCTCTCCAGGAAGGAAAAGCTGCAAAGACGCAAGAAAGGAAATCAGATAGGATTGGAGGTCTGGGCCCTGGGGCCCCTCCTGGTTTTGTCTTTGGAATCTTGTGGGAGCCCAGGACTCCTGACACCTCTCATTTGTGCCTACAGGAAAGCCAGTGGTCACCCACATAGGGGTCCATTCCAAAAGGCTCCTCCAACATCTAATATTTGGAACTCACAAAAAAGTGAGGCCACTCCTTTATTTACTTAACCAGCCTTTGGTGAGCACCTGCTGTGAGCCAGACATAGAGCAAGACCATGCCTTTTGCATAAGGGGTGCCATCACAATAGTTAGATGGAGGCCAGCCCCCTAAGCCTTGTAAATCTCTAATAGAGAGATACTAGAACAAACGAGACTGTTTCCTGTTCTGAGGTCGAAGAAAAGGAACAGGGGAAGGGCAGAGCGGAGGAGAGGGATGACCACGTGGGGAGAGAAGAAGTAGGGGAGCCAAGCAGGAGCAGGAGGACCCTGGGGAACAGGAGGGGAGGTTGGCTTCCATCCCTGCCTGGTGCGTATACAATATAGAACTTTCAAAAGTTTGTCTTTGGCTTCCTCCCACTTCCCTTTCTAGACCCTGACTTGGGACAGTTTCTGCAGAGCCTGGGACTGCAGGGAGCAAGCCCGGAGCCCCTGCAGCACGCCCCCCGCCTGCCCTGCTGGTTGTGGCCACCGCGCTCAGGAGCTTTCTCCTCTCCGCTCCCCGTCCACACCCCCAGACCCGCAGCTGCCCTCCTCAGCTCAGGGTTGGTAGCCAGGTAGTCCTATAAACAAATGTGCCCTGATGTGTGGCAGACTGGCCCACCCAGGGATGTGTGTGACTTTCCAAGAGTACCCAAATTCATCTCAAAGTGGTAACATTCCAGACAGTGGGCTGGCGGGCCATGACAGTTTCAGGCTGTGTCGGGGATGGAGTTTTGGGAGCAAGACCTGAGCAGCTGCCAAGGGGGTCTCACACAGTGTTTGCTCAACAGGCATTGGTACCACAGGAAAATCCGGATGCCTGTCCACACAGAAGGAAGTAAAGCTGACATTGCCCTGCCTTGTTCATTATGTCTTCGCTAATGCTGCTCTCACCACAGGGAATGTTCCTCCAGGTCTACCTCTTAAAGTCCCAGCCAGCAGTGGTGACAGAAGTCACACTAGTGGTTACCTGCAGGGTGAGGGTGGGGCCGGGGGGGAAGACAGGGTAGAGGTGCAGGGGAGGGCACTAGAGTGCTGATAACATCCTATTTCTTGATCTGGGTGGTGGTGACATGATTGTGTGCTCTGTGTAAAATGTTATTCATCAAACTGCAGATGTTAGATGGTGCAGGTCCTCAAAAAAAAAATTTAGCATGGAGTTACCACTAAGAGCCAGCAATTCCACTCCTAGGTACATGCCCCAAAAACCTGAAAATATATGCCACACACAAAAAGTATCTGTGAGTGGCAGCATTGTTCATAATAGCATTCTTCATTATAATGAATTCAGCATTATTCATAATAGCTGAGAGGCGGCTATAACCCAGATGTCCCTCAGCTGTTGATGACTGATAAAGAAAATGTGATCTATTCATACCACGGAATATTACTCAGCCATAAAAAGGAATGATGGCCTGATACATGCTATGACATGAATGGACCTTGGAAACATGCTTAAGTGAAAGAAAACAGTCACAAAAGATGACATATTGTATGATTTTATTTATAAGGAAGTCCAGAAGAGCCAATTCCACAGAGATAGAAAATGGATTACTGATTGCCAGGGGCTGGGGGAGAGGGAAGTGGGGGGTGACTGCTAATGGATGTGGGATTTCTTTAGGCGGGGAATGAAAATGTTCTGGAATTAGTGGCAACAGTTGTACAACTCTGCGGCTGTACTGAAGTGTACACTTGAAAGGTGTGAATTCTACAGTGTGTGAATTAGAGCTCAAAAACAGGATCAAGCTGTACCTTTATGATTTGTTCCCTTTGATCTCTTAATAATATATATATATATATTTAAGTTTAAAAGTGAAGATGCCACTACTCTGTTGCCGTGGCTCCTGAGGTTTTAAAAAAGTCACACCAAAAGTGCCACCTCCTCTATGAAGTCTCCCTCATCACCCCCACCCCCACCCCCAAGATCCTTTAGCATTTAGTGCCAACAACCTGCTTACTACTTACTGCTCGTAGATCCTGGCCACTCAGTGCGGCTGTGGACCAACATCCCTGCATCCCTTGGGGGCTTGTTAGATGTGCAGCCTCTCAGGCCACCCAGACCTGCTAAATCAGACTCTGCCTTTCAACAAGATCACCAGGTGATTTGTATGCACATTAATGTTCGAGAAACATTGCTCCGGAAGGCTTCCTCCCCTCTCCCCCTCCACTTCTGCCTATGTTCAAGATTGTCTTTGTCTCTCCCCACCTAATGCTAGCCAACATTTGTGGATTCAGTGCTAGTGGCCTCAGAACTAAAGCCAACAGCTACTCTTAAGACCAGGATAGAGAGACTAAAATCTGGGGACACTGTGGTCAGATAAAAGAGTATGTAAATTCTGGACATCTGAAGTGAGATCTCCAAACACCACTTCCCACCGAAAGGCATCAGGGCTTTGGGAGAAATGGCCGATTCTAGGTCTAGGCAGGAAATGGACAAGATGAGGCTTGTTTAAAATGTGCCAGACTTCTCAGGTCACGTTCAAAGGGTTCAGGAACCAGCTGGAAGAGATTCCCACTGGTCAGAACAGGGCCACTTGAGCATCGATGAGAATATTAACTGCAATGAATTGAAACGCATCAGCTGTGTTAAAAATCCATGAATTCATAGTAATACTGAAAACTAAACAACTCTCATTGTTCCCTGTTGGAGGATGCTAGGAAAGTAATTCACGCATTACTTTGAAAATGGTAAACAAAAGGAGGAAATCAAGCAGTTATTCTGGGTGTCAAACGGCAGGTAGTGATGTCTGTCTGATTCTGTCATTCCCCTTTCCTTTATAAGCTGGCATGCTTCTACGAAGAAGACAATGATAGACCCTGAAATCACTATTTTGAAACAGTGATATTTCAGAAGATTCAGGCATTGATCGTCTGCAGCATCTAATATCACAGAAGGAGACAACCAGACGTCATGTGCCTCTTGCTGGAAGAATTTCCCACCACTCAAAACAAACTTGAATGTGATTAAGCTCTAGATCGAGTGCCAATTTACAGGAAAAACAGGGACAGAGATTGTGCACAAGTCTCCAGAATAAACAACCCAGTGTCTTCAACAAACGAATTGCAAGGGGAGAAAAGATGGAGGAGTAACTTATAGATTAAAACAGGCTTAAAAGTCAGAGCATCCAAATTGAACACGTGAACCTCATTTGAACCCGGAGTCAAACTGTTTTTTTGAAAACTCCGTTAATGACAATTTTGAGACAAGTGAGAAACTTAAACACTAGGAATTGCTGGTTGTAATGTAAAAAGCATTCTTTTGTAGTGATTTACTAGAACGTTTCGAAATGCAATCGTATGCTATCTGGGATTTGTTTCAAAATAATAGAAGATGGGCTAAGCTGACGGTGTGGGGGGTGCAACCCGCTTGGCCATTGCTGGGGCTGAGGGGGTGGTAGGTGTGTGCTGGTTTATGACAGTATTCTGTCTACTTCTGTGTATGTTCAGAAGTCTCTAAAGTTTAAAAGGCTAAAACAAACAAGCGAAAGATTTATAACAAAGTGTTGACGTAAAAAAACCCCCACACACACATAAGGGAAGCAAAGCAGAGCTTAGGTGCAGGATCTGTAGCTGCAAGAATAAGATGACCTTTCTTATTTTCTTCTCTACCTACTTTCCAGTAACTAGATTTTTTTGTAATGTAATAATTTGCCTTCAGTGGTGTTCTACAGAATGAGACAATCAACTCACAGTCCAGAGAATGAAGCAGAAAATAAAAGTTATGAAAACTCAAGGAGAAAGACTTAGATACAGAAATAATTGCAGGTCAGAAATGAGCCCAGCTGAGTTCACTCCAGAGGCCCAGCGACCGAGGGCTAGAGCCAGGCTGTGCTGTGTCATGACCATGTCGGGGGTGGAAATAGCATGTCTGTTTAGTATCCTTCTCCCCAAAAGAATCTAATGTGAGAGCCATGGCTTTCAACCCTGGCTGCACATTCGAATCACCTGGAAAGCTCTCGAAACACAGATGCCCAATTAAATTGAGATCCCGCAGGAGGCCCGCGGCTTCAGTGACAGCCAGTGCTCCCCCAGGGACTTGACCGTATACGCAGCCAGATGGAGACTCTTGGTGTCAGGACAGGCAAATCTGGGACTGCAGCCGGCCTGCCCACAAGCTGGGTAAACCTGCTGGGAAATGGTGACAGCCTCTGCCGGGTAAATGACAAGGTGAATTGGTAAGTGAAACACTGGGTGTTAACTTCATTCTGTTTGCTGTGAGTCACCTGAGGTCATCTGGAGCCACTGTGTGCAACCTGAGTCACTCCTCTCTGGGTGTCCGGGGGTGGCTGAGATCCAACGAGGCCAAAGGTTGGCTCCTGTGGGCTCGGCCGGGGGCTCCCAGGGTGGCAGGTTTTAGCAGCACGCAGCGGGTACGAGGGGTAAACAGCTGGCCGGCAGAGGTCATGGTCTGCATCCGGGTGGGGAAGGAAGGGTTTGGGGTGCACAAGGACGGCCTCCTGCCACGCCCTGGGCTGTGAGTCAGCCCCGAGGAACACCCAGTGGCTGAGTGGGAGTGCCGCGCCTGGATTCCATCTCCACAGTGATGGAATCCCTCCTGCAGGATCTGGGTCTGGCGCCGAATAGTGGCTTTCGTCAGCGCCACAGTAGAAAGTTAAACTGGCTAATTGACGGGGAACAGAGAGATTAAAAGTCAGTATGTCAGGAGCCACTGAACCCTGGCAGTGGAGGAGGGCAGTTTCTGAGCAATCAGGACACATTATGGGAAAATGTGATTTGAGTTTCCAAAATTTCACCCCCCCGGTACGTGCCACGGCGCAGCAAGACCGCCCTCACTGCAGCCTCCTTGCCAAGTGGGGGTGGCTGGACGTCTCCCTGGCCTGTGTAGGTGCTGCCTGGCCTCCCTCCGGTCCAGCAGGAGCCTATCACCCCAGGCCCGTCTTGGCCCAGAGGGAAGGCCCCACCCCCATGTAGGGGTAGTGACTAAGCTGACCTCCTACCACCCCCCGCCCCCCGCTCTGTCTCTCTCTGCTCTGGGTGTGACCCACGCTGTGATCTTCCCTCTGCCTAAGCCCCACCTGTGTGTACCTGCTCTGACCGCTGACCAGCTCAGCATTGTTCACGGCTCCTAGCCCTGAGGTCCTCCTGGCTTGGCCTCACTCAAGAATTTCCCTTCTCAGGCTGCCCAACCAAAGATGACCTGGCCTTCCTGGGACACTCCCCTCTTGGGCCTTGTCCCCAGAGGTCCTGACATCACTTACCTGCTACTAGGTAGCAAAAAGGCAGGGGGATCTGTATCCAATCAACTGGGCAATGATGAGTTTAAGACTCAGCCACCTTCAAGCGAGACATCTTGGTGAAGCAGGGTCCATATGAGGCTGGAGGAAGACAGTGTGATGTGGGTGGGAGGGCAAGGTCTGTGGACTGTGGAATCAGGACAGTTTTCTGGAGGAGGTGGGACCTGAAGCAGGTAAGGGGCTCAGGCTGGACATTAGTTTGGTGCTGGGACTGGGCAGCCGTGTGCATGGTGACAGGAAACAAATCAGGAGTGATTGGGCTCTGAGAACCCTTGTGGGCAAGAGTGATACCCAAAATTTTTAGTCCCTGGTCCTGACCCACCTGAACCTGGAAGTGCTGGCTGTGCCAGGTGGGACCCTCCAGCTGCTGGATTGTGGGGCGGTCTGGGGGGTTTTGCAGAAGGACCGGGGTGATGATGGGCAGGTTGCAGTCTGGTTGTGGGTAGAAGCTCAGAGCAGCAGCTATGTACTAACCAGGATGGAAGTGGCTCAGGATTTCAACAACCCTCAGGGCTGTGAGTAGTGTGCACTGGTGAAGCTCTGCCCAGCCCGGGACATGAGATGTGAGCCCACACACAGACCCTCCGATGGGACCCCTTAGCTGCATACTGTCGGCAGGAGGACACAGTCGTGAGTCAGGAGCTGCTGGTTTTCCCTCCTTCTCGAAAAGGATGGTTTGTTCCAGCCTAGTGTAGAGGACCCTGCAGGCACCCACTGCTTTTGGAAAAGCTGTGACATCTCTATCCGGGCCCAGCCATCACCCAGCCATAGCCCGGGCCCCACCCAAGAGAAGCTGGGTGCCTCCCAGCCCTGTCTCCAACTTGGAGGCTTGCCATCTTCCTTGGGAGGTAGATCCAGCCTTGATTGGTCCTGTGAAGTCAGAACAAAAGTTTCAGAGACATGAGACGGGGAGATTTGATGACTGGTCAAACCTCATTTAGAGCCAGGAAAATCAAAAGATTGTCCCTGACACATGACGGTTGTAGTTACAACCTCTGTGATTGGGGCTGGCTGCTCACGGCTTGCAGAGACTTTGCTGGGAGAGGAGCCCTCCTCTGTACTGGGTATCAGTGGGGATCTGGCAGGAGTCACCCAGGAAGGCTTTGACAGACCAGGAATCCTAACTACAGGGACGGGAAGGAAAAAAAGCCCAAACACTGTTACTGAAGGCAGAGCCGGGTGGTTGCTCAGCACAACCAGGGCAGGGGGAGTCCACGGTGATGGGCACAGAACTGGCTGACTGGCTTCAGCA